>NC_025687.1:1927680-1961602 GCF_000633955.1 Camelina sativa
ATGCAGCGCTTGATCAGTGGATCTTCTAAAGGCTTGTATAGCTCAGAGAGTGCTTCGCTACAGTTTATAAGAGATCGTGATCACTATAAGTAGAAATAGATTTCGTTTGAACCAAACATGTATTCGTAGTACCTCTCTGGTTTATTCTCAATTAAGACTTCCATCCATGGGGAAATTTGGCTTTTAGAATAGACAAGATCATGTGGGAGATTATCTAGCACCTGCAATTGTATAAGTTAGACGTATGATTTCTCTTTAATACAAAATTTCTACCTATCAAACGAAACCACAGCTACATAATTACATACCTCAAGCATTATCACCCAGCACGGTTGTTGCTCCACATTCTCTGTTTAAAAATTTACTATATAAGCACAGATAGATGTTGACCAAAAAAAAAAAAAGGCACAGATAGATAACTTCATAGTCACTAAACTGAAACTTGTTCGAATAATATGTAGTTGGCTAAATTATGTCGTGATTAATAAGTAGTCTCAAGAGAAAACTTAGGAATTATTGCTAATTCCAACTCAAGGACAATCTAGTAGTATAACCTCATCTGACTCTGACGAGCTTAATCTTCCAAGAATGTTACATTACAAAATTTGGCAAACAATTCACTCATTTAACATTTTAAACCAAGTACCTAATTCTAGCATAGCTCAGAAGAAAAGAAAAACAATTCCAACATAGCCACAGGAAACAAAAAAACCAGAATCTGCCTTGTGCTGAGCAAAAAGACCTTACTCCATCCAGATAGATCAGATGCATCACGGCACTCAACTCGGAACTTTGATAGATGACTTCCAACTTGTGCAACAGTTCTCTTTTGAATCTTAGCCAGTGAAGGACTGATTTCTACAGAACTGATACACGTTAAAAATAGCATGCATTTAATATTGTAGCATGTTTCATAACAGTTTACTATGTTGAAGTTCCAGCCAAAACTGATTTTGTACCATCCATGCTAGCTTAAAATGAGAAGAAAGGAAAACTGAGCATACGTACATGTAGCTCATGTTATTGTAGATTCTCTCAGGAGCATTCAACATTATATAGTCCAATACACCCTTAGCACACGTGCCGGATCCACCACCAATTTCATAGATCTAAGAAAACAGTTCAAGTGGGATTGATTAAAAGAAGAATCAGTGCATATGTATACTTCAACTCACAAAGTGGGATGAAAATCTAAACAAAAATTTAATGGCATTCCTTTCTGTCCACCCTTCAACTTTGAGTTCAAACGATTCTAAGTTATAACAGTTTTAAAGGTAAACCATGGTTTCTCTATTTCAAAGTTTCAAAGCATGAACAACTGAACAGGATAAAGGACTGGGCTATATATCAAAGCCTGAACAACTGAAATTAAATAAAATACCTTTAATGGAACTGAGAGATTTGTGGTACGCAATATAGCTTCTGCAATCCCATGAGCATACCAAGGCTACAAAAGATAATTGGCATCATAAAGTAGGATACTTACAACAGGTGAAAGCTTTTCCAAGAAAACAACAAAGAACTAATCCACGGCATTTCACCTTGAAAAGCTCCACGGGAGTAAACCAAGAAATGTCACTCTGCTTGTATACTTTTTCCAAGAGTTTCATATACGCTTTCCTTCCTATGACAAGAAAAACAACCGACTTACTAAACATAAAGAGATAACATCCCAAAGACCAAATGCATTTCCTTCTAGCTAACACTTAAGCAAGTGAAGTAAAGTAAAACTTAAACTTTTGTAGCCTACCTTCAAGCTGGTTAAACTTAATGCTTCTCTCTAAAACCCCAACAGATTTTGATCGTTGAGAGAAGTAGCCTTGTTTTGGATCATATAATGCAGTGTGTATGAAATCTCGAACCTGTTTCAGTTTAACCAAACACATTTAGTCCCACATTCCAGAAATCGCCATATAAAAATGAAATCTGTAAAAAGCATAAAGAATTCGGATCTGGAAAGAAAGATGAGACTATAAAATCTATTAATTAGGGTCGTCTAAACACATACACAAAACGAAGACATAAACTCAAAAGAGACAACCCAGAGCCAAAAAAAAACTTCTTTGAATTTCGAAAAGTTATGTCTTTTGTACAAATTTCGATAATAAAGTTGATCAATTTGCCACTAATTTCATACTGTAGGTAAAGCTGAATCAGTAAAACTTAGGTCAACAACAAAATTAAGAACAAACAAACTCACGAGTACTGGTTCATCGCCTACGAGCTTCTGAGTAGAGAAGAAAGCTCGACGCGACACAAGGCATGGCAGCTCGAATTGATCGACATTTACAACAACACTTCTGCTGAAAAACAGCGGTTGAAGCTTCCGAGAAGGGATAAATCGAAAGAGAGCCATGGACTCGCCCTCTCTATCTCCTCTCTCTCCGTCGCGTTCTCTACGAGATGCAGGAGGATCTCACCGGTTCAGGTGATTTCACAGAGGTATAGGGTTTAGTTCCGGTTCAGTTCGAACCGTTCTTAATTCAAAATCCCTCCTGGTTCTCTTCTTCGAATTACGTAAACCAGTTTTTAAAAGAATTATTAAATAGAAAGGTTTACTACTTTACTTAAAATATTGTTTGTGAAAATATTATAGTTAGTTTTAATTTAAATATGATAATATCTTCTTAAAATTCTGTAAGCAATGAAACATTAATTAAAATTTCAAAAAAAAAAATATACTTAAAAATATTATTTGTAAAAAAAACCTACAAAAAAATTAACAAAAACAAAAAAAGCAAGTTCGTCTAACGTTCGCATTTGGCTCCACTTGGCTAATGGTTGACCTCAGCTTCAGGTGAAATCCAACTTTTTTATTTTATTTGAATGATCAATTATTATGCATGGTGTTCAAAAATAGTTACCTATTTGAGAATCCCATCAACATGTGGTTCACCTTTGTTTGCTTTACGTACTTGAATATAAATTTCTTCTTATATCTCAACAACTAAAATTCCGGAATCAGATTTTTCTCTTCGTTTTTTTTTTAGAAATTGGTCTATGAGATCGAGAAGCAAGAAGAGGAACGATCTGCATTCTCGTTGAACTCCGACAGTACATCGGATGGCAACGGAGGCCTCTAAGTCGTAACTTCTGACGCAAGTCATCCACTCTCATCACCTGGATGAAACCCTAGTTAGATACTGCATTATATAACGGTACAGCAGCAAAACCAAAAACAACAACTTTACCTTGGAACGATCTTTGATCTGATACGCAACGCAATGCGCATTGCTCGATGCGTGATCCTCCTCAATAAGACTCGGAGAGCCTTTGTTTATAGACTCACCACCAACCGCTGTCGTGTTCATCAGTTTCCACACCGTGTTCTTAAGCCCTTCCATGCCCCATCGGTAATCGATATGCGAGGAATAGTCAGGATCCGGGAGAAGCTTTCCGTCTTCCCCTCCCGGGTAATACACTTCGCTCCCGCTGCTGCATATTAATGTGTCGAACTCGCTCACCTGAATCTTTGCAGACTTCAAAAAGTGAGTTAATTCATTAAGCGGCATCGAAGTGGAAATAGCGAAACCAGAGTTTCTAGCCATTTGAGGATCCGACCGCACGGCTTTGATAATATTCTGAATCATCGGAACCATAGATTTCTCATCCGGTGCTCCCTTGTCGTCATAGCAATCAACCGCTAGAACCACCAACCGTTCCCGCCGCCTCAGAACAGGATACTTGCTATTCAAGTTATCAACTTGCTTCTTCCCCTGTAATTCCGGTTTACTCTTGATTTCAGGTTTCCTCATCCGGCTCATGATTTGTTTAACAGGATCAGCAGAATTTGGTTCAAGAGACCCGTTCAACGACGGTTTATCTCCATCCACAGAGAGTCTCAGAGACATATCTTGAACGTCTTTCAGAGAGTCGTTGAGTGAAAATTCATCGTCTTGAGCAGCCATTTCATCTGCATCCGTCTGCCACTGCGGATGTCTCATTCGGCATGCGGCTATACGTGTAAGGTAAGTCCGGCAATGCTCAGGCCATGAGAAGAGGTGAATGTTCTTCCAACCGTTAATCCTGCACTCATTCCATAAATTCTTCTCTGATACCAGCTTCAGCAACGCATTTGCTATTGCTTCTTGATCGTGTGGATCCACAAGCAAACCGTTGTGCAATGCCTGAATTTGAATAGCATGAGAAAGAAAAAAGTATTACCAATTGAAATGATTTTCAGTTTCAGGACACCTTGCTTACCCGATGTATATCGACTGGTCCTCCATTCTTGGTTGCTACCATAGGAAGTCCATGAGCTGCAGCCTGCATTTTGTCAATTTTGGTTTTAACTGGATTGGGCACTGGCTAATAAGGACTACACATATATGATATAACACATATGCATACATTACCTCGATGAGTGTAAGGCCAAAAGGTTCCACCAAAGCTGGATTTATGAAAACACCCTTTGTATGTGCAGCAAGTCGGTATATATCAGGAACGTCAGACTGTTTATGATGCTTTGGATATGCGACAGATCCGTAAAGATCATACTTGTCAATGAGTTTTAAGACGGTTGTAAGAACGCTTGCGTTTCCAGAGGACAACTCATCTATATCATCTCGATTTCCCATTATCAAAGTCTGCAAAGCACAGGGAAAGAATTTCAGAAACAGAGAAATATTGGTTTCAAGCCTTAAGAGAATCGAAAAAGCATGTAACAGTTACAAGATTAGCTAGCTCCCGTAGAGGCCGACATTCTCCAAAAGCTTTTAGAAGAGTGGTTATGTTTTTCTTTGGGTCTGGTCTAGATAATGCCAAGATCATTGGTTTGTGAGGATTTGTAAAAAATCTCATAACCTGCAAAGTTCACGCAGCTAAACATCAAACACAATCTGCAGAACAAACCTCTAAAGAAGATAATGAAACTCCATAGGACAACTTACTTCAGACCAGAATGTTGGAACCGCTTTAGGAGAAGATCCTTCGGTTCCTCCTCCTACTAAGGAAGCCAAATCTCCTTCACCCTCAGGTGTATCTTCTTGAACCTCAACGTTTGTGAAATCCACTCCCGGAGGAATAACCTGCACAACGAGCTCACCTAATCACTCAAACTTACTCTATAATCACAACTTTTCCAAGCTGGCTAGTTCTGGGTGTACTTACCGCCATTCTTGGCATGAACCTTCCGTGACAATTAACACCGCGTCTAGCACGAGCTCTCAAGACTTTCTCCAGTTTTACATCGAAGCCATCATAAAGTCCCCATTGTTCATCAATTTCCTGCCTCGTGCTTGTTATAACAAGCTCTGCAGCATCCAGAGAAAGCTCCTCAGCTTCGATCCTCCTCCTGATCTTATAAGTGGAATTGATATCCTCCTTTGATTGCCTCCCTTGTTTCAAAAGCTGCTCAAGCTTGTTTCTTCCTAGGGAATGACCCGTCAAGACCATAGGAACGTTCAAAGCACCAGAAAGCAGAGCAGCAGTATCTCCTGCATCCGCGTAATGCCCATGAGCCACATATGGCCACACTGGTTTCCCCTTCCCAATCTGTTCTCCCAAAACTTTAGACATGTTAAGAATGTGAGCTAAAGCTCCATCAACGAATTCTTGGATATAAGGCCAGAGAATCTCCTTTCTTAAGTACTTATCCCGTGGACCAAATGGTATCCTAATGATATAAGCTCCACTGCTTTCCCCGGTTTCATCGCCATCACAATCGTCAGCAGAAGCAGTGGTTAGCATCTCCGTGGGCTCTGCATAGCTCCAATCAACTTCAGATGAGCAAATCTGGCGCGTAAACAGATCAACTCGGTACACACCAGGCATTCTCGCTAAAGCTCGAGCTAGCTCCACAACATATTTCACCTAAACATTCACAAAGAAATCAATTTTAAACAAGCCGAGACACCGGATTCAGCCTTATTCAAAACATAGAAGAACATAATGTACCTGTCCACCGGTATCAGAATCACTACCAAGCTCCATGTTTTCCCCACGAACCAAGCCGTGCAAACTGATAAAATCAACACACTCTTGATATGTAGTAGATCTAACAGAATAGAAGAAGAATCAGAGAGAAGCAACATATACCTGATGAGGACAATGTAAAGACGATTCTCCTTTTTATCATCAGACCAGAGTTCGACATTGGATAAATTGCGTTGCAGCTGTATACGAGGTGTCTCCGGTTGCACAATATCTCCAAGACCATCTCCTTTCTCCCCCTCTGATAAATCCTCAGATAAAACCTCTGTCGCATCTCTTCTTCCTTGTTCCCTTTCCAATCTCCTATTCGCTATCCGTTGCGAATCCTCCCATTCCAACTGTAACAAACAACCATTGAATCGTTTCAGCTAACAGATTCCAAAAAACCAAAAAAAAAAAAAAAAAGAAACCACAAAAAGTAATAAGAACCTGCTTCTTCTTGCGAGTGAGGTGCCATATTCGCCAACACATATTCTCCAATCGAGAGTTGCGTTCACGAGAATTGCGAGTGGCGACGACTTTGAGCCAAGTCCGGTGAAGATCGGTTTCATCGACACCAGTAACAACTTCCTCGACGAAGTATTTAGTCGGATTGAAAAATTGTCCATCACCTTCTCTCAGATTCACAGCCGCTTGTGGTTTCTGCTGCGTATCTTCAATCCCCTGAGCTTGGCTATCAAGAATCGCCTCCAAATATCCATTTATCCACTCGTTCCCCGCCATTACTTTACGATCGAGATGAAGGCTCTCTTCCGTTCTTTCTTGGAGAGTAAGAAACTCGAATTGAGTTAGTGTGAAAGAAAGAAACAGAGAGCTCAAAATGTGACGTGTAAACAATCGAGAAGCTAAAAAGTGATTGCGGGAAAATGTATACTTTTTTTAGATGCTTCCGGGTTAAAGAAAGAAGGTGAGAGAGATTTTACACAAATGGCGGATTTAACGTGAGTGAGAGAGAGAGAGAGAGATCATCGGTAGAGTGAGTGACTAGCTTAGTAGCATGAGGAAAAAAGAGAATATTAGCGGTGGATGACGACACGTGGTTGTGACGACGCGGCAATAGGAGGGTTTGTTTATCTTCTCTGTCCGCTTCCCTATGCTATTCTCTCTCTCTATACCCTCTGATCCACTTAGCGACTTCCACTAATCTCATCTTCTTAATTCCTTTTTTCCTTTTTTTCTTTCTAAAATCAGATTTTCTTTATTATTAGAAAGATGATTTAAGATTAATCATTTAATCCCTTCGATTGAGAAAACTGTATTGTCAAATTGGTTAAAACAAAAAACTGACTAAAATTACGGAAACAACTTTTATCTTCCTCTGTTTTAGGAAGAATGACACACACAATTCAATTGAGTAGTCCTACTCATCTATTGAAGAGGAGGAAGAACACACCTACTGCACGTGGTACTTACTATGCTAAATCAACAACAGTCATATAAAATGCTACGTCCTAACAAAATTTTACCCTTTTAGTTGCTCTTCATCATTATTCTTCGGATTGTGGCAGAAGAAGAGCTATTCTTTCTTTGTACCTCTTGATCTTCCTCAACCGTTCTTCTTTCAATCTGAAAGACAAAAGAAAAATCCCGTTTTTCAATTACCATAATGTCCTGCTAGACTGCTTTGATGATATAAGAAAACTAATCCCTGAATCTTGCGTCTTTCAAGTACTACAAGAACTAAAGAGCAAAAGAACTCTTGTGGAGCTTACCGTGCACGGATCTTCTTAGCTCGCTCGATGTGCCCTTTCAAAAGATCCTTCTCTGTTAATTCCTCTACAGCCTCCTCGTCCTGATATAATCAAAGAAAAGAGTTGACTCAAACATCATTTAGTAACAACAATGCAAGAGCTGAAACATCATTTAGTAACAAGGCAAGAAAGAATCAGATTAATGCGCTATGTTCAGCTCAGACAAAAATCTATGGTTCTTGAAAAGTAAACACAAACCACTACGTCTTCATCAGCTGGATCATCTGGACCACTTGTCTCTGTCATATCCACAGGTAACGGCTTTGGCAAAGACTTCATTATACCAGTCCTTTGCGACTGTCAATAGAGAAGCTGTAAGTTAGATTGGTCCCAGATATATGGTTACCCTAATTGATTACGCTGGAGAGATTGCAGATGCACAAACTCAATTGTAAGAGCAATTGAAGAAGTTTTGAGTATGCAATTGAAGATCATTTAACTACAGGTTGGCTTGAAAAAAACATATCAAGAAAGAATCATCTATGTTGTTTACTTTAACTGCAGCAATATAATGATGCGAACCTGAATTCCTACGTGAGAACCATTTTTCAACCACGATCGACCAAGTGAATAAAGAGAAGCTCCCTCAGTGATTCTGACCTGTAAACAGTTAGAAGTATCACAATCTAAACTTAACAGATGTCTTTTGCAAACTCTCTCAAACAGCGGTACATCAGAGACACATAGTAGGCGTACCTTTCTCCCTCTAATGAGAACAAGAGCCCCATCCCTGCTTCTAATAACAAGGAAAAAGAAACAGCAGGACAACTAAGTTTCTCGAACAAGTTTAAAAAACATGTATTCTCAGTGAAACCAAAAGAAAGATAATATCAAAGTAGAGAAATTTGATGTTCACCTGGCCTTTCTATTGCTGCTAGTGTCTAGAATTGAAGCTCGGGGCGGGGCAACCTACATTAGTTGACAAATGATCATGAGTAGTTGTATTTGACAAAAGAGAGTTTCTTCTAAACCTATTGACAAATGACCATGAGTAGTTGTAGTTGTATAATCCAGAAGTCAAGAAACAACATGCATCAGTTCGAATGAGAAGCACTCTGAAGAAAATGGATACTCATCAGCCGCAGCACACAGTCATATACACTTCTACTAAGACTCCAATCTACTAAGTCAGATTCAAAGTTTCTTGAAGCATTTTCCCCAATAATCTTTCCACTACTCAACTAGAATCTTAGCATTAACAAATGAAACAAACCAAGCAGAGTTGAATAATCAAAGAAATGCAAAAAAAAAAAAAAAACTGACCCGCGGTTGCAGGAACTGAGGACTTCCTCTCCTGGGACCCGACACAACAGGAGAACCCGCTCCAAGGCGTGGTAACTGAGGAATCTGAGGACGGCTCTCCTTCATGTACTGCATCATGGATTCAATCTGGGCCGGCCCATATTGTAGATGGTTGTAAACCATACCGGGGCGAGGAGGGTATCCACTCTGATCAGCGACGAACCCTCGAACGGTTCGGGCTGAAAACTCTCGACCTCGACCCGGAGGAGCAAACGGGTAAAGAACCGCCGACGGATCTTGATTCGGGCGTAAGTTTGGAATTGACTGCGCGTAGAGGTTATTATGAGCTTGTTGTAACGGAACAGGATGGCGAAGATGAACAACGGGTCTGTAAGTCGGAGGCGTTGGTGGCGGCGGAACAGGAGATGGCTGAGACGGCGGTGGTGGCGGCTGAGCAGGAGGTGGATAAGATGGCGACGGTGGTGTGTTAGTGTTTACTGGTCTCGCAGGAGTTGCGGAAGCGGTAGAGAGAGACGGAGAAACCGTTACAGATGCGGAGGAGTTGGAATCGGGAATCGACATTCCGACGGCGGAAGGAATTTGTCGATTCGATGTTTTAAGAAGTAGAACAAAAAAAAAAAAGTTTCAAATTTGGGTCACGGTTTAATATTGCGCTAAACCCTCTTGTTCGTTTGGAAGGTTTCTAGGTTCTGGGCCGATCATGAGCCTGAGGGTATTAATGTAAATTTAAGCACAGGAGTTAAAGTGAGAGTCAGAGAGATCGCCACTTTCCTTTGTTGGGAGAGTGAAGGAGATAGGATTCACAAAGGATGAATGCGCGATAGATAAAACCCTTGCTCTTCTTCTTCTACCTCCAGCTTCGACGATTGTTCTCAGCCTCGGTTCGTAACTTCTTCTTTTCCTTTAAGTTATCTCATGGGGTTTTAGAATTATTATCGATTTTGTTTGCTTTATGGGTTTTATATATATATTTCATGGAACCGCTGGGTTTAGGTTTGCAATGTTCTAGCTGGTCTTGAGTAATCTCTAGGGAATCGAAATTTAATTGGAATCTCTTAACGATTTTTGTGTTTGTTGGTTCAGATTTTTATATTCTACAGTCGTCTGTTCAAATTTGGTTTCCCATTTTTTTTGTTTGATGAAATAAAAGTTAAAAAGATTTTTTTTTGTTCATCTGGTTTTTGTATATAGGTAGTTTAGTTTGGTAAGGATGATAACTGGGTGCAGCACACCAAGTGCACATGTTCTAACGAGCTCTCGGGCATTCAAGTCATCATCATACAGAGCTGCTGCAGCAGCAGGACAGACTCAATATCGTCTTGCTCGAAGTTCATTGTCTGTCATAAAGAACTCGTGGGGATCACCTTCACCATTTAATGAGCTTCATTCCAGAGTGCCGAGAGGTATGTTGATTTCTTCTACTCGTTTGGATTCAAACACTTCATCATATATCCCTGATTCAATGAATTTCTAATGATGTGTGAATGTTAAAAGACTTGAATATAGGCTGAAATTAGTTCAAGTGTCTTTGTGGTATTTTAAAGTTCCTGTTTTTTTGACTCAATCTTTGATTGTTTCAGGTGTGCCTCTGTCATATCTGTCAGCCTCGTCTTCTCTGCTTCTGAATGGAGAACAAGGTAGTCTGTCTGGTACATTACCTGTGTTACCTGTCCGTAGAAAAACCCTCTTGACCCCGCGAGCATCAAAAGATGTACCTTCCAGCTTCCGGTTTCCTCCAATGACCAAAAAGCCACAATGGTGGTGGAGAACTTTGGCATGCCTACCTTACCTAATGCCTCTGCACGAAACTTGGATGTACGCAGAAACCGCTTACCATCTCCACCCGTTCCTAGAAGATTTTGAATTCTTAACCTACCCATTTTTGGGCGCCATTGGAAGACTGCCAAGCTGGTTCCTCATGGCATACTTCTTTGTAGCTTATCTAGGGATAGTGCGAAGAAAAGAATGGCCTCACTTCTTCAGGTTCCATGTAGTGATGGGTATGCTTCTTGAAATCGCTCTTCAGGTTATTGGAACCGTCAGCAAGTGGATGCCTCTCGGAGTCTATTGGGGTAAGTTTGGGATGCACTTCTGGACCGCTGTTGCGTTTGCTTATCTGTTCACCGTCCTGGAAAGCATACGGTGTGCACTTGCGGGCATGTACGCCGATATCCCATTCGTCTGTGATGCTGCGTATATCCAGATCCCTTACGACTAATAATAATAGGAAAACATCACTAGATCTTTGTATTAACTGTGTTTGTTTAGGGCTGTGTTGTTACTATGTCTCTTCTTGAATTATGTTTGTAATATTTCATGTTTCATGAACCCAGCCCTCAAAATTCCAGACTTTTGAACATGGATAAAACCAAAAAAAATCTCTAGTTTTTATAATCCAAGCTCGTTTTGGATCAAGTCTTACGTTATAAACAATAAAACAAGTATGAGATATATTTCAAAAGAAACTATAAGTTGGTGGACTTAAATGTAAAATTTGAAACATACATCTCCTCTTACAGATTTATTTTATTTATTTACCTCCAAAATTACTCTTTTTTAAAAACCCTAATTTCGACACCTCTCTAGTATCATAAACCCTGAGCTAGCCCACAACCACCAGAGCCTCCTCTACGAGGAGAGACAAAATTGATTCCAGAGAAAGATGGAAGGTTCGGTCTGCGACGAGTGCAAGCTAAATCCTTGGAAGTACAAATGTCCCGGATGTTCTATTCGATCGTGTGGCCTCTCTTGTGTGAAAGCCCACAAGAAGCGAACAGGTTGTACCGGAAAAAGGAAGCTCACCGACTTCGTTCCCCTCTCTCAGTTCGACGATAACCTCCTTCTTTCTGGTACAATTAAATCTCTAAAGTTTCAATTTCGTGAATTGGTTTTGAAAAATCTCATCTTTAAAGTTCAGATTTTTTTCTTTATATTAATTTTTCTCTCTATTGGTTAGACTACAATATGCTTGAAGAAACAAAAAGAGTGGCCGAGTCTGCTCGGAGAAGGAGTAGTCAGTTATGCAAATACCCTTTTTATAATTTACCCCATTATCTTCGGAGCCTTCGCAATGCTGCTGCTAGCCGCCGAACAAAGCTATGGTTTGCCCCTAGTGGAATGTTGAAGAGCGAAAACAATCAGAGTCGATACGATAATAGGTAATCCTGAGATTGCATATAAGTTAAATCAAAATCAAGGCTTTTTGTTCTTATTTGGTGTTACTCTCAGCTGTGCTGTTATCCCTCCTAGTGTATGGTTAGGAATAAAGACTTATAGTAGTTGTTAAAGTTTTCAAGTTAATCTGTTTGATGATCTTGATCGTCTTTTTAAAGAAAGATGTTTCAACTAAAATTGATTCTATAGCCCTACTTCCTGACCTGTCCTTTGCGGTTGATGGTTTTTTGCCGTAGGAGTAAATGCATCTCGTGGACAATTGAGTGGCGGTTTCACTCTACGGATGTGATTCTTGTTGACCACGGGTTAGTATTCTCTTGGACCAGTAATCATATTTGTTTATTGAGGCACTTGGTTTTGTTCATTGGTCTGTCTCTCTTGATACTTATACTATCCATCCCAGAGTTGGTGAAGATACAAATCTATGCTCGGTGATAGAGAATCATCTCAAGCCTGGCCCGTGGATTCACAAGCTCAAGCCTTTTTGTGATGTGGATCTTGACTCTCTCAAACTTTTTATACGCCTATACCCAAAGGTTTGGTTTTATTTCCCACTATCATTCCCCCATCTTTGTTGGTTCATAGTAAGAAATATTATGCCATGTCTAAACATAATATTAACCTTTTTTTTTCCTTGTCACAGGGTGCAAAGGCTCCTTTCAAGGAGCTGAACATCAAAGCTCCTCTGAGGCAACAGCTTGCCAAACTAGTTATATTAGAGTACCCGGTGATCCATGTATATCTACCTTCACAGACCTATGACTTTGAAGTTATCAAAGACTTCTACCATGCAAACACGACGCCTAATCCTAATGATTCCTTACACGATGGTCATGGAAGCACAAATGGCATAAATTCCCGAGTAGAGGAAATAGAAGAAGACGACATTGACTCCTTTGAGCCAAAGGTTCTTGATCTTATGAAACAAATCAACTATAACCCGTGTCAGCGAGCCTCAGAAGAGGGTGGGGTTTCCGACAATCTGCATCCTCAGGTTGATCCCTTAGAACTAGGGGATTTTGAGTTTGACCAAGAGTTGATAGACACATACTCGGATCTTTTCGCGGAAATGAACCCAGGTGATTATTTCAACTTTGAATGTGAGTTTGCAAAGGGACTGGATTCAGATGATAACTGCGACCTCCAAAATCTAGCTACTGATTTCAACATTGATGGACTAGAAGAAGGGGAAATCGTAGAATAATGGGTCATTGTTTGTTCTGTTCCGGCAAAAAGATATTACTTCTGGTGAAACGTTTTTGGTCGCCCAGGATTTTATGTTCATCCCAGAAGCTCTCCCTTTTTCAAGCACATTGCTATTCTCGGTGCCATCCTAGCTTTTACGAGACTGTTCTGTGGTGTGTAGCAAATTTGATTGTTTAAAAGATGTCTTCGAAACTTTTGTTCGGTCTTATCCATGTATATCTTGTAGTGTTTCAGACTGTTTTCATAGTCAACGTTTACCAAGAGGTAAAATATATGAATGGATGTTATAATATAACGAGCAGTAGGGAAGAGAGCGTACATGAAAACAAAAATAAAATATAAAAAGCTTGTAATCTAGAAAATACATCCATCCACTAAGTAATCATTAGAGCTCTTAATATATACATTGAAGCCGTCAACATTAACTCGATATGCAACTTTTCAATTCAACTAAACCCCCACTCTGCAGGCTCCATGGACTTGGAAATCCCTCAATCTTATAAAGAAGTTTACCTGAGGGCATTGGCACGGATCTGAATGAGTTTATGTGAACCAAATCAGACAGCGTTTTAATTTCTCCATGCCTCTTTTCTGCTTGAACATCAACATATTTGTAATTACTCATTAGCGTTAACGTATTGCGTATCATTAATCTTTTGGTCTTTTGATTTCACAACATTCTAGCATTCACACCCAAAACCATGAGATTTATATCAATGAGGCAAATCGCACATGTACCTCTTATTGGTTAGAGGAATACGGACATCTCTGTAGAAGGGATAAACGGAAGAATCTTATCACCATAGAGTTCGTGTAGTTTCACCAAAAGCCGTCCAGAATCAAGATCATCTTTCCATATCTGATCAAGGATTGCTTTCATGGTAATAGCCCGACCCCTGCCGCTTTCTTTCACCATTCCATTTCTGCTTTCAGATTCGTTAGCATCAGAAGTTTGTTCTGACGAGGATGGTTGAGCAGAGTTTTGTGGCTGTTTGTCATTTTCCACTGGATTATCTACTTCCATTAGAGCTGCGCCGGTGTGATCTTGTGATTGAACACCGTCTGGCCCATCTTTAGTTGTTAATCTTTTCTGGGGTGATCGGTTTTCTGAAGAGTCTACACTCAGCTTCCGCTTCTGGGGCTCAGTATTGATTATCTTTCCCTTTCCCTTATGGAGGAAACTTGGTGACGGGGATGGTAAAGGAGGGAAGATTTTAAGCCGATCATGTATACACAAGCCAGTAGCACGCTGAAAAGCAAAAGAGCACAGGGGGTCTCTATAAGGATTGTCCACTGAGAAGTCTATTAATGACGGAATTTTACAAGGATATGTTGACTAACCAGCAAAGCTCCATATACACGCCACGCTTCGTAGCTCTTCGTCTGATTCTTTTGCTTCTCATCATCCAATTCCGGTTCGAGAAGTCTTAGATACGGTTCAAGATTTGGTACAATAAGAAGGCGTACCTACAGAATAAATGACAATTCAGATGACAAAAGCTAACAATGTAGGATAGCGGTGCAGAAGTTTTTGGTAGCAGGATCATCCAATTCATGGAAGAGTTGTGTAAGGCTATAAAAATCCTAATTTCCCTTTACAATGAGATGCAAAGCCGGGAAAATGGTGTGGGGCATCATATTATCAGATTCCTGTGAAGGCCCTAGATAAAAGGATATGCTGGATAAACATTACTTCTGGGTGATATCTGAAATCTGCATGCACAAACTTTCTGAAAGGTCAAGGAATGACTTACAACATTGTGCCCCAAAGCTGCTAATCCTTGAATTGCACCATAGTGTTGAGTCAAAGCCTTCTTTGGGTCCAAAAGTGCATTGATTAAAGTTTTTGTAAGACGAGACTGGAGAGTAATATAGACAGTTCCATACCTGGAAGATTTTATTCAGACCACGGGATTTCAGATGTTAAAAGAATATTAAGGTGATTTATGTAATATAAAAGTGCGAGACAATGATTAACCCTTCTAAATAATGGAGAATGCTATAGTAATTTATTACTTATTGCTGTTAATTCAGACTTACCCATTTGTTTTTCAGCTCGAGCTATCAGCTAAGATAAATTTAGCAGACCATCTCATGGTATTGCATACAATTTCAGTAAAATTTCATTATTATTTCTAGTAAGAAAACATGTTCAGATCCCCACAATCAACCAAAAAAAAAAAAGAGTTCATGACATGAAGGGAAAGAATGAACCTTTTACATATCATTGCAACCAGATTTGCGGTAAAATCTCTGAGTTCCCAATGGTTGTCAGCAAATCTATTTCCAAGCTTCCTTGATACAAGGCATGTTACAACAGATGGCATCAACTGGTGCAGCTGACACCAAAAGGAAAAGTTCACTCAGCTTCATAGTTATGAAACAACGCTCAAACAACCAACTCAATATCCCAAAGCTAAATTACATTAACATTATCCCAAGGCTGGTTTACATACCCTCAATACAGATCAAAGGCATAATTTATTATCATTTAAGGCAGAGGAGAGTACTTACGCACTTGAGCTTGCATAATTCGGACAAACACTACTGCTAAACATCTTATATCCTTATATGGAATATGTCTAAAATACAACTTGAAGAAGCCCAAATCAAGAGCCTTAAAAAATGGAGCTAGCGATGATTCTTAGATAGTGGCAAAAGATAATCGAGAGAAAACTTACATAAGGCTCTATGTGTATGTGAGGATTCTGTAGAAGACTTCTAACAGTGTGCATTAGATTAAACAGGAGTTGGAAGTCATTTAAACCACGTGAAACCTGCACCAATGGAGAAAATTAAAACTGTAATCTGTAAAAATAATAGTGGGTCTGATTTCTTAATACAAAATCCTCGTTGATGCATGATGTTACCTCATCGGCAATGAAATTTGTAAAATATGGAACCAGAGGATGAAGTCCTGAGTCTGAGGCCAAGCTCACTAATGCTTCTTTAAACAGAGCAGAATTTGACTTGCTCATTGCCAGTTCAGCAATCTTTTGGAAGTATAGCTGTTAAGAGAGAACAACAGATAAGTCTTATGCATGTAAGATAGTATATTTAGCCTGCACCACATACCTGAAGCTCCCTAGATAGTACATGCTTCACTGGTAACCTAATGTCAATAAGAGGTCCGTCTTTTTGTTCATGGGGTTTGTTTTCTGCAGGTGCTCTAATGACTAGAGACAGCACAAACAAGTGAAAAATATATTCAAGACAGGAAAGAACAAGGAATTTCTTTAAATTTTCTTGCACATGATGATGAGTAAAACATTAATATAGATGGATCTAAAAGTATGTATTTTGATCTCTCATTAACCTCAGTAACCTCACCCCATAACATTGGGTACATTAAACATAGAAGGAGGTTAATTCACTAATGAATTCTGAAACATCACTGTACAGACTAATCTTTGTTTCATGTCGAAAACAATCAGTCAATGACTTCACAACTCTAACAGAGGACATAAGATTGAGAGACAAACCTTCTAAAGGAGCATTTTCTGGTATAGCGGGTTGCACTCCTTCAATAGCCAGCCAGTGACAAACAATTTCAGTATCAAGAGGAGCCTTTGGTAGTGGGGCTTCGATCACCTAAAATCATGACATTTCTTGAAATCAGGAGCAAGCATAAGAGCAGCCTCATTAAAAACAGAAAACGAAGAGGTAAGCAGAAACAAAGAAAATATGGCCAATATGTCACCTCTTTAAAATCTACTTCTCTGTCATCAGTGTAGAACAGATCCCGATGCCCAATAGCTTTTCTAAAACGAAATGGTGCTCCTGAGGCAAAGCCATATATCGGCTGCAATAAATATGATCATTCTCAAGATAGATGTCGTTGATTCAGTTAACTGCTATAGTGAAACATGTGAAAAAAAATGTTTAACAGATGGAGCTATTCATATGCACCAGTAAAGCCAAACTTCAAAACCAGAAACCATAAATCTTTCCAACTGAAACAATTTATAAAGGGAATTGGTGTCTAGTTAGGTACCTCAACGTTCCTTAAGTTGAGAGCACCATCTACATCCGAAGCAGTTAAAGTCGTTCTCTTTGAGTGACGCATGCATTTGATAGCTTCCTGTCAGAAAAGATGCTACAGAAAGATCAATATCTGATACCCAGAAACTCACCTCAAGACACAAGGACATTGGTTTATAAATTGAAAATAGGGTGACCTGCATGATCTCTCGAACACGATACTCAACATCAGGAGCAAGCATAAGAGCAGCCTCAGGTAACAAGTTGGTAATCCCAATACTTTGAGCTATAACCTCAACCGTTTCCTTAGGTACAATGCTCATCTTCTCGTCTTCTTCCCCAGACTGGATTAAGCACTGTGGCAAATAAATAAATAAAAAGGATACAGAAGAAACATCAATAGCGATGATTTGAAGTAAGAAAATAGCACCACAAATTACGCATACACAATGAATCGCTAATTCAACAGCCAATGCTACTTCAATACTCCGTAAACTGTGACAAGTTTGCCCCACTGGCCAAGTTCGACAACAGAAATAAGTTGGAAACTTACATGAACCAGAGAAGAATTGAACGTCCAAGATCGAGACTACTTGAGAGAGAGAGGAAAGAAGCTCCGATTCACCGATGCCAAGTTCCGTCAAGCCCCTCCTCCTCCTCTTAATACACAAGTGAATCAGGATCCGGTCGGGTATTTTGATTTGTGTGCAATTCACCCGATTCGGTTATTTCGGGTTAAATTTACTTTGGGCTAACTCTTTTGGGCCTTACTAGCCCATTAAGAACGAAAGTGTTCTTTCTCTCCCAGCTTATATCATTCAAGACTACAAAAATTCAGATCATGGAAGACCTAAAGGAAAAAACAAAGGTCGAGAAGAATCCATGATACATCCATCAATTTTATTATTTTCATTCACTATACGTGAAAGCAATTTTATTCACTCTTTTCTTTACAAACATCAAAGAGGAGACAAAAATAATTAGGGCAAAACAAATTGTTGATGGATGCAATAACATGTGTTACTTACTTAGTGGAAATTTTCTTTTCTTCTTTTGTACATTAAAAAAAAAAATTGCCACTCCCAGTAAGTATATCAGAGAACTTGGGAGTTGGTTGGGACGAATATATATAAGCAATATTGTTTGTATATCAAGCAAAAATAATATTCAGGATAGCCCTGGAACATCCCTTGCCCAAGATATTCCACCCGGAAACACTCTATTAACTCTTGTTCTTGCCGCGGGTGCGGTTGCGGGTGCGGCTTTTGTTTTTTCCTCCACTGGTTTCGCCATCACGGTTATTTCTTTCGCCAATACCGGCTTGTGTATTACGTTTGCAGCCTCTTTGCCTTCCGTCAGAAACCGCAGACCCTGGAGTTTCAAATACTTTTTTAAGTTTTCAAAGCCAAAGCAACAGCATGAGATAAACAAATAACAGCTACTACAAGTGTTTCCAGGTTCCATTTTATTCAAATGAGGTTGATGAGAGACTGCCTTAAATTCAAGACCAATGGTCTTGTTGATTTTTTTTCACACTTTTCTGCATCGGTAGAAGTAGAATGGAAATGCGGATTCAAATGATGAAAAACGGTACTGTAGCATTCTTAACGAGAGAGAATTATTAGTAGATGGTTTTGCATCGATAGGTAATCTGGCACCAACATCCTAAAACCAAAAAGCCAGAAACAAGATTTTTTTTAACAATCAGGCCTATAATTACGTGAAAACAAAAAATATAAAGTAAGGCAACGTTTCTTTTACTTTGCAAGTTAACACTCACCTGAAAGACTTTAGTGCTTGTGCTGTCTTTAACGCCTGCAACTTGGCATAGATGCCATAGTCCCGAGAGGGTCACATCCTAAAATTTTTAGCAAAAACTAAATGTTTAAGATCAACTAGTTTTAAGAAACTTGATAGCATGAACTGGCTTAATGGTTGTAGACAACTTACTTGTTTGCTTTCAAGACTTTCAATCTTCCCTTCCTACGAAAGTAAAAAAGATATTAAGCCCCTTTAAGGTAAAGTGAGTCTTCTCTGAAATTTGCAGATTAGAGGGCAAAGATGAAACTTACTATTCCAGAAATCATTTCATTCAGTTGCTTAAAATCAAACCCTATTTGAGAAATGCTGGATTTCATCTCAGTTACCTGCATTGAATTAAGATTCCTCGTGAACAAGTCATTGATGGAATAACTCGCGAAAATAAGAATCAAACTGTAATTTGAAAGCAACTACTGCGTAATCAAAATTACAACTACATGAAGTCAAGAACACATGTATAAAATTGAGCTACTTAACCTTGAAAAATCATAGCAAACCCTAGCCAGGAATCTATAGTGTATGTGAAGAAAAACAGTTCAGGCACAAAGAGATCGGAAGCTTATAAATAAATACTCTACAATATTTTGGAAATCTTAATATTCTTCAAGTCCAGACGAATGTGTAATTGTCATAATCTGAAGTCTAGGAAAAATTAAAGCTATCAATACATGAAACTGAGAAATAAAATATGTTTCTTACATCACTTAAGATCATTTTAGATGTCTCGTTCTGCTCTTCCAACTTCCAATCCAAGGTCGCTAGCTTCTTAGAAAGGTGTTTCTTAGTTGACTGCGTAAACAAATGCATCGAGTCAAAAACCCCACACAAGAAGATAAAATTATATAACGAAGGAATGCTTCAAAGGATTATTTGTTCACCGCTAATGTGTCCGACAAATCCTCTAGTTGTTTCGAAACAGAGGCAACCGCATCAGCCATATTTTTCTTTGTCACAAACATTGCATCAGAAAATGACCAGCCCTGCAATGTAGAAAGAAAGGAGTAAGAAGTGGGTAAACGTTAGAAGTCAATGATATATAGTGCATTGATAAAACTACATGTTACAAACTACAAGAAAAGATACTTGGAACATAAAAAAAAGAAGAGAGATTTTCAAAAGATAAGCACCTTCCACCACATGTAGCAGTACCCCATAGCTCCAACGGCAGCCGCTGGAACCAGGTAAGATGCATAGCCTACTTCAGCAAAAGCAAAAAATTAATCTCTGTTTCTCATAAAAATTAAACATATTTGAAACATATTTTCCGAAAGTAGATTATCACTAGAGTTTGAATCTCCATTAAAGATGGTAACTGGATTGGTCATAGTTAGTTCCTTGATCTCGTTTGCAAGCTGCCGAATCTGGTAATTAGGAAACAACAAAAAGAAATATGTCACTAAGAAGAGGGTCCAGCATTGGGCCTAATGGTTACAAGAAACACATGAATTATTTTCTATTTGGATTGTATATTGCTTAAATGGCAAAACCTGAGCAGCTAGGAGTGCACCGTCATATTTATATGGAGTGCTTTCAACTCCTTCAGCCCCCTTGAGTAAGTCTTGAAGCTGGGCTATTAGGTCAGACAACCTCCCATGTCTCAATATGATCGAACCAGATACACCTTGAACATGAAAACATAACCACCCAAGTATTAATATACATGAATCCTTAGTGTAGAAAGGTCATTGATGGAACATCCAAGCTAGAATAATTATAAATCATATGTGAACACTCAGTAAGAACCCTGAGGAAACTAACAAGACAAAGATAAGTTGTTGTAACATAAAATTAAATCAAAAGCTGTATCTACCATCAAAACTACACTTAACAATTGAAGCTATAAACAAAAATTAGTTCAATGGCAAATTAGAAATTCTAGTGATGCATCAAATTGTCACAACTTACAACCTAAATCTTTAAAAACTGTAGAAAATTTTCCATAGATTATACAGAGTCAAAGCAACACGAATCGAAAGAATCGAATTCATTACTAGCAAAAGAACATAATTAAACAATCACGCATAGTGAGAAAGAGACCTGCGCCGAGTAGGATAAGGACCTTAGAGGTTTGAACACCAGCTTGCACCGCCATGGATTCCGGTTAAAAGCTAAAAAGATCGGCGGCCTTCTCTTGTCGATTAAAAATAATTCTCTGTTCCGTGACACAAAGCCAAGCCACCATAAGAGACGGTTTACGACACCCTTTTGCCCTTTAGACCTCAGCTTTCGTTTTATTTGTCCAGAAAAATAATTACTTTTCACAATTTATGTTTTAACCCCACAACTTCTGATTTTAATCAGATTACCCCCCCACACGAGGCAATGCAAATCGAATGACTAAGGTTATTTTAGTCATTTCGGAATAATCCAAATCATTACGCAACTTGCTTGACACTACTCACCTTCTTGTCTTGTGTGTGTGCAAACCTGTTCTTCTTCTTCATCGAATAAATAAAAAAAAACAAAAACAAAAAAANAAAAAAAAAAAAAAAACTTGAAATTTCCGCCATGGATGTTGGACGAAGCTTACTCTTTCTTCTGTTAACAAGTTTCTTCTTATTGCCTTCACATTCACAGAGCAGCGATTCGTTCACATCGGTTCTCGTGTCTCAGAACGGACTCGATTTCGTCAAAAACCTTCTAGTCAACAAAGCAATCGCGTCGATCATACCTCTCCAGATCCCCAGGATTGAGAAATATATGCGAATCCCGTTCCTTGGAGGAATCGATGTCGTCGTCTCCAATCTCACGATTTACGAGCTTGATGTCGCGTCGTCTTATGTTAAGCTTGGTGATACTGGTGTTGTCATCCTCGCTTCCGGGACGACTTGTAATTTGAGTATGAATTGGCATTATTCTTACAGTACTTGGTTTCCTCCTATTGAAATCTCTGATCAGGGGATCGCATCTGTTCAGGTGATTTTTGATCATGTTTACTAATAATCTTTAGTTCAGATGATGTAGAAAGTGTTCTAATTGAAGCAAAAGCAAAGTCAAGTCCTAGTTTTTATTGCAGATTTTGGTGAATTTTTGTGGGTTTTGTGTTTGTTTTGAATCAGTTGTGCGGTTTCCTTGGTACTTCATCCATATAGGAGTCTCAAGATTCAATTTTTTTCTCTTAATTCACTTTCAAATTTTTTGGAACATAGTTGCATATGGGAATCGGAGGGGACTTGCTCTCTGTGTTACCATTTCCATATCTTGTTTTAGTTTGGTTTGTTGCTTTGCTCATTTTTTTATATCTGTTTTACAAAGGGAATTTGCTGATTCTGGCCTTCTCCGGTAAGGTTGAAGGCATGGAAATCGGGCTTTCTTTAGGCTTAAAGAGTGATGAAGGAGGCTTAAAACTTTCTCTTTCGGAATGTGGATGCCATGTGAATAACATAAACATTGAATTGGAAGGAGGAGCATCATGGTTTTATCAGGGGTATGGAAATTATGATTGAAAGTACTATGGCTGTTGGTTGGTTTTCATTTTAACTTTATTTCCTTCTCTGCGATTCAGGATGGTTAATGCATTTAAAGACCAAATTGGGTCAAGTGTGGAAAGTACGATTGCCAAGAAACTAACTGAAGGAGTATCAGACCTTGATTCATTCCTACAAAGCCTTCCAAAGGAAATCCCAGTGGATGATAAAGCTGCACTTAATGTCACCTTCACCACTGATCCTATATTGAAAGATTCATCCATCACTTTTGAGATTGATGGTTTGTTCAACAAAAGAAAAACGAATCAAGTCTTGAAGTCCTTCAGAGAGTCTGTATCTTCGGTTATCTGCCCTGGAAGTTCTAAAATGCTCGGAATCTCTGTGGATGAAGCTGTCTTTAACTCTGCTGCAGCTTTGTACTACAATGTAAGTTCATAAGTCTTTTGGTTTCTCGTGTATTATATAATCAACCAGATATAATGCTCTTGATAAATCTGCTTCATATGTTATGAATACATATCTGTAACAATATTACTATTTTCCACTGTTGTTTCTGATATGTGGATGTTTACTCTTGCCATATTTAGGCAGAATTTATGCAATGGGTTGTGGATAAAATACCAGAGCAGTCTCTTTTAAACACTGCTAAGTGGAGGTTCATCATTCCACAACTATACAAGAAGTACCCAAACCAGGATATGAATCTCAACATCAGTTTGTCTTCACCTCCACTTGTAAAGATATCAGAGCAATACGTTGGAGCCAATGTTAATGCAGACCTGGTAATCAATGTTCTAGACGCAAACCAAGTAATACCAGTAGCATGCATCTCCTTGGTGAGTCCTCTAATGACACAAAGTTGCATATATTTTGTTCTAGATACTTACTATAAACAAATTTGCAGTGGACTATATTTATCTTAGTTGACCAGTAGATGATCCACTGTTTCCTTTGCTGCAGGTGATCCGGGGATCTGGTGCTCTCAAAGTCATGGGTAATAACCTTGGAGGCAGCGTAAGTTTACAAGATTTCTCCATGACTTTGAAATGGAGCAACATTGGAAATCTCCACCTGCATCTTCTTCAGGTAAAACCATCATGTCAAGTGTTTAAAGCACTCACTCATCTGTTTGACTCATAAAGATTTCATTCATTCTTAACATTTACACGTGTTTCTTTATCTTGTTCCGATCTTTGTAGCCAATAGTGTGGACTGTTATACAAACAGTATTTGTGCCATATGCAAATGACCATCTAGAAAAGGGATTCCCTTTGCCCATAATCCATGGATTCACTCTTCAGAATACGGAAATCATCTGCTCAAGCTCTGAAATCACAGTTTGCAGTGATGTCGCTTACTTGGATTCATCCCAGCTGCCTCAGTCACATCTGAGTCTACCAGGATCCATGCCTTGGAAAACAAAGTAGTTGTAGTTTACAATTGGCCGCTTCAGTGTTGCTACTGGTATGATATACGGACCAGTAGCAAACAAAGCTTTGTATACTACGTTTATGTTCACGTTGACTAAACTGTGTATGCTGTACTTCTGTATAAAATAAATAAAATAATCTTTGTAATTACTATGGTTAAAATCCGGCTATGGTAATTAATTGTTCAAAGTCATATCAAAGCTGAACGATTCACAAAGTCTGTATCTATACCGAAGCCAAAAGTGCATACTCTGTTCCAACTATTTGAACTGGGACATTTTAACAGTCTTTTAAAACGCCAAAACCGCACCAATGAGGTGAAAGAGAAGTTAATTACAAGTCGTCCTTGGACTCAGTGGAGGCAGCTTCATCATTTCCCATGAGTTCTTTAAGTGAGAATTCATCTGCATCAACTAGCTCTCCATCTTTACCATCCCAAGCTTCTGTCTTCACTATCTCCATTGTTCCATCAATAGGTAAATTCCCTTTTCCTCCTTTTGCAGCTTCCTTTACGAATTCTCTGATAACACAAATAAGAAAAAGACCCCTTTTGAGCTTGCTACCGAAACAATAATATGCATGGACCATTGGTTTTGTTGTACAGGATAGAGAGGAAGACAAAAGGTACACTTACTTGATGTGTTTGACCTCAAAACCACTTTTAAGTGGAGCATAGGCTCCTTTCTTTGCGTTTAAGGCTACCATTGCTGGATAACCATATCCTCCAACACCAACACGCTTCTCCAAATCAGGTTGCTTCCCAGCAGCCACCCACACAAAGCTGTAAACACAACCAAATTCGAACATTTGTGCAATTTCTCCAAAAACAAAGTAACTGACAGCTGGAATATGATGAGAGTAACAAAGAGAAAAGAGATGTGTTCTAAGCTCACCTGTAAGGATCCCTCTTAAACTTCTCTGCAACTGATAATAACATCTCTAGATACTTGTTTCTTCCTTCAGCTTTTGAGTCCAGAATGTCAGGTACGAAAGAAACAAAGCAAATAGCAGCAGAACCACACTTCTCTTCCATGACATCCTATTCAATCAGGACAGAACAAGGAGTGTCAATGGCTTAAGTTGGAGACAAATAGAAAACAATGCTAGGGAACAGTCACAGATTCGAACAGTACCGGCCCAGTTAGTTCAGTTACTTCAACAGGTCCAACATTGGATTCTAGCTGTTCCAGAGCAAAAGATTCTATTGCTGATGCAGATCTAGCACCCTCATAAGGTACTGGGCTGCTTTTGTCTGCACCAAAGACCAGGATAGTGGGGAATCCTTGCACTTTGAATCTGCTCTTTATCGACTGCAATACATAAAACCTTGTCAGGACTCATCGGGGCCAAGATGAAAACAAGCGTTTGATGATAAGAAGCTGATGAGTGATGTCAATTCATACTTGAGAGAAAATGGCTAACTATAGTGATTACCTGCTCAACATCACAATTTACATGACCTAGTTTGACCTTCTCCTTCAACTTTTTTGCAGCCTTTTTCCACTCAGGAGCTAGCTTCTTGCAGTGTCCACACCTTGAAGGATAATCAGAAAAAATATGGTTTTCCAGTTTTAGATATTGGAAAGAAGATTAAAGAGGCGTGAACAGCTCAAGAGTCAATATGCCACTACTTACCAAGGTGCAAAAAACTCCACAATCCAAAGTTCTTTGCTTTCAATAACCAACTCATCAAAATTGCTAGAGTTTAGCTCCACTGAGGCGCTAGGCTCAGATTTCTTCTCACTGGATCCTCCTCCATTTTTGGTGCCAGTTGTCTTACCATCCAAACGATTTTTCAACAGCGCCTTTATCTGTAAAATAACAATATATTCATCTGAATCATGTACAAGAGCTTGGAGGAGAATAATATCGATCCGTTATTTCATTTATTCAATAGCTTCAACAACACCATGTAATCAAGTGTCAGCAAGAACATGCCACAACAAACCTGCTTAATAGCAAATTGAGCAATGGATTTAGCATCCCTTGCTCCTTGGTAATCAATTGGAGGCTTCCCGGGGACAAATACTTTAATGGTTGGGAAACCCCTCACACCATAATCCTGGGGGAGACAACATATTTATCATCAACCATTGGCAATCATATAGGCCAAAAAAAAAAACAGAAAAGCATAACTCAAAAATAAACACAAACCTGAGAGACAGACTTGTGGGCGTCAGCATCAATGGCTGCCACAGTAGCAATACCTTTCAAAGTATTAGCAACTTTCTCCCAAGTTGGTGTTAGAGATTTACAGTGACCACACCATGGCGCAAAGAACTCTACCAAAACGACACCATTTGAATTAAGAACCTGCCAACCATTTCCAAGAAGAATATTACACGAAAAAAAACAGCATCAATACATGCTCTCGTAGTTTTCAAGGGATCCAACAGTATTAAAAAATCAGACGTAAGCTGAATCTACTATACAGCAAAACGAAATCATATAAATCACAGCCAAACCTTAGACTTGAAGTTAGAAGGAGTGAGTTGAACCACTGGCGAAGAAGATCCATAGAGAGCATTGCCGATATCGAAAAAGACAAACAACACAGAGAAAATTGTAAACAACGTTAATGCTGTTGATTTGTACATTTTTCTTTCTTTCTCCCAAAATTAAAAAGTTGACTCTTCTGTAGTTCTTTAGGAGTTAGGACACAACAGAACTTAACACATTATCTACGTGGAGTTACGTGTACGCACCAATGATGTTGTTACATGTCAGCACACTCTCTCCTATCTCTTACTTACCTCTGTTTTTGTATTCTGTTCATAAACAGAGGGATCCTCCTCCAATTTTAGTGCCACTTATGGAGTCAAATTATAACACAAATCTATTTTGATTTTCGAATTTTTAGTTTTGCACAACAACCAAAAAAAAAAAAGGATACAGTATCTCAATTTCCTCACTACATGGAACAAAAATGACAGAAGAGAGCCTTTTGGTTTCATGACAAAACCGATGTGTGATTTATATTAACGTTAAGAATAGTCGTTCGTTGTTCCGATCAACTAGACAACTAATGCTTTAGATTGTTTACTCCCCTTTGGTCTCCTGAACAAACAATTGACAGATTTTTTCTTGCATTCTTGCAGGTTATTTCGATATTTCAACCTGCAGTTTCTGGCGCCTTCAAAGCATTTTCAGGCGTCTTCAAAGCATTTTCTGTTGTTTTGCTCTGTCTTGGGAATGGTCGTCTGAGGAACTTTGTCGTTGGCCAAGCTCGTGGTTTTATTCTCCCTAATAACTTCCATTCTCTCGGCTTTAACTGCCCGGCCAATCTCATTTGCTCCCTTCTAAACTTCCTATTTGCATACCATATCCCGCCTCGCCAACCCAAGCCATACCTGAAAAAACCAGACGGAAAATATTAACGAAAAAACCTGACACAACATCAAACTTGTCAACCTAACAACGGTCTTTGTGGAAACAAACCCGAGGATCAAAGTAGTTCCAGCGGTGGCAATTGTTGTAGTGAACCTGGAACCAACTGGATCAACAAGTTTCTTCAGTTCTCCTCGTTCCAACTCTTGGGTGCTTTTCATCTGGCATGAGAAAAAACACAAACATTTCAAGTGACAGACTGAGACACAATAGAGCAACTAAGGATCATAAACGTACAAAAACAAAACACTAAATGTTTTAAAGGGTAAAATAGTAGACCGCATAGCATTTGCAACAATAAATTATAAGCGGAAAAACTTAGAAAGCAGGTTTGACATATTCAGACAATTACATTACATGTTCATTCTAAAACTGATCAATAACTATACACTATAGTAGGAAGCACAAAGTAATTTGCAAGAGTTTCCACAGAAGAGCAGCTATATGATTCCAACTATGCAAGCAGGTATAACTAAACAACTATGTAAGTACAGTGATATGTATATGTGCAGTAAATTTTTGGCAAACAAGTTTTAACAGCGAGAAAAATCTTGGCAAGTGAGGGACCTAACACTAACCGCGTTCTCAATGGACTCCAGTCTCTGATTGATTCTATTTTCATTGTAGTGGCGTAATGAGTATCCTGCACAATCATTCATCCACTGATTAGCAACTCGGTCAAACACAATTCATGAATTGAATGAAACTAGAAGTGTCAACATCCAAAATCTGAAATCACTTCACTAAGTCATTGTTCACCTTGTTGAAAGGTGTTCAATTCAGACAGTGAACTTGAACATTCAAATTTGCCGTAAGAATAAATGATTGCATGAGAATTTGATGATAAAAGTAAGCAAATAATGAATAAAAAAAACTCACCAATCCAAGCCGTAGCAACAGATGCAATGGAAGTCCCAACTGTAAAGACGACCCTGTGCCTCTCGAACAAGTCCTAAGATATTTAAACGAACTCCATCAAAAAAGATGATACATATAGACATTTTAACCGAAGAAACTCTGATGAATGAAACATTCAATAATCTGAATTCGATATAAAAATTGGAACTTTTCCAACGAAAAGAGAAAAAAAGAGGCAAAGAGAAGAGAGAAAGGGAATGAACGGATCACCTTGGTGTGGAGATAGGAATCCTGGACAGCGACCAATGAATTTAGGGCTTTTTTCTTCAGGTGAGGCACAACTGCGGAACCCAGAATCGATGTACCTCGGCCTCTCAGCCGATTCATGATTTTACCCTGATGCAGGCTGAAGAAAAAACTCGGGACTGACTCGATCGATTCGGCGGGGAGCAGATTTAGATTCTATGGTTGCGTGTGCCCAAATCGTCGGGGACAAAGGGAAGAGATTCTCCCCCACGCAAAGGACGAAGCTTTACCCCCTCTCAGATTTTTCTCCGACAAAAAAGCCTTAAAATAACCCTTTTTCAGTTTTCAACTCTTTTTAATTTGGAATGTTCAAATGAAATTGACTAATCAATAATAATAATAAAAAAAAATGAAAAAGGATGTAAAATCTGAATATATCTAAACATAACTCATGTGCATAATTCAGACTTATACTAATTCTTTCCTAATTACATGTAATCTTATCAACTTATCAAAATTTTAAAAGTTGTTAATGTAGTACATTTGTCATAACTGATAGTTTCAACTTTCAATTAACACTTGAGAATAACAAAATACAAAAATAGCAGAAGAGTTTGAACATCCTATATTGTTAACAACTTACTTTAGACTTCTATCATTAATAAAAGAGCTCGGTGTGACTTGTGGGTCTATTTTCTCCGATGTAAAATATATTAACAGAGTCAAAAACAGAAGAGTTTTAACATCCTATATTGTTTTCAGAGCCATGGCCATCATCTCCAAAGAAAAAGAAGCCAAAATAAATGAAAAAAAAAAGAGAAACACTTTTCGCCACCCTTTCTCTTCCACAAAAAAAAAAAAAAATTAACAGAGAGAAAGAGAGATCACTGAGATCTTAAGAAGCCTGAATGGGGGTGGTTCAGCCATATCGCTGATGAGCAATGCTGTGATCATGATGAATCATGCTTATGTTGATGACGACTTCTCAGACAAATCATGTACTTCTGAGTTATTCAATTGTTCAGAATCATAGTCCGGTTTACCATTAGAGAGAGACTTTGAATCAGAGCGGCTTGGCGGTGGTGAGATCCTGTGATGGGTTAAGACAGGTGAAGCATATGGAGTAGCCAGAGACGAAGACATGGTCAAGCCGGGATATGGCAGCACCGGGTGGTCGAATTTGCAATTTGGTCCGAACTTGCAGAATCCATAGGACCTGAAGTTGCCACAAGCTGGTTGTCCCTGGATAGCCAAAAAGCAGAACAGTGGCTCATTAGTACGTATGATCTGTCAGATACCACATCTTTTTGTAACCAAAAAAAGCTCTTCGATCAGTTGAGCAATAGACTTACAGGTCTCGCTGGAAGAACAAAAGGGTTTATAAGACTTGGTGGTGGTGGTGAAATCCTTACTCCGGGGTGATTGTATTTGCAATCGTCTCCGTATTTACATGTCCCGGTGTTCATAAAAAACCTACATTCTGGTCGATCAGAACTTTCAGGCAAACCACGGTTCAATGCCATAGCCACGGGCACAGATGCACTAGAACCAGAGTAATAAGGTTGGTTCTTCACATTATACATGGGGTTAGGTGCAGCCTGCAACATAACAAAAACTCATAACATGTGATATCAATAGTAAGAGTTTCTGAAGGGAAGTCAAATTTGCTACAAGCAGAATTAATCCGTTATTGGCAGCTTCTATTCAGACTCACCATGTAAGTGCCCCAGCCTTGGGGAGGGAAAAGGCCTTGAGAGGGTGATATCATGATTGGAACATAGGACTGAGGAACTTGTGGACGAGGCAAAGTTCCATATGTAGACATCATTGTTAATCCACTAGCATATTGTAAACCTGTAGAAGGTAAGCTAGGCATTCCATATGCAGTAGAATGTCCATTATCAGGTTGAGGATGGTGGAATCTGCAAGCAACTCCGAATCTGCAAGTTCCCGTTCGCAGGTAATATGGACATGGCTTCTCACCCTGGAGAAGAAACTCAAGTTAATCTTCCACATTCAGTAAAATAAAATAAGATAAAAGCAACCGCTACGAAATTACCTGACGCATTGGTAAACCAATAACATTGAACAATACAGGTTCTGCACCATTCCTGTCCTTTGGGTGATGATATTTACAAGTTGAACCGTACTTACAAGCTCCTGTCTTCAGAAAATACTAAAAACGAAATTGAAAAGAAAGTTGTTTAGTAAACATCTTTGAGGGAAAGTAAACAATTCAGTTCATTTTCTTATCTTTCAAATCAAGGAAAGACTAAAACCAGACAAGAGGAAAATGTTCTGCAGTGAATTCAATGTAGATTCTTGTTACCTCTTAAAGCAAAGTAATAAACAAGAATAAGTTCTCTTACTTTAGCAAGATGGACGAGAAGCTTAAGTCTAAACAAATTCTCGTTTCCTTTATTACTCTCTAGTCTCTACAATGCAGTAATCCAAACAACAACCATTCGAATTAATCAAGAAGTTGTCCCAAGAGAGTGCACCTCACAATCGGGCTGTCCAATTCTCTCCGGGAGCGCCTCCTTGTAATAAGCATTATTACCCTATCAAGATGTTTTCAAAGCAATAACAAGAAGCCATGAGGCAAAATACTAAAAAAACAAGAGGAAAAATTGCAAACGTAGACTCAGTCAAAATAGATAGATTAATAATTGTGTGTTCTGTCTCTCTCTCACCTGTGGAAGATTGGTAGGATGATTGTAACGGCAACTGCTTCCATAGCCACACAGACCAGTTCTTAAATAAAATTGGCAATCTTTTTCACCGGGACGATCCGGATACGGATTCGATTCGGCCACGCCATCATCATTTACTTTCATCTTCTTAAAGGCATCTACAAGATCATCATACCAACAACAGCAAGAAGAAAGTCATCAGATGATTTTTGATAAATCTCCAAACTTGGATCACTAGGATATTAAAAAGCAAACAGAAACGTAAACAAAAACTCATAAAGAGATCAATAAAATTATCAAAAATGCTAAAGAAACTTTTGTTGAAATCACAATGAGAGTTATTAACGATGATCTCTTGAAAGGCATTACGGAAAAAAAAAAAACGGGATCATATAATAAGTCAGATCTCTGAAAGATAAGGAACTAACCTTCGATATTAAAGTCGGAAGATCGAATCGAGACAAGAGAGCTTTGAACAAGCTGAGTGTCTGACATGGGTCGCATGTAAGACGATGATCACGATGAACAAAAAATCACAGATGAAGTGTTACGATCATCGAAAGAAACAAACTTTTGTTATGCTTTTTTTTTTTTTTTCTGGGTAAGAAATGACACCACAAGGGAAGAAGAACAGAGAGGTAGATAGATAGAAGAAAAAAAAAAAAAAAAAGATTCAATTTTTTTCCACAAAGAGATCGCTGGTTGGAACAGATCCAGTGGGGAAATTTAAATGCTAAAAATGGATTTCCCAAATGTAAGTAAATTTGCTTCCTTTTCACACTATTTGTTAGTTTGTGTATTTATTTCTTGCTGCCCATAGAGAGAGACTCTTCTTGCTTAAGAGAGGAGATATTTTTTTCTTGAGAGGAAAATTTTCGGATCTTTGTATTTTGTATTTTCCCTTTTTTTTTTTTCTATCTTCCGATGTCTTCTGTGTGTTTTCCAATGTGAAAAAGGAAAGAAAATTAATTAAAGAGTGCCAAGTAAGTAAGCAAAAGTAATGAGAGCGAGAGAGAGAGATAGTCTTCTTTTGCCCTCTTCTCTCTCTCCTCGTGTACGGGGGGGGGTTAATGAAGTCTGCATGTACACGAAATGACATTAGTGTCCCTGCATTCTCTATCTATCTATCTGTTTGACCCTTCCAAATACTACTACTTTTCCACGTTAGTCAACAACAAANAAAAAAAAAAAAAAAAAAAAAAAAAAAAAAAAAGTTATAAAAAAAAACAGTAAAAGGAAAAAAAATATCATATCTTTGACTCTCCTTTTTTTTATAGTTTCCTATGACTTCAAGTTTCCGCATCATTCATTCTCTCTCTTCCTCTTTTTCGTCGGTTGCTCCGAAAAATGGGCCTTGTAGGGTAAATGAATACTACTGGGTCTGTTTTGCACAATCTTACGTTTTCTGAAATCGACCATGTATGACTTGCACTGGGCTAATGTCCAGTATGTTGGGCTTTTTTCTTATTAAAAAAAAAACTGCCTCTTTTTTTTTATGTAATGAAATCATGATGTTCTACAACATGATGTATTTGAAAGAAAAATTCTGATAACCATGTTACATTTCCGAAGTGCAAATAATATTATGTTTCGAAAATATATAACAAAATAATTTTTATTTCAACGAAAAAAATAGAATAAAAATTGTTTTTACTATTTTTGTTTCCACTGAAATATTTCCTTTGTTTAATATGTTAACCTATACGATTGATGGTAAAACACCTTAAAATTTTGAAGTGAGAACTATTGTCAATTTTAACAGTTATTAGTTGATAAGTTTTCGAACTGATCGTATTAAACTAAAATATCAGACATAATAAATAAAACCTATGGACCAATAATATGTCTAGCAATGTGGGGCCAAGAGAAAGAAGTCACGACTTTGATCATCGATAAAATAGTTCATATGCATATTGAACAAAACAAAATATGAAATCTCCATCATATGGAAAACACGACAATAATTGATGAATTTTTTTGAGTCAAAATCGGTGACTTAGATGCATGCAGAGCTAAATTAACAACTCCCAAACAATGTCAATTGAAAATGTGCCGACTACTCAGTCTCTCGTGAACGGTTTTCTAATTGTGTTGTTTCATTGTTTGTTAATTCAAAGGTCATCCTTTTGCATTTTGATACGCAACTTCTGAATGGGGCATTGGTATCGAGGCCGATCACGTACGCATATATATGTCAAATATTAAAATTATGTAACCAAATAATTTAAATTTTATAAAAATAAACGAGACATACTGATTCTGTTGATGACGTTCGTCCATTCGTTATAACTTAAAACAGTGGTATATCAATCATGAATCATGCGTCGTCGTTATGACTTAATTATCTCAATTGTTCCAAAATGTTCTCTGAGTTTTATACTATATAATAATATCATTCTTGTCGAAATCATGAAAACCAGGAAGAGAGAATATCCATGAACCATGCATATATTTAGCCATTGAAATCATGAACCATGCATGCAGATAGAGACATTTTTTTTTTTTTTTGAATCAGATTTCAGATAGAAACATTCTTACTAGGTACACAAATTCTACAAAATTGATCACTTCATCTCTGCTACAATATTGTGCCCCAAATAAGAAAACATGAACGATCGATATTCAGTTTTGAAGTCTTAAACTAAAAAGTAAAAAGTGTTACTAGAATATACAACATGAACCTGGATAGTTTAATTATATGCGACTGGCTCTAATTGCAATAAAATTAACTAGAACTATTTTCAATAGTTAAA
>NC_025687.1:1963160-1973729 GCF_000633955.1 Camelina sativa
TCCCTTTGGATCATATATGTAATTTTTTTTTTTTTTTTTTTTGTTACACTAAACAGATTGTAAACGAAATTGACGACAATAAAAAAAATTATAAACGGAAAACCTTTATAGAAAATTTAAAAAAGTCATAATTTCTTTTTAAAATAAAAAAAGGAAAAAAATGTAAAATAAATAACGAGTCTTGGACCATCATCATGTTGCGTTCTTTTTTTTCGTTGTTAGAGATTTTAATAACAGTCACAAAGAGGGAGCGAGTCTATATAAAACCCCAAAGCTCGCCGCTACGTAACGACCATCTCACCCCTAAAAGATTCAACCTTTTTTTTTTTTCAGAATTCCCAATTCAGAATATGAAGCTAGTGGAGAAGAAGATGATGACTACTACTCCTACGGAGGAGGAGGAGAATGGTGAAGAAGCTGTCTGCCGCACGATCGAGGTTTCGGAGTTTGACAGAAACCGGTTTCAGTCTCCGGATGACGGTGAAGCTGATGATACGTTTCGAGTTGTCTCCGGCGAAGAACTTAACCTAATTCCGCCGCTCAACTTCTCCATGGTCGATAACGGTATATTCCGTTCTGGATTCCCTGATTCAGCTAACTTCTCCTTTCTCCAGACTCTTGGCCTCCGCTCAATCATGTATATTTATAATTTAACTCCTTCTACATTCTTTTTTTCTATATGTATATCAAGCTTCCGAATTGCTAATTTTAGGTTTTTGTTTTCGAATTTTGCTGTAGATACTTGTGTCCTGAGCCTTACCCAGAGACCAATCTCCACTTCCTTAAATCCAATGGAATTAGGCTTTTCCAGTTTGGCATTGAAGGCAATAAGGTAAGCTTCCTTCTTCTCGTCTCTCTCTCTCTCTCTCTCTCTGTTCTTGAAGTCTCTGTTTTTTTTTTTATTGCTCTTATACCTGATATGGCTTGTTCTGTGATTTCTAAAATTTCCTACTTGGATATTTCCCGGGATGGATGATCAGACCTACTTCACTAGGAGAATTCTCTGAATTGAAAAAATTAATATCTTGTTGCATGTGTTCCTGACTTAGACAACGAGATTTGGTTGCATTTATGGAGTTCTAAGCATTACAAAGAGGGTTCATTAACTACTAATGGACTTTCGAAAACTTTGGTATATATATATACTTATATTAACTAACTTATTAACTGAAACTCAATACTATTTGTTGAATATGTCAAAGTTCATTCAATTTGTTGCCTAATTGTTCTTAAAGTCCTGTCTCATTGTTGTTGTTACTTGAGACTACTAAAACGGTTTGTGTGTCCTGAATTTTGATCCTTCATGGGCACTTTGTTCCAAGCCATATTTTATTATAATGAGTTATTATATATACCAGAAAAGAACACATCTTTCTTTTATTGTCTTGCCTCTTTGGCTCTTTCCGTCTCTCTTGACCTCCACTGCTTTGGTCCCACTCTTTGTTTTTCTGCCCCTTCAGTAACTGTTACCACTTGCTCCTTTATAGTCTCTAACTATTTTATAAAATTAGATTATGGACTACGTCAAACAAAATTTTGCTGAGCTGCTTGTTTGTTGCAAGTGTTGTCAACGATCCACTACTCAAAAAGCTTACTTTCTGTTTATATTGTTTTCTTGGTTCATGTTATTTGAGTGTGCACCTTTTTTTTATATACAGATATGATATCTTATGAAATCATACATCAGCAAAAGCGTTTCTTGATGGTGCGCAAGTTAACCTCTTTTTTTTTTAATGGTAAAAACTTGTTGATCGTGAAAGTGTCCATATTAGCTGTAAGGTTTGAAATCTAGATAAGGTTAGGAATTGTTGGGAAACTGATGGATGCTTACGTTTTAGGTCGGTTACTGTTGTTTAATACCTACCTTTAGTTACTTTCCTTTTCTATGTTTTAGTGGCTTATGTTTGGGCAAACGTTGGTCTTGAACTTTAACATAGAGTCTTGAACTTAATACCCTCACGAGTTATGTAGATGTGTTTAGTCCCAAAATCTTCAGTATCACTAATAAGAAGCCAAAACATTTTATTTCTCTGAAGAGATTGGTACGAACCTAACTTGAGTTGATTTAGAATCTTGATAATTGAAAAGAGGGGTTGAAAGTAAATATGCTTGCTCTGGTATGCGGTAGCTATCATTCTCTTCCCCACAGAATCCACCTTGCCCTGCAGATTCTACTCCTAGGATAGTCTCATGTTTCTTCTACTGAGATTCTTTATGTGGGGAGTCGTTTAGATGCTTCCGACCATAGTTCCCTTATTTTGCTTTTACACTAAAGAAGAAAAACTAAAGTGGCTTTCTCTTCCTGTTGTAATGATTTTATTTGAAGGACTTTGGAAACTATATTCCACATTCACATTGTTGGATCTCATTGACTTTGGTTTTTGTTTCTGGATCAGATTCTTTATGCTTAATGTGACAGCTATGATCTTGATAGGAAACCTTTATCGTTGATATTCTTGGCTTGCTAAGCTTTATCTTTCCCATAGATTCGTCTTACAATTGACCTTTGTGTTGATTCCGTGTTGTTGTTGTTGTTGTGTGTGGGGATAACTTTTTAATAGAAAAAGTTAGGAATCTTTCTCTCAGTACGCAACCAGTAAAAGGTATCACATATGAAATGCTTCATAACTTGTAGATTTTGTCCTGTTGATGAATCTTTACATGGTTGTCTCTCTCCACGTTGCTTGTGTATGAACCTTGCCTACTAATTTGCCTTATCTTATCCTAATCTGCTTAATTTAGACTCTTTTGACATATAATCTTACAATTCTAAAAAAAGATGCCACTTTTTTTTCTTTTGTTTTCAGGAGCCATTTGTGAATATTCCAGACCACAAAATCCGCATGGCACTCAAATTGCTTCTAGGTAAGTATGAATCATATAGAACACACACTTATTTTTTATGCTTTTTAATTCTCTAACTCGTTCCTTACCAACATCTTCATTTTAAATTCATCAGATGAGAAAAACCATCCTGTTCTGATTCATTGTAAGCGAGGCAAGGTAATATTTTCTCTCCAATCCTTAAAAAGTTATCTTTTGGCTCCACCATTGAAGTCAAAAATATGAAATTTTAAAAGTGGGAATCTGGAATTTGCAGCATAGGACTGGTTGTCTAGTAGGGTGCTTGAGAAAACTCCAGCAATGGTGTTTGACATCGATATTCGACGAGTACCAGCGATTTGCAGCAGCAAAAGCAAGAGTTTCAGATCAAAGATTCATGGAGACATTCGATGTTTCAAGCTTCAATCATATTCCTATGTCTTTCTCTTGTTCCATCAGGTAAACAACAGTGAAGCTACATATCTTCGGATTAAAAGGCAAATCAAAAGAAGAGATTAATCATATTACAGTTCCAGAGGAGGAATCATTCTTCTCTTTCTTTACCTTTCCCTGGAATCAATAATAAATTTTTCGAGAAAAAAAAAAGAAAGGTTTAATTTTCTTTATGATAAAATTGATTTTACTCTTTTTTCTTCCACTATTGCTCAGTGTAAGCACTACTAAGAAGGTAGATAAAATACGTATACAAAGTAAATTATAGAGGAGGTTTGTGTACGTAGCTAGGAAGTTTTTTATATATTTTCTTGGGTTATCCCAAATGTTGCTTAACGGACTCCCGATCATACTTATATTTCATTTCATCAGAACATGATTACTACCATTAGTATGTAAATAATTTGTTCATAGTACTCTCGTGAATACACATGAGTACTACCATCAGTATGTAAGTAATTTGTTCATAGTACTCTCGTGAATACATGAGTACTACCATCAGTATGTAAATAATTTGTTCATAGTACTCTCGTGAATAAATGAGTACTACCATCAGTTTGTAAATAATTTGTTCATAGTAGACTAATTTTTGTACTATATATCATCTACGGAATTAATCATTTATTATTTCTATTGTAAAAGACATGCTAAATGCGTGAGAAAAGTTGTTAAGTCACGAATATGAAACCAGGTACCTAACTAGGCCAAAGGGCAAAGGCCACTAGCAATTTTAGCTATAAGTGAGATAGTTGTTGGGTCATGAATTTGGAAACAGTACTCCTCAGTGGAGTGTTATCAATCATTTATAACTTTAACTAAAAAAAGCATGACTCCGATTTTTCAACAACACGCACAGCGCATTCATGCTTTCGGTTACAAGAGTTCTTTGTTCCTTTGGTACACAACCCTATGGCCACCAGAGGCAAGGAGCCAAACTCTGCAGGTTCGGATCAAAGTGCCTTTACATTCTTCGCAACCCTTGCTCAATCAATGGCAGCAACAGGAGAAACAGTTGCTCATCAAGAGTCTCCCAGATACTAGTCGATTCTCTCAAGAACTCGAGGTTCTTTTTATATAAAACCTGATCTTTCAATCTGTGTACCTTAAATCTTATTAATGGTACTGTTAAAACCAAATTGTGTGCTCTTGGTTGTGATATTACTAGGCATCAAAAAGGACGGTTGAAAAAAAGGTGTGTACTCTTCTTGCGAAAGATTATGCAGCTCGTCTTCATCTAATTGAGTCAGTGTTGGGTTTGGAAGAAGCAGAGAAGTTTTTCAAAAGCACCCCTATTTACGCCACGCTCTTGACCTTGTACACGAAATATGAGAAAACACTGGAAAAGTCCGAGTCCACTTTCAAGAAGATGAGAGAACTCGGACTACTCTCAAATCCTTCACCGTTCAACTCGATGATTTCACTTTACAGCCAGCTAGGAAAACCAAACATGGTCGGTATAAGCTATTGTATGAGACGGTGGAAGACAACAAAGTGAAACCCGACAATGTCACTGCAAACCATGTTTTGAAGGCATATGCTGCGGTACCCGATGTAAAGGCGATGCATAAGTTCATGAGAATGTGGGTTGGTGACGAAGGACTCAAACTAGAGAGAGAAATGGCAAAGGCATACGTTAGAGTCTATTCGGAGATGTATGGTGGGAATGCAAGAGAGATGCTGCGCACTCTTTGGGACGAGTGTAAGAAGAGTGAAGAGGGATATGATCAGACCATTGGCTCTTTCTCGAAACTTGACGATGTCGAAGGAGAGAGGATATGTGTGGAGAGTGGAAAGAAAATGAAGACGACGTAAAGGAACTGGTTACCAAAAAGTCAATGATGCTGTTACATGTTTTGAATCTGCTCTTCATCTTGGTCACTTTGAGCCTTCCATGTTTTGGTTGCCCCCCGGATTTGAGCATTCCTCTGGTTGTTATGAGTGTTATATTGACGCACATTAGTATCACTCAGCTTCTTAGGTTTTTATTGTTCTAGGAAAAAGATTACTAATCTTCTCTAAACCCTTTTTAGTAATAAACACAATTCTTGTATTTAATTAGTTGCCTTAATACTAATAAACTACAAACGAATTAAAACAAGTACATTAACTCTATAAACTGAAATATTAATTCCCATATATAAACAAACATTTATTAAACGTACAACAGGACGTATACCACATAAACATTATTAAAAAAAATAAAGTTTCTAATAACATTATATAATGACCATATTTATTAGTATATACTATATAGAGTAAAAGTAACTTTATTCAGGCAGTGGCCAATGGTCCATTATTGTTGGCCACGGCTGTTTCCATAGATTTCATGGCTTCAAACCTCGGTTCCTTGGCCTGAAACTTGACAGCAGAGTAGAGTTTCATGTAATCTTCGAACACAAACCTCGGATAATTCTCTTTCTTCTCCTTCTTCAGTTCTTTCCCGATCAACTCCGGCGCCGGGAAAATAACAGAGTCACTTCCCGGATTGTAGAATGATGCAAGCGACATGCGTCCTTCTCCGTCTGTCTGAGATATCACTCTGTGTTCCACGCTCTTGTACTTCCCATTGGTTATCACCTGGTTTAATTACTCCAAAATGTTAATCTTCAGAAATCTAAATTCAATTTGGTCCGGTTTAGTACGGTTTGGTTACCTCAAGTTGATCACCGAGATTAACAACGATTGAGTGCCTAACCGGAGGAACATCGACCCAGTCGCCGTCTTTAAGGAGCTGAAGTCCACTGACTTTGTCGTCTTGGAAGAGGAGGATGATGCCGCCGGCGTCGGTGTGGGCTCGGAGACCCTTGACTAGGTCCGGTTTGGGACAAGGTGGATAGTTACTGACTTTGGTTCCAAAAGTGGGGCTTTTTGAACCGTAAAACACCTTCTTCAGATAACCCTTTTCTAATCCAAGATTCTCGCACAGCAGATCCAATAGCTCCTCCGACAACTTCTCTATCTTTCCGGCGAACTCTTTCATCAACGTCCTGTTATAAAAAAAACAAATACGGCGTCGTTTTACTCATTAATAAATAAGCGTATTATATTTAGGTTGTCACGTAACGTAACTTGTACCAATCTGGGATCTTGTAACCGGTTAAGGTAAAATTACGGAGCGGTATAGAAAATAAAAATTACCTGTAATCGTCGTCGAGGTCGGGGACATCGGAGATATTAGAGACGGGGAGGTGCATAAGGTAGAAAGTGGATTCCCAGTCAACGTCGTTGACTTCAGAGCGAAGAGAGTCAAGTCCTCTGTTCTTAATGGATTCTTTGAACCTCGCTTCCATACACTTCTTGTAGTGTTCTTTGGTCATCTTCTCCACCTTGTCCAAAAGCTCGTGCGAAATCCCATGGTTCACACACTGTTTGTATTTTAATTACCATTAGAAAAAAAAAACCCGTTTTAATAATTCCATTAGTTTGAGCTTTCAGCTTTGTATATATATATATATTCTTTGTAAGGAAAAGGTGAAATAGATACCTCAAAAAAGCCCCAGTTTTCACAAGCGCCTTTGATTTGTTCCATCGTGATTGCTCTCTCTTCTCCATTAAGCTTCTCGAGATTGATGATCGGGAAACTCTCCATTTCTCTCTCTCTCTTTTCTTTTGTTTTTTATACTTTACGTTGTGACGCTGCTTTTGAAGTGTGATGATCTAAATCTGATGATGATCAGAGGAGTTGCTTTTATAGACAGATAGAGAGAAGAGAGGAGGAGCTTTTGAGAGTTACCTCCACGAGTTATCATTCTACAGTAATTATTTGGCTTTTTGGACCCCACCACCATAATTCAATAAAGTATGTTACGGGTCGAGACCAAAAAGCCTGATCACTTTTTGATGTTATTATGGTGGAGTATTAAATCAACAACAAAAGCAAAAGAAAAGTTAATCAACTCAATAAAGAAGAAGAAAAGAAATCAACCCATCGTTTGGCTTCTATTGCAACAGATTAATAAGCAAAGTGAAAACAAAAGAAAATGAAGTAGAGAAAGTTAGCACGATCTTTACAAATTTTTGATAAAAGTCTAGAGGTCTTATCAGATTTGTAGTTATTGGTATGCATCTGAGTATCTGACGTTTAACTGTGGATTATAAATCTCTAAATATACACGCAAAGGTAAACAACCTTTTAATGATAAAAGTCATGATTACTATGCATGACCTTTTAATTTAGTAACTGTTAACTATAGAAAATCAGTCTTCGGTTCGCACGATTCATTCGTTTGACCCGTTTTTTCTTCCTTTTACTTTTAGTGTAGATTAATCTTCCACTTCACCTTTCTTCCTTCTTCACTTTTACTTTTAAGTGTAGATTAATATTATAGTATGTTTTAACTAAACCAGACAGATTAAGAAGTTTTTCCTTTTAACCAAAAACAATAGTGCATAATATAAAATATTAAACTAATCTAAAAATTGCATAGAAACTTAAAAACATCATATATTATGAAACAAAAACTTCTGTAAAACATCTTATATTTTGAAACGGAGAAAGTATTATTATACTAAATCAACCTTTCTTTGGACACTCTCTTGTTTTTAAGTAAGCCTACACTAAACACAAACTATAAGATTTTTTTTTTTAATTCAGATATTGTAATGTTGCTTTCCTTTAAATTTAATAAAAATCTGCACTAAGTATTCTGAGTTGTGATACAGTTTTCATTCTTTTTTCGCATTGATTTTGATGGACCAATGGGGGTTCTCCTCTTTGTGTCCGTCCATCGCGAAACTGCTAGGTAGTCTCGCATTTCCAGGGTTAAAACATCTCTATATGCACGTCTATATTAAAGTATCCTGAGCCCATATGTTTTGACCGGTCAGATCAGATCAAATAAACTTGTCCCATTTATGCGGAGAGAAGTTCATATTCGATCACGTGGTTCCCTCTTTGGCCACAAAATATAATCTTAAGATATTTTCTTCTCTTTCGAATTCTTAAACAGACTTATTAAAAGCAAAATGCGATGGATTTTGTTAAACTAATGTTCCTTGCTTCCTTTCTATTTGGAGAAAGGTACCTTTTCTTGTGCTTAATATTCATATTTTATCATAAGAAAAAAGGATTAAATAACTGATATATGCTTAAATTTACTTCACACATCCTCACAATCATATCCCACGTCATTCTTACGGAGCCTCGATCGAAAAAATATTTAATATCAAAGAAGGTTTTGGCAACTATTGATTTGAATTTTCTTTAGTAATTTGCTATTTTAAAGTTGAATATATGTAAAATAAATGAAGAACGTGTTTTTATTTCTTGTTGACTAATATTTTGGACTCCGAAGTCCGAAGTGAAACTTAAAGATAGCAGCCGGTGTTATATATATTCAAGTGCTTGGCTAAGATCTTGTTCTGGTTCTGCAACCATAACTGCTGTTCTTGCAACACAGATTGCTCATGCACCCCTCCATTTTCTGAAAATGTGTCTCCAAACCCAAAATTCTCGAATGGGTCGGCAAATGGGTCACCCTTCACCGGCAATATTCCCGTGGCCTTAAACGTTGGTGTAGAAGAAGGCTCAAAATCTTCAGGAACGTTCACCTGAAACGTCGGTTCTGGTTGAAACTCTGTCATAGCCAAGGGATTGAACGTGGTTATTGGTTCTCCGGTTGCACCGGCTGCAGCTAACTGTGCAACTGGTTCTTCCAAGAATGGATTGTATTGATCCATTGCGTCTTGAAAGGCAGGCATCGGATCATTTAACCCGAACGGTACTATCGCCATGGAGTTATTATCCTGCACTTGTGTAGCGTTTTCTTCCAACGCAAGTAACCAATTCCCTGAATCCCGCTGATCCTCGGAGATGAAAGATTCTTCCGGAATCGTTTCTGTCTTCTTACTCGGATCATCTCTCAACATCAACGCCTCCCAAGGATCAAAAGTCTCCACCTTTGAATCTTCGCGCTTCTTGTCTTGGACATCATTTGCCTCTGCCGTGTTATTTACGTCATCCAACGACAGTAGGTCTAATGTGAGATTGAAAGCAGAAACAGAGGAGTTATTGGGAAGCGATTTAGTCGAAACCGTATCGAAATTATTCCCATTCGGATCATCCCGTACTCCTCCGTAAGGCTCAGAGTGACAAGACATTGGAGGACTACTAGTCCCTGCTTCAGTCCTGCTCATTAAATCCTCCAACGAAGTACTACGAAACGACCCGCAATCAGAATACCTCTCGGAAGTATCAATCGTTGAATCCCCAAAATCAAGCGAGCTCGAAACCACAGAATCTTTAGACGAAGGAGGCGGAGGAAGAAGACTATTGGGCGACGGATACAACCCCGCACTCGCAGGGAACGACGACTGATCTTTTAAAAACTCTTGTAACGTCTCAAGAAGCTCTAATGAGATCTTCTGAATGCTAGGATACTCCGATGTTCTTCCTATACCGTTCGATTTTTAAAAATCGTAGAATCCGTTGAGCTCTTCGAACTGTTTCGAAGCTCGAACGCAAGCTTGAAACGCATGGATGCAAGATTGGTACTGCAGATGGAAGAAACTGTCTAACAGAAGCGCTAAACCGTCGGATATGTCTCTGTAGAGATCAAAACTCTCTTGCAAGACGGCGTAAAGCGACATTTTCACGAGCTTGTTCGATTTCGCGTCTCCCGTTGGCCGCGTCGCGATTGCTCTGTCTAGTAATCTCTGCCAATACGTGATTTTGTCAAGAAGCATAACCGGTTTCATATCTCGAACCGCCGGTTCGTGGGATTTAATTCCGGTTTTAGGATTAAACCGGGATTTTGAGGTGCTGATTTTTCCGGTTTGGTCCCGGTTCGTGGACCGTCTCTGTAATTTCCCGGTGAGGAAGCAATCGAGACGCTCGTCGAGGTAGAGCGCGAACGTGCGGACGAAAGCTGTGAAATCCCAAGGGCACGAGTTGGAATCGTCGCGGAAGCTGGAGAGGTTGAGGATTTTGGCGCCGCGTTTCATGGCGTGGAGGACCTCGCGAGGGAAATAAGGATCACCGTCTTGGAAGATCCTGAGGACGAGGACTAGGGATTTGAGCGCGACGATCCAATTCCGCGTACGCCCGATACGGCGTCCGATCGCGGCGGCGCAAGAGGCGGCGTGGGATTTCTTGGAGGATATGATGCCGAGGATCTCCGAAACGAGACGATCGTCGATAGGGACTTCCTCGTCGTGGCTGGTGGCTTTCAAGATGGCTACCTCGAGAGTCGTGAGATCGCCGCCTCCGGTGGCTCCGTTAGCGACTTTGGCGAGGCTGATGCTCGTCTGATCCTTAACCGCTCCAATCGCTTTTTTCAGCTTGCTCGGCATTGT
>NC_025687.1:1974294-1982468 GCF_000633955.1 Camelina sativa
ATTTCTTAATCAACTTTGAATTAGCGATTAATCACGCAGAGTTAAAACCAAATTAGAATAATTTTTTTTTGTTTTTTTCAATTGAGGGGGAAAAAAGAAAAATTTTCCTCAATTTTTTTTATTTTTCTCTCTCTCTCTAAGAAAAAAAAAAAAAATTCAAATTTTTGTTTGTGTTCTACTAAAAATAGAGAGGGAAGGGAGAATAAAATGGCCGGAGACTCTCTGCGGACCCTTTCAAGAAGACATGACACCGTGGAGTTGTTGACTAATAGAGAGAGACTTCACACGCGATTTTGTCGCCTTGGATATAATTAATATATGTATTAATTAATCTTGTTCTTGTTAGAAGAAGCATTGCATAGAATTTGTTGTGTTTAGACTTTAAGAGTGTGAATTTTTTTGATACATATATCATATATAGAGTATGATGAAAATAACTGTTTATTATGTTATAAAATTTTGTGTCTAAGTGAATCGTTTAAAAGTGTAGTATGATCTCTCACAATTCAAAAGAGATGTTCTCATATCGGCCGTATAGGTTAAATTCAATGACAAGCTGTATGTTACGTTTTTTAAAAAAAAAAAAAAAATTAACCAAAAAAGAGTGGCTAGCATCTAAATGTCCAATATAAGCTTAGGCCGAAATCAATGTTTGTTTAATATTATCACATTTTATCTTCCGTTGGAGACGTGCAAACCAATATCACATTTTTATATTAACTCAGGATCTCTAAGTTTAAAGACAGTTAAATCTCTTAAGCTTCTTTCTTCCTTTCTGTCAATCAAATAAGATACACATATATAGCTATACTGATCACTACTTTGGCATCATATCCACTCGTCCAAACTAATGACTACTAAAAGGGTACTAACTCTACTTCAGATGTAGCCAAGTCTAATGACTACATACGGTAATTGAATTAGTCATTCTTGTTAACTATAAAATGATCATGATATCATCTTGTAAACTTATATGAAATCTTGAATTAGTCATTCTTGTTAACTATATATATATATATATATATATATATATATAATGATCATCAACTTGTAAAATTATATGAAATCTTTATAAAGCATGTAATTTTACAAAGAAAGTTTTCACGGAGTTAGTGTAGCTACAAACTCCTTTGAGAGTGGAACAGAGAAAGGGAAAGAACAAAAGGAAGCACGGACAAGCTAAGAGAGTATAGATGGTATGTATATATATATGCTGAAAATTGATGATAACGTTGTATATATATGCAAGATTTCTGATCTTGATGGATAAAGTACCAAAGGAAAGGATTCATACATCAATCTGCTTCCAGCTCAAGAAAAAGTCCCATTAAGCTTTAGTCAGAGTCCGAATCAGGATCCGAGCAGGGCAAGTCAATTTCTATGGAAGTGGGTTCACAAATCGTTGTAGCTGTGACTGATGATGATCCCTAAGGTAATAGTAATACAAAACATTTAAAGGAAATAATTGAGAGATTATAGATGATAATTAATAAGCAAGAGTAGAATATTACCTCTTCCTTAAACTCCTGAATTATAGGATTAGGTATAGACACAATTTTTTCTCCATGGAATACACCATCAGAATCATGAAGCTCTCTACTATCATCCAAAAACAAGATGAAAGATCTGATTACAAAACCCTTATTATTTATATAATAGAGGCAGTTTAGAAAATTAGATCACCTAGTCACCCACCTGGTGGCCAAAGCAGCGGTGTCAGAGCTTCTCATTATGGTTATTTCATCTTGGACCATCTTACGCTTAGAATCCGAGACAGAGGTAGCAGAGCACCTTCGTTTCAAAGAATTTCGAGATCGATATCGCAGCGCCTTCAACCTCCGTGGTGCTTGTGACTGAGGAAATGGATCTTTGAGTGGAGGAAGCTGATCATGAAGGAGACCAGAGATGGCGTCTTGGAGATTCCAGTTAAAGCGTTCGAGGAAGTAAAATGCTGCTTCTTTACACGCTGACGTTGCCTTGCAGAAGGTAGTGACCTTATTATCTTCGTTCATGGTGTTTCCAACGGACTTTTATCAGAGATTATTATGTCAATTATATATTTCACTAAAAAGATTTTAGTAAATAACTTATCTAACAAACAGACAGAGATATTTGGGGATGTAGCTGCGACTTTGTAGTACTAAACAAACCACTCAATATGATACGGTTTTCTTTTGTTTTTAATTACTAGGAAAACATTAAAGCCAAAAATTTATAACTAATTCTTTTTAAAAAGATCAAAATCATATTTGTTGGACTGGATTGTTCAAAAAAAAAAAAATATTTGTTGGACTGGAAACAAATTAAAGAAATAAAACCCTAAACTACTAATCCCACAATTTCACTACATCATAATTATCTATTCTTTTGTGTTGTTAGACTGATTCTCTCATTCACTCATTCTTTTGAAATAGAAGTATGCTGAAATACATTTGTACTTCTAATTCAGCATATGCAAGTGTGAACGCCAGATTCTCTCATTCTTCCATCAAGGAGACTGATTTGGGACGGTGTATACTCTCACAGCCAGGACAATTGTGTAAGCTCTCGTGGATGTATATGTCGCAGTCCAGACAGAAATAGTGCTTGCATTTACGACATGTTACGCATTGGCCGGGCTTATTCCCTGCACAAAATGAGCCTTGGTATTCAGTTGATGCAATGTGGAACATAAACAACGGTAATCCATGAGTCTCTTAAGTTCAATTACGGGTCTACTGGCCAATGGTTATTACTTATTAGTACTCAGAAACATGTATGAAGACTACATAGACTGATGTTCAAGTATTTACCTGTACCAATTAGGCTCTGTTGGCAGCCAAAACAACTCTTTCCCAATGTTCTCCGAGAATCATTCAGACTTGAAAAAGCAGGCACCTCATCAAATGGAGCTATTGGGAAGAGATGATGGTATGATCTCGCTAAATGTGGCGATGAGACAAGTGTTAGACCGCAGATAGTGCATTCTGTAGGTAGGTCACACACCCTAGCTTTGCATCTCGGGCACATATAACCAGCTCCAATCTTGACTTCCTTATGACATGAACAGATTGCCATTGAACCCTCGGCAGCTCTTTGTGGGAAACCCATCTTGATCAAATTTGCAATTGCAAATTCTGCTATTGCCGGAGGTGGAGGGGCATGTTCGAGTAGAAGATCCTTTAGGTGCACCTGCGTGAAAAAAAGACAAATACACACTGTTATGCAAACAAAAAAAAAATGTTACAAAGGTACAAGTGGAAGTAGAAGGTAGCTAAACTCACCTCATCCACCGCAACGGAATACAATCCGCCAGTTTCTTGGCAGAGGTGTTTACATATGAACATCTCTGCAGAAAGCCCGATTACAGAACATCTTAATTTGGACTTCTTGCATTTTTGAATAGTCTCCATGATATCGCCAGGATCACAAGTGCATAAAGCTGAGTACAATATCAGAACCTCGCGATGACCATAAGATGGAACCTGGCTGAGATGCTCATTCACAAGTTCCAGTGCGTTCTGCAAAGAGGAGTCACCCAAGGCTTCCAACTTCCCCATCAACGCTTTTATGTGAGTCTCAGGACTACCACCAAGATCAGTTAAAGTATGGGCAACTCCATTTTTGATAGACACTAAACCGATTTGACTCAGAGGATTCTGGTCAAAGAACTCTCTAATGAAAGCTTCAACATGTTTTGCCATGACGGCTATCCGGCTTGGTCTGAAATCCATTTCCGCAGCTGCCTAGACACGAGAATACAGTCCAAGTGTAAGACTTTGCATATCTTGAAACAGTAGAAATTTAAACCGAAATCATAATGTTGCAGTCAATAAAGATTCTGAATAAGAATCACATCCATATCAAAACCACACTTAGAGAAAAATTAATCATTGCAAACAATACAGAGCGAACTATAGAAACTATTGAGAAGACTAAAGAGCAGAGATCTCCTAAACTGAACCAACGATTCCAAAGTAAAAGCAGTGTACACATCTCTCTCTCTATATATATATTACCCCCAAAGTGCACTAGTTTCTCATCTCTACAAGTCTAATGGAAGTAACATATGCGCAACTCGCTAATCAACTCAGAGGATACAGCATTGAATCTTCAAAATTCACAAAATCAGCAACTCAATTCCATAGACCCTAGAACCAAAAATTGCATAGAAATCTTACCCGGGAGAAGTCAATGACGATGTAGAGATAGCGAATAAGCCCCTTCTGGATACGAGTACCAGCAGCAGCGGCGGAGAGCATGCGGAGACGGCGACGATACTGAGCATGGTAAATAGCGCTGTTATCAATTGGCCGTAAAAGTCCAGACTCGTCTTCTTGCAATTCCTCCCAGGATCTGTCGTCAACATAAGCTCTTTCCCACTCGCCGATACCTTCTGCATCTTCGTCGTCTTCGTCCTCTCTTTCTCCGGTTAACCTCTTTCTTTGATTACTCATCCTTATATTAATTAAAACCTCTCTCACAGCCAAAGAAACCTAATTACAAATAGACAGAAGAGAACTCAACCTGAAATAAATAAATTATATAAGAACCCTTTCTTATTAATAAAGTTCACAATTTCAACTGAAACTTTTTTTTGCCTATATTTAACCCTTACATTTAAGGCAATTGGCTGGACCGCGGATTCCGACTCATGATATAATTTAACCATATATTACCCTTGTAATCAAATTATTCATTGAGAAGCATGAAAGAAAGTACAAAAGTGATCGTCGGACACACAAAGCATCTATATATATAGGGAATGATAATGATTAATGAGGGACAATACACAATTTATCCTAAGGGCTTGACTGGTTCTCCCGCTAGCTCCCGCAAACGCTGCGTTTGCGTTTGCGGGCGGTTGCTAGCGGTTGGGGCCAATCACACAAAACGCTCCCAATCGCTTTCAGTCGCTTCCAATCGCTCCCAACCATTGAATTCCAAAAGCTAGTTCCCGCAAGCGTTTGCGGTTGCGGGCGATTGCGGTTGGAATAATTTTTAATAAAAAAAAAAAAAAAAAAAAAAAAAAACCAACGATAAATTTTTTTCTATCTTCTATATATGTTTATCACCTTCTCAACCCTAACCAAGCCGTAACCCTAGTCTCTCAAACCTCCAAGTTATGGCGTCAACCCAAGGTGATGAAAATCAAGATGGAAACGTAAGTATTGAATCTCTTTTATCATTCATTATATGTTATATATGTGTAACTCTTTCTATTTTTTTCATAGCATCATCTTTTTCATTCTATATATTGTTTTGAGTTTGGTGATTGAATATATGTCTCAACTTGTTTTCTCGAATAGAAAATTACCTGGTCAGACGAGATGACTCGTTTGTTGTTAGATTTGATAACGCTAGAGAAACAAGCTGGAAATTCCAGAGGCAAAAGTTTGAGTGAGAAAGGAAAAGAAAACGTTCTTACAGAATTTAGAAAGGAATTTCCACTAAACTTAAACTGGAACAAAATTAAGAATAGACTTGATACTTTAAAGAGGCAATATGAACTGTATCGTAAAATCACGTTTGGAGCAACTGGACTCGGAGTTAATCCAAGGACAGGAAGTCTTGATGCCCCTGATCATTGGTGGAAAGATAAAATTAAGGTATGTAACCACATATTTGTGTAATTATTAATTTCTTGTTTTGTATTTTCATTGATTGGAATTTTGTTTTTGGTTTATAAGGCTTATCCTGAAGCTTCGAGACTCCGGTCGCACCCACTGCGGTTTATACCGCTTCTTCATGTGGTCTTCCGAGATGAAACGGTTGTGGTGGAGGAGTCATGGCAACCAAGACGTGGTGTAAATCGTCATGCTCCATTAGTTGACGTAAGTGAGACTGAACGTACAAACGAAGAAGACGAGAGAGAAGATATGATGCGTGAGAACGAACCTCATCATATGGAAACAGAAGACCCAGATTGGATGTCACAAATTCCGAGGGAAAACTCTGCAAATCCAAATTCCGAGGCGGAACCATCATTTGCATCCAAAGAGACATCTTCTACGCACACTCAGGAGAAAAGAAGTCGAAACCGAAAGCGTAAACAAAATCCAGTAGACTCGACGCTCGACCGTATTGCTACTACTATGGAAGACCGAAATGATATTCTAGAGCAAATGACAAATGCAAAGTCAAAATCTCAGTCAACAAATTCAACTGAAGAACAAATGGCTCTTGTTGTGAAACATGTGAGGGCAGTACCGGATCTGGTTCCGATGTCGGAGCTTTATTGGGCATCTCTTGATCTTATTGCAACAAATGATGTTGTGCGCGGTTTATTTCTTGCTCTCCCAGATGACGAGAAGCTACCTTTTCTAAAGAGACAAACCAAGGAGTCTCGTAATGATTTTGCTTGATGATTAGCTTTGGTTTTGTTGAGTTAATCTTTCATGGAATTTTTATTTCTTGTTTGCATTTTGTTTACGACATTGAGGATTGTCTTTGGTTTTGATTTGACTTCAGTTTTTGTTGGCCTTTACAATATAATATTTTCTATTCATTTATTATGCAAGCGGATGCTTTTTAAGAGTCAAAATGTAACAAGAATTTAATTTGTTACAGGAAGGAAGTGACATGGAGTTGAACACAGTCAGAGAAATAATAGAAGCAGATGACCAAGTTATTGAAGCAGTAATCTGCATTGATCTTCTGGATTATTATCATAGTTATAAAAATAATCCAGAAGATCCACGGTATCAAGCACATGTTTTGCCATTTGTCACATTACTTGATGCAATATTTGGTGATAGACCAAATGCATAAAATAATAAACATTTCACAATGAATTTTATTTGTTTTTCTAAATAATTATTGTATTTTTTTATGATTTTTAATTATTAATCAAGTTTAAATTTTTTTTTGATATTTTAAAACATTTTTATATTATATATCACATTTATTATGTTCTAACCGCTATTGCACCCGCTGGTCAACCAGTCGTAAACCTCCCGCAAACGCACCAATTTTAAAACGCTAAACCAGTCGTTCAAAACGCTTTATAACGCTTGAAACCGCAATCGCCCGCTTCCGCAATCTCCCGCAACCGCAACCGCAACCGCAGCGTTTGAACCAGTCAAGCCCTAAGTCTAACAACATGTCCGATTCTCAGTCCAAATATCATCATCAGGAGGATCAGGGCAGACCCATAGCCTATCGTTGTGGCTTTCGAGGTCAAGTTATGTTCTTGCTTTGGCGGCTTTAGTTGTTGTTGAGTCTGTGGTGATGGTGCTCCGTTTTTCTCTGAGCAACTTTTCCCAAGAGGAGGACCGCAAAGGTTGTTGTTCCCTTCAAAGGAAGCGTCACTTTGCTCCAGGAACTGTCTACCCTGTGGTATTTGTCCCGTTAGATTGTTATATGACACGTCAAGGATCGCCAAGAAGGAGAGGTTCGTTAACTCTTGTGGAATGTTCCCTGAAAGTTGGTTTCGAGATAAGTCTAGTGACACCAGCTCTGTGAGTTTGGCCATGGACGATGGAATATGACCTGTGAAATCGTTGTTCGATAAATTCAACGCATGTATTGACTTCAAGAGACCTATGGATTCTGGAATCTGTCCTCCAAGTCTGTTTCCCGAGAAATCAACGAGTCCCAAAATCGTTAAGATTTTCTCTATCTCCATGCTCATTCCTTTAAAATTCATAATAATGGAAGGGTGAAACCCAAGCAAGTAAAATTCCCCAATGTACCTTGGACGACCATAATCTTTAAGCCCTCTAACCAAGACTGTACTCCAGTTCACAAAATAATTTGGTGGCAGGCTCCCGTCGAATTCGTTACGCGATATGTCAAATATCCGCAATTCTGGAAACGATAGAGGATGGTGTTGAGGAGAATAGATTGGACCGTGGAACCTGTTTGATCGTAGGACAATGACTTGCAGATTTGGTAAAGCGGTCATCCAGAAAAGGAATGTGTCATTTATGCGATTGCTCTCCATGTTTATCATCTCTAGGCTTGTGCAATTTGCAAGAGACCTTGGAAGCTTTCCTCTTATTTTATTGTGTCCAACGTCAAGCATTTTCAGTGAGCTGTTGGAGAATGTGTCAGGAAGTCTTCTAAGGTTGTTGTGACGTAGATTCAGCAGTACTAGTGATTCACTCAAGCATCTCGGAACTGAACCACTAAAACTGTTGTTTGATAGATCAACGTATAGCAGATTCCTTGGATTGCACATTGAAAGAGGTATG
>NC_025687.1:1983014-1992382 GCF_000633955.1 Camelina sativa
TTGCAAGAGACCTTGGAAGCTTTCCTCTTATTTTATTGTGTCCAACGTCAAGCATTTTCAGTGAGCTGTTGGAGAATGTGTCAGGAAGTCTTCTAAGGTTGTTGTGACGTAGATTCAGCAGTACTAGTGATTCACTCAAGCATCTCGGAACTGAACCACTAAAACTGTTGTTTGATAGATCAACGTATAGCAGATTCCTTGGATTGCACATTGAAAGAGGTATGTCTCCTGTGAAATTGTTATTTGCTGCAACTATGTACCTCATGGATGGTGAAATATTAGGAAAAGATCCTTGGAAGGCGTTTGAACTCAACAATAAGTAGACGAGTGGCGAATTAAGAGACGCTTTTGGAGAGCCTTCAAAACTGTTCAGGGAGTTGTGAGAGAGACTCATTGCAGTCAAAGAAGGCAGATTCCATAACCATTCAGGTACTTTACCCTCAAATGTATTGTTAGAAAGGTCTAAAGAAGAAAGATTGGTTAACTTGTATACATAGGGAAAACCACTAGTGAACTTGTTATTTGCAAGGTCCAAGTAGGTTAGCCGACTTAGGTTATTGATGGAGGATGGAACTTCCCCGGTAAAACCATTTTGGTGAAGATCCAAGAACTCTAAGTTGGAGAGTTTGCCAAACTCAGAGGGGAATGAAGAGAAAAGGTTGTTGTAAGAGAGATCCAGATACCTGAGCTGGTGTAAGCTGAAAAGGCTACTATTAGCATCAAGAGTGCCATAGAGACACGCACCTCGAAGTTTTAGCTCTGTCACCGCACCCGTCTTTTCATCAAACGAAACCCCATCAAAGGATATAGCATCATTCGTCCAAGAGTTTGTTATTGAATTGTTACATAACAGATTAAACTCATTTTTGAAAGCCATTAGGCTCCCAATTTGGTTGGGATGAGTATCAGGTAGACAAAAAAGAGTAGTGACCAAGAAGCTCAAAGCAAAGACACAATAAGAGAAACGAAAGGTGGAGTAAACACACACCTGTAAAGCCATCATGGCAAAAAACTGAAAATATGTCTATACGTGGATGAGTGTTTTGCCGTCTAATAATCTATAACCATGGTAAAGACCAATTATACAGCATGACTTGGAAATTTGGAAGTCTTCTATTCTTTATTGACCATGCACATATTTATTCCACATAGACGGGGACCTTACCATGTATTTTAATGTTTCTTTTTGTTTTTGGACCTTTTTCAAGTCAAGCCGTATGAAAGGTGGCACTGGAGCGCAAATCAGTATCATTGAATGATAGTATGATACAATGTGTTCACACATAATGGACGTGAGAGTCACGTCTAATTATAAACAGGACGTCAGGACCATGCTAATATGGTAGGGTCTTGCATTATGTGGAATAATCATGTGGACCGTTGATACATAATGAAAGACTCCTTCGTTTTCCAAGTCAAGTTGGATCAAATTAGATCCTCTACTATGGTTATAATTTATTAGGCAGCAAAAACCATTCATATATAGGCATTTTTTCTTCAGTGCTCTTCCTTTATTTGCAAGTCTTTCTTCTTTCCATGATGGCACTGTGTTTTCATGTTTTCTCCATCTCGTATTTCTTATGTTGTGTTTTTGCTTTGACCTTTTCCGTAATTACTATTGTTTCTCTACCTAACCGCCGTTTGGACCAAGTTGAGACACTTCTAGCTTTTAAGAATGAGACTCGATCCTCCTGCATTTCAGTGACAAATTCTTGGATCATTGATGCTATCTATTTTGATGGGGTTGAATTTGATAACGAGACCGGTGTAGTGACGAGTCTAGACCTACGTGGTGCATGTCTCACTGGCCCTCTCGAGGCAAAAAGTAGCCTGTTCAGATTCCACCACCTCAGGTATCTCGACCTCTCTTACAACAACTTTAACCCGTCTTTATTCCCCACCGAGTTTGCCAGACTCACCAGCTTAAAGTTCTTGAATCTTAAATCTAGTGGCTTAGTCGGTAATGTTCCATCCTCAATCAATAACCTAAGCCACCTAACCCACCTGGACCTTTCATTTAACAAGTTCAACAGTAGTTTTCCCCTTTTATACAATTTAACCAAACTTTCTTCTTTAGACCTTTCAAACAATAGATTTAACGGAAAAGTGCCTGAATGGTTATGGAATCTACCGTCTTTGAACGCAATGATTCTCTCCCATAACTCCTTCAATGGTTTTGAGGGTCCTCCGGAAGTGTTCCTTAATTCGTCACTTGTCTACTTATATTTGAATTCAAACGCCTTTCAAAGATCTTTTCCTGTGACTCCACCAACCATGAGGTACATGGTTGCATCAAATAATGAATTCACAGGAGATATTCCTCGTTCGTTGTGCAATCCAAGGAACCTGTCATTCCTTGATTTATCAAACAACAATTTCAGTGGTTCAGTTCCAAGATGCTTGATCAGTAAGTCACTAACAGTGTTGAATCTCCGTGACAACAACCTTGAAAGACTTCCAGACATATTCTACAGAAGAAACTCGCTAAAGACACTTGATGTTGGCCATAATCATATAAGTGGAAAGCTTACAAGATCTCTTTTGAAATGCACTAACCTCGAGGTTCTAAATGTTGAGAGCAATAGAATCACAGATACTTTTCCGTTCTGGCTGAAGGCTCTACCGAATCTGCAAGTCATTATCTTACGAACAAACAGATTCTATGGTCCAATATCTTCTCCACCAAATCCGCTATCGTTTCCAAAGCTGCACATAATTGACATATCGCGTAACAGTTTTACCGGAAGTCTACCACCGGACTACTTTGTGAACTGGAGTGCATCCTTGGTGAACATCCCTCAAGATCATCAACGGCGACCAGAGTACATGGGAGATTCTTACTCACTTGGGTTTCAACCATCCATGTATGTGGCTAACAAAGGACTCCACATAAAGCTGGAGAAAATCTTAAGAACTTTCGGAGCCATTGATTTCTCTGGAAACAGACTTGAAGGACAGATTCCTGAATCAATAGGTCTCTTGAAGTCTCTCATTGTAGTTGACTTATCCAACAACAGTTTCACAGGTTATATCCCATCGTCTTTGGGGAAGCTCATCAACCTTGAGTCACTAGACCTATCGCAAAACCAACTCTCTGGGAGAATACCTCAAGAGCTTGCAACCCTCACGTTCTTGGAATACATTAACCTATCTCATAACAGACTCACAGGCCAAATACCACAGAGTACACAGATTGAAGGGCAAAGTAAATCTTGCTTTGAAGGGAATCTCGATCTTTGTGGTCTTCCTCTTCAAAAAGATTGCTTTGGAGAAAGAGAGAATGTACCACCAACAACAACACTGACGCAACACTCAAAGCCGTGGAAACAAGAACAAGTGTTGAACTGGAAAGCAGCAGCAATAGGGTATGGCCCTGGAGTCTTGTTTGGGGTAGCGATCGGACAAATGATATCTTCATACAAACCAGTGTTGTTCTTTAAGTTGTTTCGCCTTTGACAGGAAACATTTGTGTAAAAGGATCCTTTGTATTATATATTCCTATGTTTTGATAAACACATGGATGTGTTCGTGATTATGGTGTAAGTATCTCATGCTATATTGCTATGTATACTTCGATCCTTCATAATCCCAAGGTTTGTTCTGTTTAACTTGGTCCTGTCTCTAAGATCTCTCCTTGAAGATTGCCTAAAGTATTATATATATTGACAATAAAGCTTAGTGGCAAGGCAAGGGGATTTTCCAAATCAGTGAAACTAAAACAAGACAAACATTGAAACTTTCTCTATATACAGAGCTTTATCACTCAATACATCATTGGTATATCAACATCAAAACGTCTTACAGCACAATCTGATAATTCACCTAAGATCTTATTCCATCTTACACACACACATATATCCCTTTTTGGCTTTCTCAATCCATATATAATAACACATTATCCAAAGTCTAGGCTTTTAAGATTTAGGTCCCAGAATTTTCGAAAGCTCCTTCAAGATTGGTTTCTCCTTCATAGTGCCACCACCGTCATTCTCAATATGACACTTCTTCGACATGTTACCCGCCTGTATATTTATTGTCTTTTGGTTAGCATTAACAATCATAGAAATCATTCTAACCCAAATCCTTTGTAACTAAGCAATCAAATTTTGTTTTTTCTTTGACATCATACCCAAGTTCTTAGGGGCTCTACTTGTTCCTTCAAAGACTCCAGTTTTGGCTGAAAAAGATCTCTGCCTTTCAATCTTATGTCATCAGCCTAACAAAAAGAAAATCACACAGTAAACCAAGTTAGAAGAAAATGGCATTCAAGATCAGTCAAGCGAGCTTCCAAATGTAAAAACATAAGAGACATGCAATCTTACATTGCGCATGTCTAGTTTCGAGGCGGCCGTTCCAATGACCAAAGTGGCTGAGCCAAAGATGATAATAGTAGCGGCTGCAAATGCTTTTCCGACTGCAGAAACCAGAATTAATTGGAAAACTCGACATTAGGCAAGATTTTCAAACACTTCATTTACGACATCAGGAACATAGAACGACAAAAGATAGACATCTCAATCTCGTTGTTCAGTGGCAGTTTCTGCTATTCTAGAGTGAAGGCCCACTTATATAAAACAACCACATGATAGAAACTACCAGAACAGAGAGATACTTCAGACTGCTGAGTCAAAAACAGACCCCCAGAAAGCGGTTGTTACATTACACACTCAAAACTCATTAACCCTAAGCCACGGATAATTTAGACTTTCATAACCATACAAAACAAAATTTCTCTAAAGTAAGCTGGAACCTCATCAGAATTAATGCAATATCAGTCCCTAACAGGGTAAGATAGACAAGTTTGGGATAGCAATTTACATGATCAACATTAGCAAAATCAAGGAAGTATACACAGAACACGTAGATATTCCAATCTCTCTGTCTCTAGCAAACAATCCAGATCGAGCCATGTTACTCTGTAGATAACTATAGAGTCCATGTTTCAAAGTTCAAAATGAATGGGTTTTTAGGTAAAGAAAGAAGAGAAGTGAACATACTGTGTTGAAGTCCTTCACCAGCAGCTTTCAATTTTTCAGGATTTACAGGAGTGCCATATCTGTCTCTCCTCAATTCATTAGCTGTTGAAGCGAAAAACGAATTCTCAGATTCCGGCAACTCCCATCTGCAATCAAATCAACCCAATTATCAACAATTTCATTTTAAAAACTGAGAATTTCGAAATCCCCGAGTGAAACAGAGTATAAAACCCTAGTTTCGATCAAGTTATAGTACCTTCTGCGTCCGAATGTGACCTGAGGCAGAGACACATAACCTCTGAGAGGATTCAAGACGTCAGGGGAAATAGAAACGGCTGCGTTTGGGTCTGATTCAAGAGCCCATTTGGAGAATTGGGAGAGAGACGAAGGATCAGGAGGACGGCCATAGATTCTAGAAGGAAGAGAATGGCGTAGGATCTCCGGAAGAACGTCAGGTTGAATTTCCGGTGGATCCGCCGGAAAAGATGGGAGCTTTTTGCCGGTGGCAGGAGATTTCTCGGCGATGCGATTAACGGCGTGTTTGGATTCCTGGAAAAAGTAGGCAGCTTCTTTTCCCGCGAGTCTCCCTGCTGCAAGAAAACTCATTTTATTTTGTTGTTTTGGGTTTGATTAGTCTCGTTGCTTTCTATTTATACAATATTGTCCTCATCGGTCACATAAATCCATATAAAGATATGATTTTTTTAATGAAAAGTAAATGAATTTAAAGGATTAAAAAAACGATTTCCCAAATCTTGGAGATCACGGGAGTGTAGAAGGAAGAAGATGGATTGGATATGTTCCACTTTCTTGGAGAGAAGCTCTTTTTGACTTTTTAACCAGAGGTTGAAGACAGGAGACCAACTTTTACTTTCTTAACAAGTTGAAATCAGTGGCCACAGCCCCAAAGCAACGGTTCTGATTCAACCATATCTCCTCAACAGGATGACCAGCTCAAACAGATTTCAGTGTGATGAACTGATGACTATGTGTTACTTTTAGTCCCAGCTGAATGCAGACATTGAACAATTGCTGTATAAACCCTGTTATCTATTTTGTAACTTTTCTTTATCATCTCGGCAAATGATTCGTCCGATTTTCCAGCCTTGGACAAACTTGAGATCATTGCTGTAAATGTTACAAACGTTTTTGACCAAACCCTTTGAACCCAATTCATCAAAGAGCCTTGTTGCTTCATCCATGAATTTCCCCTAGTATGAGCGACAAGTATGTTATGAATCCAAAACCATCCCTTTGGCTTCCATTGTAAGTGACAACATTAGGTTGTTCTTTGCCTCTTTCAAGTTCCCTTCTTTGCAGTAAATATCCATCAAATTAGTGTAATTCACTGTGCTAGGCTTGACACCTCTATCAATCATCGTGAACAATCAGTCAACTATCTACTCTTTTCAACATCACCTCTCCTACACAATCCTTCAACCCACAGTTTTCAATGAATAAAACACTGATCTTCAATACTCAACCCTTTGTCGAAAACGTAATCGAAGATCTTCACACTCTCTTCGAACATTCCGTTATCCGCATAAACCCTAAACGTCAATTCCAAAAACTCAACCTTTTTCTTCGTTAAATCCGCAATCCACCATCGCAAAACCCAAACTTTCGATCGGACGTTCGTAAACCCCATCGAGAGCAATCGAATTAAACAGAGAGCTGATTTGTCGACACTTACGAGCGGTGTAAAGCCGGTGAGAAGAGTGGCGGATTCGAATGAAGTACTCTTGCCGAAAGAGAGCCAGAGAAGGCTTCCGAGTTTGTGCCTTAGCGGCTTAGCGCAAAACGGCGTCGTTTGTATTTCTCAATAATGAAGTTTTTATTAAGGGTCAACAACACAATTAACTACGTTTTTGGCCAAATTCGATCAAACAAAACCATTATTACATCATTTGTTCCCTCGGTTTAAAATACATAAGAAGAACTCAAGAGTAAAGATGTATGTACTATGACTATATATGTACCACATCCACACAGATATTGATTCAAGCCCTCATCATATTATAAACAACAACCAAGTATTGAGAAGAGAATGGAACAAAAAAAAAGATTGGATTAATCCTACATTAAAATTCGTGTAGTAGTAGTAGATATACATATGTGATATAATCTCTGTGGTTAATTAGGATTTAACAAAATAGAGGGGAGAGAGTTTAGAAAGGAAAAAAACTAATAAATTTATCTGATTCTTTGTTGTTGTACGTTCCTCATCATCGCTTGTTGTGCAAAGGGTTTGATCCCGTCTTTACCTTCCTTTTCTCCGGCAGGATTTCTCCGGCGTCAACTACCGGTAAAGTAGGTTTAGAAGGGATGAAGACTCTGTCTTCGCCAGAAGGTTTAGATGAGAAGCTTCTTCGTCTCTCGTCGACGTGGATTCTTGAAGCTTTAGATAGAACAACAACGAGGAAGATAAAAACAATGAGACAACGAATACGACGAGTCGGATTCATATTCCTTTGTGTTTTTTTTTATATATAAGAAAACAAAAATATTTTTTACTTCTCTTGAAGAATGTTTTTTTTTTCTTTTTCTTAGAGAGATTTTTGGTATATATGATTATGAGAAACAAGGTGTGATGCACAAACTTCCATATGTGTTGTTGCGAGTGTGTATATATATTTGCATTTTATTTAGGGATTAGGTATCGACATATATGGTCCACTTCATAAAGTTTCTTCTTTGTCAACATTTATTTTATATCTTACAATATTTATACAAGTTTATTTTTTTTATATAAAAAAAATATAGAACTTTGAGGTGCCATTTATCTAATACATTGTGTGAGTCAAAAGATTAGTAAAATTTCTATATTTATAATTAGACCAAAACATAGTCTAGTAATTAGTTTTAATGTCGTCCTTACTTTATCATCTTGATTCAAACTCGTATAGTCATCTTCATTCAAACTCGTATAATGCATGTTTTCTTTGAAATATGAAGTTATTCATATCATAATATATTTTGTTTATCATACATACATAAAATAGAATGTTTTTGTTGATTTATAAAAATAAACAATTGATTTGAAAATAGAGTAGTAACAACAACAACAACAACAACAACAAGGTTTTACAAATGTGCCCTTCGATTAGTGCTTATGTTTACAAAATATACAAAATATAACTGTGGAACTGTCAGTAACTTGTAAAAATGGAGAGAATCTGATAAATACAATGGTGAACGGTGAACCCCACTTCCCACCTAAAAATGGCCGGTTTAAAAGTGAGTATTGATTATAGAGATAGATGCAACGATTTTGAAATTCAACTCACAAGGAAATAAAATATCCAGTAGCTCTAATTAATGCGGTGTTCACACACACACATGCACATGTAGATCAATACATATGTTATAGTTCACACACATATACATAAGACTGTCTATATGTATATAGCAATACCATGTGGTTAACGCGAATATTGGTCAATAAGTAAAGATTTTGTATTGATTATTTTCTGATTAGTTTTCACATGTGTAACGTAAAACATAATTTTTAGTTCATTAAACATATCAGCTTGTGCTACTTACGCGTGAATGTAATGAAGCTTTTTAAGGATTAAAGCATTCGTATGCAGAATGATGAAGCTTTGAATAGCGGCATGATTTGTATGAATATCATTATCAACAACAACATGGAAACACAAGAGACAAAGTTACTTATAAAGTTACATTTTTCTTCTGTTGACCTTTTTTGATTTGAGACCGGAAAATTCTGCTTTCTTTTTTTCTCCACAGACTAATTCAAAAGTCATGATCAATAATAGAATAAAACCTACGTTTTAAAAAATATTTTGACTAGTGAAAACGACTTTGGTCTATTGGTCGATAGACTAGAGTTAGCTTTATATACTAGNAAAAATGGCCGGTTTAAAAGTGAGTATTGATTATAGAGATAGATGCAACGATTTTGAAATTCAACTCACAAGGAAATAAAATATCCAGTAGCTCTAATTAATGCGGTGTTCACACACACACATGCACATGTAGATCAATACATATGTTATAGTTCACACACATATACATAAGACTGTCTATATGTATATAGCAATACCATGTGGTTAACGCGAATATTGGTCAATAAGTAAAGATTTTGTATTGATTATTTTCTGATTAGTTTTCACATGTGTAACGTAAAACATAATTTTTAGTTCATTAAACATATCAGCTTGTGCTACTTACGCGTGAATGTAATGAAGCTTTTTAAGGATTAAAGCATTCGTATGCAGAATGATGAAGCTTTGAATAGCGGCATGATTTGTATGAATATCATTATCAACAACAACATGGAAACACAAGAGACAAAGTTACTTATAAAGTTACATTTTTCTTCTGTTGACCTTTTTTGATTTGAGACCGGAAAATTCTGCTTTCTTTTTT
>NC_025687.1:1998515-2025821 GCF_000633955.1 Camelina sativa
TTTTTAGTTCATTAAACATATCAGCTTGTGCTACTTACGCGTGAATGTAATGAAGCTTTTTAAGGATTAAAGCATTCGTATGCAGAATGATGAAGCTTTGAATAGCGGCATGATTTGTATGAATATCATTATCAACAACAACATGGAAACACAAGAGACAAAGTTACTTATAAAGTTACATTTTTCTTCTGTTGACCTTTTTTGATTTGAGACCGGAAAATTCTGCTTTCTTTTTTTCTCCACAGACTAATTCAAAAGTCATGATCAATAATAGAATAAAACCTACGTTTTAAAAAATATTTTGACTAGTGAAAACGACTTTGGTCTATTGGTCGATAGACTAGAGTTAGCTTTATATACTAGATCTCATGTTTTAACTTTAAAACCGACTACAGCTGCAAAATTCTCAACATCTCTCATCATGTCAAACATTGAACTGTTCGTTCGTGGTGGTGGTTATATTATTTTCATAGTTTCCGGCTGATATAATATTCTATTTTTCCTGATTATCAAATGTTGCCGACCATTAGGGAAACATTGGCCAGATTTATTGGATTTGGGCCTATTAGAAATCTGGCCTATCTACTCCATATCTGTTGAGACAAATTTTAGATAGAATCTCTGCTGTCTTCACCACACACACTATAAACCAAAGGGAAGGTCCAAAACTGTTACAATAATTGGTAAAATCTGTTTTGTTGTGTACATTGTGTAATGAGTATGGCGGTCACTTTGATTTAATTTGGGTTATTGTGTTGAGTGTTTTCTAAAAGCATATTATAATTAGTGATTGTTATATTGAAGATTATAATAGTAGTTGACATTATATTGTCACAACCCAGTTACAATGTTACAGGAGTGATTTGGAACTAAAGATCCTTTTGCTGATCCTTGGGGTTTCCTAAGCAACCTGAACATTGCTTTTGGTTTTAGCATTTGACTTGGTGGCTCCTTCTCTCCATCCTTTTTGACGAGCTCTCTCTTCCCACTTGGATGTTAGCTTTTTCTGCTTGGAGAGTGCTAACTCCGCCTTTTCCCGAGCTTCTTCGCATGTTTCCATACCGGAGTTGCACTTATCTGCATCCTTTTGGTATGAAGATGTTACCTTCTTGGCCTCCAATAGTCCCATGTCTGCTCGTTTGTGTTTCTCTAAAGACTCTGCTTCACGCATCTTCAGTTCCTCGGTTAAAAGTTCAGCATAGTTCTTCTCAGTGTCTTCGTTCACCTCAGGATCGTGCTTTGCACAATCTACAACATTCAAAAGCAAAATGCTTGATACAAAAAGACTCGATTGCTAAAACTCGAAAGACTCTCAATCTGATGCAGTTCAGGAAATACCCATCACAAGTAACTCACCGACAAAAGAAGTATTACTGAGTTCTGCAAGAAGAAAGGAAACAAGTTAAAAAAAGGGATTTGGTAACATCAGAAAAAGAATATAAACTCAGCTTAGCAAGAAACATATACAGTAGTAACTAAGAAATTTGTTACAACTACAAACAATGGATTTCAACTCAAGACTTCAATCTTCTTTGAATTCACTAAACAAATAACTGAGAGTATCATCACAAGTGAATCACAATTCAAGTAGATGTACACCTACTTACTTAGTACTCTAAATCATTCTCAGATTCAAACTCAAGGAAGAACCAAACTCAAAGGCAGCATGCAATTCAGTAACTTCAGAACCAGAAAACAAAAAAAAAAATCGAAACTTCAAAAGCCAACTATATACTAATCTTCTACTTCCAACAGCTACAATACCAAAAATTCCTACAGCCCTCAGCAAAAAAGGAGTAAACTTTAGCCACAGATCTAGCAAGATTGTCATCAGGAGGAGCACAGATCAAGCAAAACTCTGTTTTTTTTTTACCTTTGGGAATTGTGATAGCGGGATAAGGAGGACAATCACAGGGGCAGGAAGGGCAAGAGGAGGTGGAAACGACGGCGGAGGAGTGGCTAACGGCGGCCAAAGCCTCAGTGAGATGCCAGTAGAGGGGCGGACCAAGTATGTAACCAGCCATGCTCAGTCCCAGCAAAACTAACCCGATCTTCAACGCCGCCGCGTGTCTCCCCATTAAGAAAGAGATACACCGATTAGGTGAAAATTAGAAATTTCCGGCGAGTGGGGATTTTAGCTGTCTGAGAGAGAGAAGACGCTATGTTGAAAAATTCGGTGCTATAAAAGAATCACTTTTGACTCTTTTGCTAATTCCATCGACAGTTGATAAAAAAAAGTGCAATGAATGTGACTGTGTGTATTATTGACACCTTAGCCGTATAGTTTCATTTTGTGACAATGTGAAAATTCTGTGTGTTTCTTTGTTTCTTCCAAGATCTAAACCGGTATTACAACAATACAAAAAACAATAAACGAATCACCGGTTTAAAAACTGGTCAGATTAATTAGAAGCTGGTCCCTTGCAGAGACGTTTCCTAGTCATTCTCGTATACATACATACGCTTCCCTTATGTCCTCTAAACTTAATCAAACCAACATCTAACAGCTAAATCCAAACAAACTGTATAGTGTGTAGTGTAGACTGTTCATTTGAACAAAAGGTGAGATGTTGGTGAAACCCTAGGAAGATCTTGTAACTCCTCGATGATCAACTCTTGGTCTTCAAGATCCAACCTCAAAGAGATTGTTGCCGTTTTTAAACGCATAGAGTTGGCTAAAATGTATGTCAAGAATTCTTCCTCTTCTAATCTATCCCCATAAGCTCTCCACTCGAATATCTCAAGCTGTGATGACAAGCATCCGGGAACAGGACTTGGTTGGTTCCATGCAAATGGGATATGCTTGGGCCTATAGATATCTTTCTGAGAAGCAGTGAGGGGTTATATATACATATGGTAATTAAGCAAAAAAAATTAGTACATTAAAGCTAGAACAAAGGAGGATGGTGATTATACGTACATCATCTACCAAAAGCTCTTTTAGTTTTGGAGCATTTTCAAGCAAAAGTAGGAGTGGTGTTAACCAGTCTCGTCCAAATGGAAATATGCTTAACTTTATGAGTCGAGAGAAGTTGATGGTAGTACAACACTTAACCTGCAAACGAAACAAACAAAACACTTAATATAGTAAGAGCGAGAGTAGGTAGATGCAGCAATGAAATTACAATGAGTTAAATTAGATAGATAGATACCATTGCATCAGACAAGTACAGATAAAGAGACGAGACTGAAGAAAAAGAAGTTAGAAATTTTTCATCCTGATAACAAGACTTAACGAAGATATTTGCATCCCGGAGACAGGGCATATCCTCGATGGAGTGAGAGTCTCCTGAATAATCAGTGATTCGACAGCTGGTCATTGCAGGAGCATCTACAACCAAAGACCTATCGGTATGGTCTACTACATCATTGCTGCTGCTGCCAGAGGAATAATTAGCATACCACAAGTCCCATAAAGTAGGCACTTTGACCGTAAACTTTTTGACATTGTCATCTTCTCTCCGTGTCACTGACAAGACTTCTAGAACAGGGCAGCTCGATAACAAGCTAACGAGAGAATCCTCGTCTTTATACACGACACGGTTTAGTTCGAGGTCTGTGAGGGATGGGAGGTAGGCGGAAGAAGAAGGAACATTCACGAGAATCTGGTCGGAGAGAGTCAGGTCAGCCAGATATTCGCAAGAGTAAAGGCTCTTGTGCAAGCTGGTTGGACCAGCGGACCAGAGGAGCTTGATATATAGGTTAATCACCAAGCAGTCAACAGCTTTTGCAACCCACTTTCCGATATCAACATCGTCAGTAGTAGGGCACTGTGGACCAAGTTCCATATGCAAGCTGTATATTAAAGGTGCCTTGTGGAGTTGCAATGACTTGTTAAGAAACCACCAAACGCTTTTCTTGCTTTCACAGTCGATGTCTTTATACTCGAGTGTAGTTACCATCGTCCAGGTAGAAAGCCATCGTTTCGACAGAAACATGGTGGCTACTGCGTCTTTTGTCGGGAGAAGATCCAATATCATTACGAGCAAATCATCGGGTAAAACACTGATCCTATCTTCACATACGGTCTCTTCAACTTTGGCTTCTGCCATATCTTCACGAAGCATATAACATTCAGCGTCAAAAGCAACACACAAAAAAAACGAAAACACACTCGTTTTTAGGTTTTGGTAGTTGTCGGATGGGACATTGTAACTTAGGTAGAAATTATAAAGAAAGAAAGAATACCTTTTAGGCGATTGGCACCCTCGTTAACCCTAAATTCCGGCGGGCAAAAAGATCTGATGGCGAGACAAAAGAAGAAGCTTTCTCGTCCGTTACCGCTCCCTCCCTCCTACTTCCAAGTTTGCCCGCGTCCTGGCTTGTGCGTCGTCCACGGGGTCTCTGAATTCAGATCTGGAAGACAACCCACATGTGAAGCCAAATTTCGAAATCCCAGCTCAAAGTCTTCTTCTAAATCCGGTTGACGTCGAGGGAACGCTTCCCTTGGGTCGAAGACAGTTTCGTAGGTTTTGTTTTGTAGTTTTGTCAAAACAACAACATTGACTTTTATATGTATACGGGCAAACTGGTCAGAAATTCGGATCAAGAGTTCAAGCTGGGCCTACAGAAAGAAGAACGTGTGTTGGGCCAAAAGCAAACTCAAACCCATTCAATATAGGTTTCGGTTGCAGTTAGTTACAGAGTTAAAAAAAACAGCTACACAAACCGAATTTATTAGCGGTATAGTAATTAATTATTGAAGCATCAACATGTAATCTCATAGTCTGTAATAATAGCAAATATATTTGATTACACCATGCTCACATTTCATAAGTCAAATGTTGATTTTCATTGTGATGTTGAGAGTTTTAAACCTTACCTTTTCATATGGTGATTTTGTTAATGAACCATTTACAAGTTTTTTTTTTTTTTACACACATAGATAAGGTTTTTTTTTTTTACACACATAGATAAGGTTTTTTTTTACACACATAGATCATTATATATTATCAGTTACTTGCTTGTTTTTATTCTACTATTTTATACAAAATATATGTTTCACAATAATTGACAGCACTATAGAGAGTATAGTGAAATGAAACTATATATTTTATATTATAATCCGTTATAAACTGCATCATGCATGTAATTGATCCGATCCTAATTATTATTAACACTGTAATGCATATATATATATATATATATATATATTTTTATGACGCACAGATTAACAAATCATTTATTTTTTCTAAGTAAAGATATTATTTATTAGTATATAGAAGACGACGTCGTTTGGTTTTATATGAGAGGACGACGTCGTATGGTTTTGAGGACCAAATATTATATAGAGGACTAAATATCCTTTATCCTATAAATCACAAGTCACTTGTCCAATAAAATTTTGCCACATGGATTTCTGTTTTTAGTTTTAATTATAAAACAAATTAAAGATCGTGTTGAAAAGTAAGCAAAACTAATTATTTTGAAGAAACGGCATTGGCAAAACAACTGGGCTTCGTAAGTTAAGGCCCATGATTTGGTAAAAAAAAAGGTATTTAATTGTTTTTCTCTCAAAAATATCATTGCAGAAATCTGAAAACAAGAAAAAAAACAATATTTAACTGTTCCACTGAAGCATTACTCCACGATCCCTTTTTCTCGGCCATGCTTCTAAACAAAAACAGTTCATTATTCTCATATATAAGCATGTCTTGATCTCTCATATTTGCCTCATCTTCATAGTTTGGGTTATTTTCATTCTTTATTTTTCTTAAAAACCTAGAATACGCATGGCTTCAAATCAGATTTTTTATGTTCACTTTCAAGGATTTTCGTCCTTTCAATCTTTAACAATTTACTTTATATGACTTTTTTTTCCGTTTGCTCACGTTTGGTTTATTTATTTCATCGTCTTATTCTTTCGCATCAAATCGGTCATGGAGGAAGAATCGTCATGAGCTCTTTGTGTCTTAGTTATTTATTCAAGTATCCTTGAGGAGAGATATACTTAATTACAATGCTTCATGGAAACTGGGATGAGAATTTAAGGTGATTACCACGTCATCGTTGCTCAGTTCATTGGATAATTCATGTCATGATTTTTGAGAATGGAGATTCGCATTTACTTTTTTTTTTTTGTTAATATGATAGTTTATGTGGATACGTTGTTCCCATTTAACCATGTATTTGGCAATATGCAGTGTTCAAGGAGTTGCAGAGTGATAGTGAAAGTATTTATTATGCTCACGTCTTGATTTCTAAGGACAAACAGGAAGATGCAAAGTAACAACAAGACTATTTCAGAGGCCCAATTGCTATTTAATCACAAGGATCATGTTGCCGACCTAGAAAGCTTTTGAGGAAACAACGAAAAAAGAAGGTACCGGAACAATTATTTTGAAATCCATGTGCACAAGTACGCTGTACTTCGTAAACCAATTTACCAAATTCCAAATTATTAATTTTTTTACTTCATCTAAAACTTTGCAGAACAAGTATGCCTTCAAGTAGAAAAATGTTTCTAAGGATTTTGCCATGTGCCCTAAGCAAGTAGGAAAATTATATTGTAAGTAACACATAATTTAGAAATTTGTGGTGGTTCTTTGTGCTAATACTCCTATATTATATGATTTCAACACTTTTAATTCCGTGCGTATGCACGGGGCAAATACTAGTTATATAATAAACCAATTATTTATTATTATATAGAGGATGGCGCCGTTTGGTTTTGACGACCGCGTTTTAGTATGTTTAGGATAGTATGTTTAGGATAAGAAACAGTTTGATTGATAAATGTAATGCATTTTTTTTATGTTTGAGCTGAGAACTACGTCGTTTGATTTATATGAAGTTATAGGCGCGCGTGACGGCCGCAGACTAAGGAAGAGAGAAAAATATCAAATGGTTCGAGAAAAATAGGGCTCGTAAACATCAAAAGAATGGGCCCTATAAAGAAGAATTTGACCTAAGAGAAGAGAGATATAAAAGGCGAGGAGAGACTGGTAAACCTAATAAGTAGTACACCATTTCAATTGATAAATGTAATGCATTTTTTTTATGTTTGAGCTGAGAACGACGTAGTTTGATTTATATGAAGCTACAGGCGCGCGTGACGGCCGCAGACTAAGGAAGAGAGAAAAATATCAAACGGTTCGAGAAAAATAGGGCCCGTAAACATCAAAAGAATGGGCCCTATAAAGAGGAATTTGACCCAAGAGAAGAGAGATATAAAAGGCGAGGAGAGACTGGTAAACCTAATAAGTAGTACACCATTTCAATTTGTTTTTTCTTCGTCTTCTTTCGAAGTTCTGTGTTGCTGCGGCGTTGGGGTGGATTGTTCTAAAATCTGATTTACTAATGCGTTTTGGTGCTGTATGCAGGTACTTAAAGTGCCAAGTACAGAACTAGGTACCACAAAGAGTTCTAAGGGTTGATACGCTGTGCCATATTTGTACTTATTATTATTTTTAGTCATACAAATAATTATGATTAGTCATACAAATATACTCTCTCATGAAGTTAAAAATATATAAAATCTCTCTCTTCTTCCACACTTTCCACATTTGATTTTTTAATTAATCAATAAAATGTAATATCCTAAACCGGACCAATTCAAATCAGACCAAATTATTCCTAAATCAGAGACTGAGCAAAATCGATACCAAAGGAAGACATCATCATTCATTAGTAATCAAACCCCATATTCCTTACGAAATGTCGATGTGTGGAGAAAATTTATCAAGTATGTGATAGTAAATGGATAATTTTTTTAGTAAAATCTAAAAACTTGTTATTAGATTCTAATTTATTTAGAATTTTGATGATTTCAATAAAATCACACAAAGTGAATAAGTGAAAGATTTAAAAGAATTGTTAAAGAGTAATCTATATTGTTGATTAGTTTTTCTATAATCTTGTAAAATATTCCAAACAATTTTAATATTTTATTCATAGTTTTCATAATTTTATTTTGTGAAAAAATATAAAATTATAAACCAATAATACAATAATTGAATTCATTAATAATTAAGGAGAAAAAGTTCAAATTAAAACTATGATCATTTGATGACTTTATTCATTCATAAATAAAATCTTTTTTTCGACGAAAAAAAACCCATGATCATTTGAATTCTCTTCAATACGTTGTGCCATATTTGTACTTATAATTATGTTTAGTCATACAAATAATTATGTTAGTCATACAAATATACTCTCTCATTCATGAAGTTAAAAATATATAAAATCTCTCTCTGATTCCACACTTTCCACATTTTTTTTTTCAATCAATCAACAAAATTGTAATATACAAAACCGGACCAATTCAAATCACACCAAACTATTCCTAAATCAGATAGCGAGGGAAGAAGACGTCATCATTATCATTAATCAAAACCCCAGATTTCGTCTCCTTAAGAAATGCCGATGGAGATCTCAGTAGATCTGATAAACCAACTCAAGGTCTCGCTTCGAAAAGAGGCCAAGCTCTCCTCCTTCGATCCCGTGGGCGATAACTCAGACCCATCTCTCTCCACCCTTCCCACATCCGCGGAGGCAATTGCAGAACTAGATGCTTCGGCTCCGTACCTCCGTTGCCGGAACTGCAAAGGAAAGCTTCTGCGTGGAATCGAGTCTCTGATCTGCGTCTTCTGCGGCAATCAGCAACGTACCAGCGATAATCCTCCTGATCCCATCAAGTTCACTTCCACTTCTGCTTACAATTGGTTTCTCACCTCTCTCAATCTCGATGGATCGGTAAAAAAATAAAGTCGAAACCTTTTCCCACTAATTTTTAATTCCGTTTCCGAATTTTGATGAGGATTTGTGTATTAGTCAGATGTAGTAATGTGGTGTGTTTAAAAAAAAACGAACTTTTTATCTGCAGGAGATGGTAGAGCCGTTAAAGGAAACGAATGGATCAAGCAGAGGAGCTAAGGCACCTGTGGTTAAAGGAATTGCTGTTTCTAAGTTTCTTGATTTGGAAATTCAATGGTCTGCAACAGATAAGTCTATAAAGAGTGGAACACCTGATGATGATGGACAATTAGTGCTGAATAGAAATCCCCTGAATTTGGGAGGAATTAGTCTTGATGATATTCTCGTTGAGGGAAGAGGAGATCTTTCAAAAGTGGATCCAGCAGAGAGCAAAACCGTGGATGATGATGATGATTTTAAGGATCCACGTAGTCTTAGCTTATTCGATAGTGTAAAGAGTCCGGGAGTTGTTAAGGGAAAATATGTTATTGTTTCTTCTGAGGAACATGAGAATCTTAGTTTGTTTGCGCGACGAGATGGTCAGGAAAATGTTACTTTAGCAGCTCAGGGAAACTTTGGGTTCTTTGAGGAAAAAGATGTTCCGAACTCTTTTAAAGATGATGAAAAGCTTAGTCTGTTTGGGGGAAAAGATACTGAGAGAACTAGTTCTTCTAAGAAGGATGAGAGTTTTGGTTTCTTTGAGGGTATGGATGCTCAGAGAAGTAGTTATTCTAAAGAAGGTGAAAATCTTGGTTTGGTTGAGGGAAACGATGCTCAGCGTGCTTCTAAAGATGATGAGAGTTTTGGATTGTTTGAAGGTAAAGATGCTCAGAGAAATAGTTTTTCTAAAGATGGTGAGAGCTTTGGATTGTTTGAAGGTAAAGATGCTCAGAGAAATAGTTTTTCTAAAGATGGTGAGAGCTTTGGATTGTTTGAAGGTAAAGATGCTCAGAGAAATAGTTTTTCTAAAGATGGTGAGAGCTTTGGATTGTTTGAAGGTAAAGATGCTCAGAGAAATAGTTTTTCTAAAGATGGTGAGAGCTTTGGATTGTTTGAAGGTAAAGATGCTCAGAGAAATAGTTTTTCTAAAGATGGTGAGAGCTTTGGATTGTTTGAAGGTAAAGATGCTCAGAGAAATAGTTTTTCTAAAGATGGTGAGAGCTTTGGATTGTTTGAAGGTAAAGATGCTCAGAGAAATAGTTTTTCTAAAGATGGTGAGAGCTTTGGATTGTTTGAAGGTAAAGATGCTCAGAGAAATAGTTTTTCTAAAGATGGTGAGAGCTTTGGATTGTTTGAAGGTAAAGATGCTCAGAGAAATAGTTTTTCTAAAGATGGTGAGAGCTTTGGATTGTTTGAAGGTAAAGATGCTCAGAGAAATAGTTTTTCTAAAGATGGTGAGAGCTTTGGATTGTTTGAAGGTAAAGATGCTCAGAGAAATAGTTTTTCTAAAGATGGTGAGAGCTTTGGATTGTTTGAAGGTAAAGATGCTCAGAGAAATAGTTTTTCTAAAGATGGTGAGAGCTTTGGATTGTTTGAAGGTAAAGATGCTCAGAGAAATAGTTCTTCTAAAGATGGTGAGAGCTTTGGATTGTTTGAAGGTAAAGATGCTCAGAAATCTAGTTCTTCTAAAGATGATGAGAGTTTTGGATTGTTTGAAGGTAAAGATGCTCAGAGAAATAGCTCTTCTAAAGATGATGAGAGTTTTGGATTGTTTGAGGGTGCATCATCAAAGTCTTTTGATGACAAGATTGTTGCCTCGTCTTCTGATTGGGATTCCGACTTTCAATCTGCTGGTCATAATCCTTCGCCGAAAAAGATTTGTGGTGACCCGTTCGTAAATTCTCCGGTTGATTTGGCTGCTCATATGGACTCTGTCTTTGGTTCGGGGAAAGATTTACTACATGCAAAACCGGCAGATTCTTCGCCTGCTTATGTTTCCAAAACTGGTGATCGGTTGCAAGATGATTTATTTGGTAATGTCACTGGTGAGCCCCAAAACAACGATTCAGCTGTCCATGATAAGAATGAGGGACAGGTTGTAGGCGGCAATGGAAGTTCATCCATGGATATTGATTGGATTGGAGATGATCTATGGCAAACCAATGAAAAGAAATCCATTGAGAAGACCCCTGCATATGTCAATGATGATGATGATGACGATGACTGGAGTGATTTTGCAAGCTCGGCTAACTCCAAGACTCCTAATAAACCACTTTCTCAAACCATAGAAAGTTCCCAAGAAGAGATTTTTTATGGACAGGCGCAAGTTAAGAACGGTGTTAAAGAACAGAACGTAGAGGAGAAGCAGAATACTGGTACAAGCGTGATGTCTGACATAGGCAAAGGACTAGAAGATGATCTCTTTGGAACTTGGGATAGTTTCATATCCCCAACCATTCCGCAGGCGTCTAAGCAGCCTCCCACCAATCATGCGAATCTATCTGGTGAAAAAAATCCGGAAATGAACTTGTTTGGGGAAAATAACAATCACAGAGACCAGCAGCACGAAGATGTCGGTTTTTTTAAGGCGAAAGAAGTCCAGAATAATGTTTCTTCTGAGGAACATGAGAATCTTAGTTTGTTTGCGCGACGAGATGCCCAGGAAAATGTTTCTTTAGCAGCTCAGGGAAACTTTGGGTTCTTTGAGGAAAGAGATGTTCCGAACTCTTTTAAAGAGGATGAAGACCTTAGTCTGTTTGGGGGAAAAGATATTCAGAGAACTAGTTCTCCTAAGGAGGATGAGAGTTTTGGTTTCTTTGAGGGTAAGGATGCTCAGAGAACTAGTTCTCCGAAATATGATGAGAGTTTTGGATTGTTTGAAGGTAAAGATGCTCAGAAAACTAGTTCGTCTAAGGAGGATGAGAGTTTTGGTTTCTTTGAGGGTAAGGATGCTCAGAGAAGTAGTTATTCTAAAGAAGGTGAAAATCTTGGTTTCTTTGAGGGAAAAGATGCTCACAAAACTAGTTCTTCTAAAGATGATGAGAGTTTTGGATTGTTTGAAGGTAAAGATGCTCAGAGAAATAGTTGTTCTGAAGAGGATGAAAATTTTGGTTTGTTTGAGGGTGCAACATCATCAAATGCTGACATTAAGTCTTTTGATGACAAGATTGTTGCCTCGTCTTCTGATTGGGAATCTGACTTTCAATCTGCTGATCGTAATCCTTCTCAGAAAAAGATTGGTGGTGACCACTTTGTAAGTTCTCCGGTGGATTTGGCTGCTCATATGGATTCTGTCTTTGGTTCCGGAAAAGATTTACTCTATGCAAAACCGGCAGATTCTTCAACTGCTTATGTTTACAAAGCTGGTGATTGGTTGCAAAATGATTTATTTGGTAATGTCACTGGTGAGCACCAAAACAACGACTCAGCTGTCCATGATAAGAATGAGGGACAGGTTGTGGGCGGCAATGGAAGTTCATCCATGGATATTGATTGGATTGGAGATGATCTATGGCAAACCAATGAAAAGAAATCCATTGAGAAGACCCCTACAGATGTCAATGATGACGACGATGACTGGAGTGATTTTGCAAGCTCGGCTAATTCCAAGACTCCTCCGGAAATGAACTTGTTTGGGGCAAATAACAATCACAGAGATCTTGATTTTGACAGTATCAAACGTTCTGATTTCTTTTCTGAAAATATTGGCGGCAAAACTGACTGAGAGGAAGCCAAAGTCATACCTTCTGGAACCTCTACCTTAGACAGGTTTCTTATTTTCTAGTCAAATTCTTGTTCCCTAAACTCTCTAAATACCTTCAGTTCGTACTTACAAGGAGCTTTAGTAACATGTTCCGGGTTTTTTTTTGGATTTTTGGCTTTCGATTACAGAACGAGTGATCCTGATGGTAGTAAAGATCAAACAGTTGATCTTGTTGTAGGCACAACAACAACAGCAGCTACCAAGTCAAAGAGTGAGGTGCCGAGGAGCTGATGTCACAGATACAAGGAGCTGATGTCAAAGACCAAACTTTCTGTGCCTCCAATCTCCAAGACAGAGTAATATTATCACACTGTACTCTCCTATCTCTCTTGTTTTTTTTCCTGGGGCTTGGAGATTGCTTGTTTTCACGTATATATATACATATGATTCTCAATAACTTTCGAAGAATTCAGTTGTTGCTTGTTCTGTAGCCACAAGTAGTTTCAGTCTAGTGGTATTTTCATTTGGGTTGCTTACCAATTTCATTGATCTTGGCCACTTGGGGTACATACATAAACAACTGAGACTTGTAGAATTTGTTTGGATATCACCTCAGTCTCTGGTTATTAAAAAAGAACTTGGTTGCTCTGTTTCTCTGCTTAAGCTTTTATAACCAAGTACCCACCAAATCCAGAGTCACTGTGTTATCCTTTTTTTCTGATGAGATAGATGACTACTGGCATCACTTGAACCGAAAAAACCGAAAAAAAACGAAATTGGACATGTGCAACCGACGTAACTTACTGTTAGTCAATCGTTTTCTTGAGAGCAACTATTTTATTTAGTAAAGTATATCTCCACATGATACACGTTCTTGTTTGTAATTAGATGGATACTCACTCCAATATGCATCTAGACATATTTAACTATATATATGAATTTAGACAAATCTTACCGTCGCCTTATATGTTGAGACTCTGTGGAATCATTCTCCAAAGCATGATGTTTTGCTAATGTATAAAGATTTTACCCAAGAAAACAGATGTAAGAAAATATTAGAAGCAAATATAAATAAGATCTTCAAGAAAAAATGAAAGTGAGGACAAAAATGCGAAAGAGAAGTAAATAATTTTAAAAACAAAAAAAAGAATCTTAATTATCAAAATTAAGTACTGATTTGCCTTTGAGTTTAATGACTGTCGTACGTAAAACCACTTCTTGTTGGGAACTTACTTGTTTTATTTTGTTCCATGAATATGTTATTATTATTTTTTTTTAATTTTTACGGATGCAAGTAAAATAGGTTTTCTTTTTTGAATGTTACAATAAATCAAATACATTTTCTATGCGCCCACCTACAAACTCGACCTTAAATTTTTAAGTTAGGTTAACAGAAATCATCTCATCTTAACATTAATCACCTTCGAGCAACATTGCCATAAATTGAATTGAATCATCGTTTGAGCAAGTTGTATATAACTCTTAACTAGCTCACATTAATATTCCATCCTCTTTTATAATATTATTACTAGGAGATATCTCCTGTTTTTTACAAAATTTATAATATAATAACCAAAATTATTGTTATATTTTTTTAAAAATATATATTATTTTTTTTGAGACAATATTTACTTTTAATATTACAATTGTTTGATAAGTCTACATATATCTTTTTAAATACTAATTATTTTAGAATATTATAGTAGCTTAATATGTTTGTTTGGTAAATCTACATATATCTTTTTAAATTCTATTTTTTGTATGTTACTATTTATATTGTTTGTTTGTTGTATTTACATCATTATTTTGTGAGAAATTTTAAAGTAGTACTTATTATATTCTAATTGTGAGTAAATAAAATTATTAATATATCAATCATATAATTTAAATTTGCGTGGAACATTAAAACACATATTTTTTTTTCATAGATTGAGTACCCTGTATTCGTTTTTGAAAACTCAAATTACAACATATGCAGAAAAAGATCTACATATTTATTTATCATATGTATTATATGATAATTCAAAACAATTTGTAAATGAAATAAAAGAAAGATGATTAGGAGAATCATAATTTAAAATCTTAACAAAATCTTTCAAACATAGTTATTAAAATAATAATTTGGATAATTAGATATAAAAATCTTACTTTTTAAAATTCCGATTGGTTTACAATTTTTTAAAATTAATTAGTAATTTTTGTCCATAATAAATTAGAGAGAGATTTTTTTTTGGGAAATTAATAATTATTTAAAAAAATTTATTAGTCTAATATTAAAATTATATTTTTACCCTTACTGAAAAAAATAAATAGTTGTCTTAAGACCAATGACATTGTCATGTAATTTCTTACAGTTTATAAGGTTAATTTTATATTTGTAATTTCCAATTAATATAGTAAGATTTTCGTACAGTATATATCTGGTCTGTTAACCCAAAAAACGAGTTGGATTATCACTATTAATTGATTTTGTTCTCCTTAATTAAGAGCAATTTATATACTAGCTGCTATTGGAGAGGTGATTTCTAAATCTATATGGAATTTTAAATTCTAAAAATCAAAACACATGGATTTTGAAATAACATATTTTATCCTTGGATTTGAATCTTTCTATATTACACTTTCAAATTATTTCAAATCCATTTAAAACATAATGTAGATTTTGAAATCCAATAACAAATCATTAAATGAATAACATGAGATTTTAACAAGTATTTGTAAATTATAGAACCAATAACACATAATTTTGATAATTATTTTAAAATCAATGATTGAATAACACATGATTTTTATTTAGATTTCCAAATCCATTAAAATCATAGAACTATAAACCCTCTTAAAATCAATTGAGTTATAAACGTGATTAACATAAACTAGTACTATATTATTATCATCATCTTCTTCTCGATCATTTAAAAGAAAGAAATAAAAATATATAAGTTACTTATGTCATACTCTTTGATTTTTAATCTAAAGTTCTATTTTGAAGCAACAAAAACGCTCTATTTAGCATTTACCATGCGTAACAGACTTCGTCTTTAACTTATGGTTATATTAAGATTTAAATTTAGCACAAAGTTAAGTTATCTATATTATTATTTTCACAGCATTTTTCAGAAGAAGGCTTGAAGTTGGGCAATATTTACATCATATGCCATTGCAATTAAAACATTTAATACAAAAAAAAAAATTAAATTAAAAAAATCGATGAAGGAAATATATATTTCCCTAAATATCTGAACAACATCAATTTCTATTTTCCTTTTTAATTACAAGTTTTAAAATGTTTTAATGAAAAAAAAAACTATAATATCTTACCTTATTCAATTTTGATTTTCCATTATACATGTTTTCCATTATACATAAATTGTTTAATGTTTTCTATGTTAAAATGAATAGAGCAATTGATATCAAAAATGGGTAGAAAAAAATATAAAAATAAACTAATAATGTATGATTTTATTATACTATATATATATATATATTGTTTTAACCTCCACAAAATGATATATGTTTTTTGACTAAAGAACATGTGTCATTTATAGAGTTATGATGTCAAATACAAATATATATATATATATATATTCTATTGCACAATTTAAATAGTGAATACATCAAATTTAGTCATATGAGTAATATCAATAATATTACCTGTGTAAATATCAATAACAATACTAAAAAAAGCAACAATAATTTATGAAAAATGTTATTTATCCACGGATCCAAACCTAAACTAAAAATAATCATAAGAATGTGATGAGATTTAGGTTAATATTAGTACACTTATATATTTTTGCGGGTTGGTTTAAAAACACAAACAAAATATTTTAAAACTTAATTTTACATGAAAGGAGTTAAAAATCAACACTAACCCGCTCCATCATACTCAGATATTTAAAACTAACTATTTTTTTTAATAACTATTTTTTTTTATTATCCACGGGTCCAAACCTAGACTAATAATAAGTATGTGATGAGAATTAGGTTAATATTAAAACACTTATATATTTTTGCGGGTTGGTCTAAAAACACAAACAAAATATTTTAAAACTTAAATTTATATGAAAGAAGTTAAAAACCAACACTAACCCGCTTAATCATACTCATAGACAAAACTAACTAATTTCAAATTGGTGAATAAGAAAATTTAAATAATTTTATACTAACTACAAAGTATTATACATATTAACAGATGTTTACTTACATAACAACTAATTTTGATTGATTAAATTCCAAAATAAAAGAATTTTGATTAATTAAATTTCAAGTGAAAATAATAATTTTTAAATAGATAAAGAAAATAAAATTACAAATATCTCAATATTATTGTAAAAGAATTTAAAACATATATTTGATCTAACATAATGTTTTTTTAGTAAATTATATAAAATATACAAAAATACATAAACCCGCGGTGTACCGCGGGTTAAAATCTAGTCTATAATTAAATCTAAAGCATAATGAAATGAAATTCAAATACAAATACCTATAACCAGATACTTACATATAGGAACGGTCTGAATTATAGTTTGCTGAATCCAAAATTTGCTCATTTTTTGAGGAAAAATAGGTAAACTACAGTGAACAAAAATTAACTAAGTTACCATGCTGGTCTACAACCCGAGCTTGATAGTTACAAATGATATATACTTTAAAAGTAGCTATCATAGTGTTTGTGATGAAACTTTTGTTCTTATTACTTATATATATGCAAAAAAATTGAATTGAGTAGGTTGTTGCTTGAAGTAGGCGTTCGTCATTATACGAATCTTTTGCACTTCTCTTTATTTTCATGCCACGTGTTAATCCTACCACTCAACTTGATAACATATAGGAGAAAGCTTATTAAACAACGTCACAACTTTTTTTTTTTTTTAAGTTGCTAAGATAGTTATTTGGTTTTCAATATTGATGTTTATATGTAAAAATATCTCCAGAGAAACTCAGAAAGTATAATTCAAAACAAAATTATTTGTCTTACAATATTGGTGAAATTATAAATTGATTTCATTGAATAATTGTATACATATATCTGTGTCATTGAAATATTGTTATTAATTTGAATTTTGATTTATAAAATCCAATTACCAAGTATATACTACACTCCCTGTTTTTAAAAATTATTGTAAGTTAGTAACTTCAAGCTTGCATAATCATCTAAGAATATGTATAGAATCGTCATAATTGTTACAGGTCTTAATTGGTTATTCATCATGGGCACTTTCTTGCAAAAGTACGTACGCAATTTAGAAAAAAAAAAAAAAAAAAATTGGCAATGTACACAATAAATGCTTAGCACACCTTTTCGTCATCTGTTTCTTTTGTTACATTCATAATAACAGTAGTACAATAAATATCTAAGTTTGAAAAAAAACTTATGTAGATTAAAAACACGTGAATGTGCAAGTTATTTTGCATGTGGTTAATAATAATAAAGCGTACATGTGCGTATGAGCTGTGAATGTGCGTATTGCAGTGGACAGCCGTAAATGTCTGACCAAAATCGTTTCTCTTATCTTTTTACGTACCCAACACTGCCTTAGGTAACTCATCTTGTCGCTTCTTTCATACAAACTACAAAGGTTTTTAAAAAATCTTACAGATCGACCCATGGTTCTACACTTCTATGTACAATTTAATTTTTTAATATGCTACAAGATATAGCCATGAATACTATATAGACCTAATCAGATTTGAAAACGATGGTGGTTAAACCCACCGCTCTTTACAGTCATACATCTTCTATAATTTCCAAACGCAATCAAAAAAGGTGTCTATATTATAATTGTCAACATTATGTAAAATATTCGAAATGTGAAGAAAATAAATATGATCAATGAAATCTACCAAATTTATGATACCAAAGAAAGAATCTACCAAATTTCCGTACTGCTCCTTTACATATATTTTATTTGTTTTTGTATTTTACCTAACTCTCTTGCGAACCTAAAACAAAAGGAAAAAAAGGGAGAAAGATTTGAGCACTTGTCGACACTTCGTAGAATCTAACCTCTGTCGACACGTGGCTCGAGCCTCGAGGCATATACGGAACTCTGGTGGTCGGATCAGAAACAAATACTTGTTTTGACTACCTGAAAATTCGACACGTCACCAACTTCTAGACTCAAAAAAAAAGAGTACAAAGGCCAATAAGACTCTAACGAAGTGTCACGTCACTTCCTATCGAACCTTTCTTTAGATACGTTCACTGCCCACGTCACTCCTCTTTCTTTGCTCACGTTTCTTCTTCTTTTTTCTTTCTTCTTCTCTCTACACATATATACTTTTGTTGGTAATCACATCGAAGATTCGAAATTGGATCACATTTGGTAATCAACTTTTACTTCTTCTTAAGAGACTCCACGTGTATGGACGATTACATATACACAATTATTTTATTTAAAATTAATTTCGCTTTGGTAGATAAACTCGATGTTACCAAAAGTATACACTATCTAATTAGTAATTACCAAACCAAAAACAACAATCTTAAGACCCTTATATATATACTTTCTTTGTAATAACCGAGTGAAAGCTAACACATACAAAAAAAAAAAAAACACACACACCATTCTTTTTTTTTTGTTTATTATACTCTCATCATTCTCCTAATGAATTGGACTAGAGGTAAAATTATAGGCCGTGGCTCAACAGCCACCGTCTCAGCCGCCACCTTGCAAGAATCCGGCGAAACAATCGCCGTGAAATCCGCCGACTTCCACCGGTCGGAGTTCTTGCAAAGAGAAGCCAAAATTCTCTCTTCTTTGAATTCTCCACACGTCATCGGATACAGAGGATACCAAATTACAAAAGAGTCGTTCAACAACTACAACGGAGAAGCTACGACTTATAATCTCCTCATGGAGTACGCACCGTACGGGAGTTTGGCTGACGTGGCTTCCAAGAACGGCGGCTCCATCGACGAGACTCGCGTCGTGAAGTACACGCGCCAGATACTTCTTGGATTGGAGTATGTTCACAACTCCATGGGAATTGCGCATTGCGACATTAAGGGAAGCAACGTGTTGGTCGGAGAGAACGGAGAAGCCAAGATCGCTGATTTCGGGTGTGCGAAACGTATTGAACCGGAAATAACCGAACCGGTTAGAGGAACTCCGGCGTTTATGGCTCCGGAAGTGGCCCGTGGAGAGAGGCAAGGGAAAGAGAGTGATATTTGGGCGGTGGGGTGTACGGTGATAGAGATGGTTACCGGGTCTACGCCGTGGAGTGGAGCGGATTCGAACGACCCGGTTTCGGTTCTTTACAGGGTCGGGTATTTAGGTGAGTCACCTGAGCTGCCTTGCTCGCTTACGGAACAAGCAAAGGATTTTTTAGGAAAGTGTTTGAAAAAAGATGCGAAGGAGAGATGGACAGCGAGTCAACTGTTAAACCATCCGTTCTTGATAACTAAACCGGATAATGAACCGGAATTGGTAACCGGTTTGGTTACGAACTCACCGACAAGTGTGACGGATCAGATGTTATGGAGGTCAGTGGAAGAGGACCGTCCAAGCTGGTGGGAATGTCACGAGGATGAGAGAATTGGAGTGCTAAGCTGGACGGGTCAGTTTGTGGTGGAGTCCACATGGGACACGGACGGTGCGGATTGGATCACGGTCCGAACGGAATAATGATTGATTAGTCGGTTCACATGAGGGAAGGAGCGTTGGTTGTTCCCATTCCATTCAATTAGTGAAAATTTTGTTTTTAGTCTCCAAGTGAATGTTGATAAGTATTAGAAAGTGTGGAGTTTTAGATAATTTTTTATGTACATTTGTTAATTCATCATTTTTTTTATTCCCCGGAATCCAAATTTTGTTATTTTCATTATGTTATAATACAAGTCATGATTTCATACAAAACAACAGCTTGGGCTATTTAGATGAAGACATCAAAAAAACCAATCACAATTGTCCTAAATAAGTGGGTTATGCAAGTACTTGCACGAGTTATGTTGCCAAAGTATGATTGAACACAACTGTATGAGGGTTGGAAGTAGTGTAGTTAGGTGGAAGGAGTGAGAACTATGATAATACAAATACCAAGGAAGTATTTTTGTGGAGACAGAGTAATGATTTTAACTTGTGGGGAAAGTTGAAATGAAGGAAACAAAAAGATGCCCAATTGGTTTGTTGGTTGGTTAGTTGGTCATTTTTAGGGTTTAGGCAAACTGAAAAGATTCCGTTCGAATCTTTGTTAAGGATTCGCATTTTTCATTTTTTTTTGGGTAATTTGGTAAGCTTCTGTTAGGCCATTTTGATGATTCATTCATTATGCCTTTGCTTCCACACAAATCTCTAATTATCATATGATTTAATAGTTGAAAAGGTTGAAACCTAACTTGTTAATTGTTACTACTTAAACCCTCAATTGGTTTTTTAATTCATCTTACTTAATATAATATCCACAAGAATCATCCAGATACACTTTCTTACAAGGGAGTATCAAGTCATAGATGTGTCGTCATCATCATCAAAAAACTATCTCTCAATGTAAGAAGTTTAAAAACGGGGTTAAGGTACACATACCATACTAATACGGTAATACTACACCCAGACCAGATCTTTATGATCGATTATACAAAACCGTCTTAATCTATTATCTTAAGTTATGTTGTAAACAGAAACCTCATATCTGCCTCTGTCAGCTTCCCTATGGCCTCCTGAGAGCCACCAACCGTCCTGTAATGAACAAAAATGTGTTCATAATAACCTTAGATAAATAGTTAAGGTTCCGGAAAAGAAAAAAGCTGAGAATCTTTTAACTAACCCTTCAAACACAAGTTCCTTCTTCTTCTGAAGTCTTAAAATCCTTTCCTCCACTGTGTTCTCTATTATGAACCTCACAATCCTGTCATTCAAAAAATCACACATGTATCCAAAGATTGTTCTTGCACACCAACAAACAGAGATTGAAGGAGAATTAAAGTGTAACCTTATTGGCTTGTACTGTCCGATCCTATGAATTCTGTCTTGTGCTTGCCTCTCAACAGCTGGGTTCCACCACGGGTCCATCATAAAAACCTAACAGAATTTTTCCACAAACAACCAAAGTGAGAACATGTTTGCATACACATATATTGCTCTCCAGAGTTGCTAACTATACCCTTACATGAGAAGCAACAGTTAAATTAAGGGCAACCCCTCCCGCTTTCAAGCTCATTAAGAAAACTCTGCAATCTGGGTCGTCTTTGAATTTGTTGATAGCAGTATCTCTAGCTGCCATGGTCATGCTTCCCACCAGTTGAACACAACTAACTCCACACTGTGTTGTAAACAAACGTCATTTTCTGCATGATTCAAAACAATGTTAAAAAGTAGTGGCCTAGTGACCTGCTCCTAAGATTATTACCTTCCCAAGGGTATAATTTATAAGGTCCAAAAATGATGTGAATTGGCTGAAAACTATTGCTTTGGCAGACCCGTCTCTTTCAACCATGAATCTGATTTCCTCTCTCTGCATACAAATAATCAAACATCATAACAATTCACAAATGGTTAGAAAAAGGAAGAAAAACGCTCAAAACTCCAAAGAAACTTAGAAGGATACTGTTCGGGAAAGAGACAGAACAGAAGCTGTAGATACTTGAGAGCACATACCAAAGCCTCAATCTTTGTACTTGTTTGAAAATCATTGAGCTTTATCCGATTTAAAATGCTTGAGGCTCTAAATCCTTTAAGTGTTGTCTTGCTTGCCTGAGGCTCTGTGTCAGCTTTGGTGGTCCAATCCACAGTCAGTAGTTTCGAGCATGTTGGGCAGGTGACTTTTCCCAGGGACGTAGAAAAACCAATCAAACAAGCTTTACAGAACACATGTGCACAAGACGTAACCTTCAAAGTAAAAGAAACAAAGAAGGATATCAAACAAAAAAGTCCAACAATAGTAGTAATCTGATGATTCTTGAACGAAGTGTAAAATGAAAGCAGCTGTTTCCAGACAGGTACTGAGAAACCAGAGTCGATATATTATGAAATAGCAATAGATCGACTTGGAGCGCTTACAACATAGTCCTCGGCCGGGTCGTGGCAGAGACCGCATTCTTGCTCAGTTTTGTTCTCATCAAGCAAGTTAGCGTTAGCACCACTAGAATTGGAATACACCACTAGATATGGATGATCAACAGCCTGAAAAAAAATTGAAGACAAAATACATCACAAACCTACATATCTATAAAATACTATTGCATTGGCTGTTTAGTTGAACCAAAAGACTGTAAATGCCATTCACCTGTCTCAGACGAGTGAGAAGATCAAATATATGTGCATAATTATTCATCAATGTACCAGCCTGAATATACCTGCAAACAAAAATGTACATGGCATGGTCAATAATAAAGTTCTGTTATACAAACCAAGGAGCAGAAACCAGTAGAAGCCCATTGAATATAAGTAACTTACGTATTAAATTCCGCCTGGCTGTCTTTGTATAGAGATTCATAGTAATCAGCCTCCTTTACATCTAGTGAATCCCGCCTCAAAGAAATCTACAAGAAGTCAAGTTTAAAAGTGGAGCTAAAGCTTTGTTTAGTGATTCTTAAGAATCAGAATCATTTACATCTAGTGCATCACACCTGAAAGAATTCTATAATAAGCCAAATTTATATGTAGAGATAAATAAAGCTTGCACGCAACTATATAAAGCTTCGTTTACACCAAACAAGGGAGAGAAAGGAACATACGATTCGAGGAGGAAGAGCAAGATCAGCTGCCCGACCCAATTTAGTACGTCTTAAAAGAATGTCTTTCAGGACTTTGTGTTTAAGCAATATCATGGCTCGCTTTCCCATTCCAAAGCTTCCATGTAAAGTTACTGGTTTGGCCACATACTAGCAAGAATATAGAGAAAAAAACAGAAGGACAAGATATATAATGATGATCCTGCTTTAAAAAATAGGTAATAAAACGTGACACATCAAACTTACCTTGTTCCACCAACAGAAATGTCGAACTGTATTATGAGGACAGCTAGGACAACTTTGATGTGCCCTGTAATCACCACCAAAGGCAGATGACAAAGAAAATTGAATAGCATATACTGTTATTAACTATAAAACAGAACTAGGAGAAAAGAGAAAATAATTAGAGGTTGAGAGTGAAAACATTACATGTAATCAAGAATTCTACAGTCACAATCCTTGCAAAAGTAATATGAGTATGGGAGTATTTGCAAGAAGCGAATCTGGGACAAACAAAATAGTCACATGAACCAAGTTAATTATAATCTTCAAGTGCTACAAGCAAACTTTAGGAAAGATTGACTAACCAGGGAGTAAAGCTCTCCAACACGATTCTGAAGAGGGGTACCGCTCAGAGCCCATCTGTAGGTAGCCTCCAAAGCAAAAACAGCTCTTGCTGTGTTGCTACGTCTTTCTTTAATGTAATGAGCCTGGTGTGACAAAATGTAGATTAAAATTAATCAAGGTCAGATCCATAATTCCACCCACTAAAGGCCAAAAAGATAATATAATCATGTCGAGCAGACAGGCTTATAAATATTTTTTGGCAAACTTAGGTTTCTGAAGATGAGTTCACAGTGAGCTCTCCTGCTGTGGTTTCCTATCCCACAACAGGCATGAAAAGCACCGTACCCTTACATGCCTGAATTTTAATGCAAAGTGTGCCAAAAAATTAGGCAACAAAAGGTTAACACCAACAAACAGCGGGTCTTGGAACTGACCTCATCTAAAATGATCCTATTCCACTTGATAGAGTGCAAAAGAGACTTCTCTCTGTCATCTGAACCTAAGTCATCTTCTTCTACTGGTTGTTTGGACTTCTTCTTAGATTTCTTCAGATTTTTATCTTTTACTGCATCAGCCTCCTTTCCTTGCTTTGAATATGAAGCTGTAGACTTCTTACTTTTCTGCTTAGATTGTTTGGCCGTTCTGACAGCCAAAGGTCCACAAAAATACCGCAGGTGGATCGAAAGCTTCTTCGGATAAAATAACTTGCTGCAATATGCACACTGCACCCTGGGCGGCATCATATGTCTCCTATATTCACTTTCAACTGTGGAATATGTTGTCAGAACAAAGTCGTAGTTCATGAATTCTTTAATATTCTTCTCTCTCTTCGCCCCATAGTATACAAGAACCTTGGTGCTTCCTGGGGATGTAAACCGAACAATCTCATTTAACCACTGGGAAACAGCAACGAGAGGACAAAGTACAAGGGTGCACCCCACTGCTTCCCCAAATTGTGCCCTGTCAACTTCTCGTCTGGCAAGAACAAGAGAGATGGCTTGTATTGTTTTTCCCATTCCCATCTCATCCGCGAGAATGCCTCCTCTAACTGATAGTTCCTGTTTTGATGCCCAAGCCAAAAATTCTTTTTGGTACCTTAATAGCGGCATAATCAAATCTGAAGGGGCCTCAGCAGTTTCAGCAATCACAGCATTCTGCTGATCCAAATTAACATCCTCTGTCATATGTTCATCAATCCATCTCTTCTGATCCTTTTCCCATATCTCCCACAGTAACACATCTTTCTCTCTGCTCGGACCAGGTTTTTTCCTTTTAGTGCTTGCTCTTCGTAAATTAACATTTGCCAAAGGTACAGGGGCAAGAACAGGTACAGGAACTGGTAAATCATCATTAGCACCGACTTCTTCTTCATCCTCCTCCACATCCTCGTCACCTATGTTCAAATACCAATGTAAATTATGACTATATAACAGAAACTTTTCAATCAATAACACTTAATATAACAGAAACTTTTCAATCTGTAACACTTGAAAAGCAGAGAACATTAACGAAGATGCATAAACTTAAACTCCGTTTAGCAAAGCAACGGAACGGTACCTTGAAATTCAGGGTCGACTAAATCGTCATCTGAAGGTATAGTAAAAGGTTCTTCATCAGAGTTGAAGCCAACTTCTTTCTCGAGATCCACAACTAGTTCAAAAGAGAGAAAAGATTAACAATTTATCACCGGACAGTGTCTAGGCCTTTAAAAGTTTCAATTTTTACTAAAAAGTCCCAGTCTTTTTTTTTTTTTTAATTGCATGTTGTGTTAAGCAAAAAAATTTAATCTTTTTCACAATAACGAAATTGCTTAACACATCAAGCAAGAAAAACACGAACTTTAATCAATTTCACGGAGATCATCAAGCACAATACCGATAAAATTCAACTAATTGAAGTACAGATCGAGCCGAAACACAGACACTAGTTCACTAATACACTGGGAACGAGTTTAAGGATCAAACCCAAAGATCAATAGAGCGAAATCAGAAAAAGGGTACCTTCAATCGCCTTATTGCGGGGTCGTAGCTCCATCTCTCTCTCTCTCTCTGCCCAGAATTCGCAAAGTCGAGGAAAGAGGAAGATGAAAAGAAAAAAAAGTGAAATTAGGTTTCTATCTTTCCATTTTATATTAAGAGAAGAGAGAGAGAGAGAGAGTAGTTTAGTGGTCGATAACGGCGGGAAACACAACATCATTCACACGTGTTCACTTCCTACCGGTTCGATTAGTAAATTGTGATGTCATAATTTAAAAATAAAATCTTCTAACTAAAAACATTATTATTATTTATATAGAAGGTATTAATTAAATTGATCCAATTAAAAAGTCTTAAATCGACAAAAGACCGTACACAATTTTTTGATTTTGCTTTGTAAAAGCACAAGCCCACGTTGATCATTACTCGAAACTCCAAAGAGACTCTTCTTCTCTCTTCAAGTGATAATTTTTTTTTATACATATGTGTGTTAAAAACGTTGGAACTTGGAAGTGACCATGAGATGTGATTTCATGTGTGTTATTAATTAGGTCTTAATTTAAGGATTAGGTCTCAACATTGGAAATAGACACTATCGGTAAACGTTGGCGTTTAATTAGAGACGCTAGCTAGCAAAAGCATGATTAATCGTCTTAATGTTACCACATCGTGGATTCTTAATTGAATTAGTAGTAGATCTTAGAATTTCTACAGGTACATACATATGCACATCTACAAAATATATACAGATGTAATGATGTGTATAATGAACAGAATCCGGATTGAACACATCCAAATTACATACACAAACCGGAACAATATTTAGTTTTAATATTTTTCTTTCTTTGGTATGTGGAATACATATGGAGTTGTTAATCGAGTATCATCAGTGAATACTATAGAGAGATGTTATATAGAATTGAGCCTGAGTCGTTTATATAATCGACAAAAAAAACTGAGTTTAATTTGATGAAAAGTTAAAACATAGAGTATGTAATAACAGTATTAAACAAAGAGATTGAAGTTGTGAAAAGGGGAACCGGTGATCTTTTACTTGCCTCAAACAATGAGCGTCTCCCATCTTTTTCTTCGAAGCAATCGAAAGAAAAGAAATACCGATTGGATCAAACTCGAAACCAATCCTGATATATAAACTACTCCATATCATTGATTATTTTCCCATCAATCATCTCGGAACATAAAATCAGTTGATCGATATATGTTTCCTTCTTCTTCGACCTTTGATCCTGAAGATGTAGTCAACAAACATGTATTATTCCCAAGCACACACGCACATGTATATATATATACACATATATATATATATATATATATGTACGGAGCGTGGAGTATATATACGAACAATATCTGCTGAGTATGATAAAGATTAGACGAAACAAAGAGACGTACGATCGAGGATGAAGTGATGATCATGAGTAGCCTGAGAAGTCATAAGGATCATTGCTCTCTTTCTCTCTCTCTCGGCCCAACCCATATGCATAATGCATATAGTCTTGTGCATATATATGGTGCGATACGACTCTTATAACTATAAACATATGTTTCACCAACTTCTTCCTTTTCAATTATAAGAAAGTAGATGAAAAGCTAAAGATGACTAGTTTATTTGGTTCCTTTCATATTATATACGTTATAGGAGTCTTTATATAATATAATATATTGCTTTTAAGCATGCTTACGTTTGAAAATTCATGGAGAATGCATATTAAAAAAAAAAAAAAAAAAAAAAA
>NC_025687.1:2026258-2030469 GCF_000633955.1 Camelina sativa
AAAAAAAAAAAAAAAAAAAAAAGACACTCGTCTCTTGAAAAATATGATCAAACACTGATGATGGCTTCACTATTCGTGCGGCTAGAGATAAATCTGATTAATACAATAGTAAAATGAAAATAATATACTCATATAACAAGAAATCATTGGAAATGACAACCTAGCCAAAAGGCACAAATGATTTTCGTCATAAGCCTAAATACTAAATACAATCATGTTGCATAAGTAAAAAGATTAAGAAAACATGATGGCCACGTTGTTTTGTTCATGACACACTACGTTAGGTGTTTTATTCTATATCTATTGTTTTCTTCTTTATATATATTGTTGGCTAGCTAGTCAAAAACAGTACTACTAATTTATTTTATTACAGAATAATTGTCATATGTCGGCAAAAGAAAGAATAATTGGCGTATGAACATCCACTAGAATGTTACGCTTTCAATTAATGGTAAACAATCACTTAGCTTGACCCCAAAAAACCTTTTTTGAGTCAAGTAGAGAAAATGTGTCCTAACTATTGGATTTGATCATTTGTCTCACGTAAACCCTAAAATGTGCTCTCCAGCTAGTTTCTCCACTCTCTCTGGTACAAGAATTCATCATTTTTTTTTTAATGAAAAAAGAATTCATCATTTTCTTTTCTCCCCATTTTAATAGATCGCGATATATATTTTTTTAATTTAATATTAAATTATATTCAAAAAAAGATAAATTTTGTTACATTGTTAATGCAAAACTGTTAATGCAGAGCTGTTTCAATAGATCTCGATATTTCAAAGCCAGAAAAGAGAAAACTTACATATATATCTTAGTCTAAATTATACAACGATCAAAAAAATTATTCGATAACAAAACTCGATTTAATTTGACTTATAGCCTAACTAAATGGTTCGTATTTGTATCATAACTTGTGTTCAAAATCGTAAGCATGTGAGTGATGTACGGTATGGTAATAAAACAGGTTAACACATATAATAATATAAAAACTATTTTCTTGGATAAGATTTACACCCAGGTAGGCACCTAGCAAGCATTGACTAATATTTTCTTTGTTTTAGTATATACAATGTCTACAACAAACGTTCGGACCTCGTCAATTACTAGAGGATGATGCATGGATCGCCTGTGCTACAACATTTCCACTCAGTGAAAAGATGAGTCTATGAGCTTTCTTAAAAAAAAAAGTATCACATTCTTACTGGGCTTGAGGTTCAAATTTGGCCCAATAGGAAGCCCACATAGTGTTACATTAGTTTTATGAACAGACAATAAGCAATCTGCAATTTGGTCGATCGTCGACATGGTAAACAAATAGAAGAAAATACCAATTTGGGAACGAGAGTGTTGTCGTCATTGGTCAATCCTATCCACAAACAGACACATAGAGCTTTTATTGTTCTCTCTTTATCATCATCTCCTCTGTTTTTCAATGGCTTCCATAGTTCCTCCTCTTCTCCGTACTCTCAACTCTTTAGACCTCACGAAACCATGCTATTAAACATTTCTTCTTCTTCTCCAATTTCTCATCGTATCCCTCACTTCCTCTCTAACTCCATCAACCCCGCTTCAAATTTTCCTCCAACATCCAAAACCCATCTCCCAAAATCTCATCTTTCAACCAATCTCTCAAACCATAGCCTCTACGGCACCAAGAACAGAGCTTTATTCAGAAACAAGAAGAGATACCTACATCACAGTCCACGAGCTCTCGCTGGATTCGATATCGGTAGTTTCGAATCAGTTCTCGAAGCTTGCGCTGTTCTCACCNGTATATACAATGTCTACAACAAACGTTCGGACCTCGTCAATTACTAGAGGATGATGCATGGATCGCCTGTGCTACAACATTTCCACTCAGTGAAAAGATGAGTCTATGAGCTTTCTTAAAAAAAAAAGTATCACATTCTTACTGGGCTTGAGGTTCAAATTTGGCCCAATAGGAAGCCCACATAGTGTTACATTAGTTTTATGAACAGACAATAAGCAATCTGCAATTTGGTCGATCGTCGACATGGTAAACAAATAGAAGAAAATACCAATTTGGGAACGAGAGTGTTGTCGTCATTGGTCAATCCTATCCACAAACAGACACATAGAGCTTTTATTGTTCTCTCTTTATCATCATCTCCTCTGTTTTTCAATGGCTTCCATAGTTCCTCCTCTTCTCCGTACTCTCAACTCTTTAGACCTCACGAAACCATGCTATTAAACATTTCTTCTTCTTCTCCAATTTCTCATCGTATCCCTCACTTCCTCTCTAACTCCATCAACCCCGCTTCAAATTTTCCTCCAACATCCAAAACCCATCTCCCAAAATCTCATCTTTCAACCAATCTCTCAAACCATAGCCTCTACGGCACCAAGAACAGAGCTTTATTCAGAAACAAGAAGAGATACCTACATCACAGTCCACGAGCTCTCGCTGGATTCGATATCGGTAGTTTCGAATCAGTTCTCGAAGCTTGCGCTGTTCTCACCGCGATCGTCGTCGTCCACGAGACTGGTCACTTCTTAGCTGCTACTCTTCAAGGTATCCGTGTGAGTAAGTTCGCAATAGGGTTTGGTCCGATTCTAGCTAAGTTCAATTCCAAGAATGTCGAATACTCTCTTAGGGCTTTTCCTTTAGGTGGTTTTGTTGGATTCCCTGATAATGATCCCGACAGTGATATCCCTGTAGACGATAAAAACCTTCTCAAGAACCGACCGATTTGGGATAGAGTGATTGTGGTTTCAGCTGGAATTGTCGCTAACGTTGTCTTCGCTTACGCTATAATCTTTACTCAAGTGGTATCTGTTGGTTTACCAGTTCAAGAATCGTTCCCTGGAGTTCTTGTTCCTGACGTTAAATCTTTCTCTGCTGCTTCTCGTGGTGGATTGCTTCGTGGAGATGTTATCTTAGCCGTTGATGGCGTTGAGCTTTCCAGTTCCGGTTCTGATTCTGTTTCCAAAGTTGTTGATGTTGTTAAGAGCAACCCGGAGCACAATGTGTTGCTCAGGGTCAAAAGAGGGAAAGAGGATTTCGAAATCCTGATCACTCCGGATAAGAGTTTCGATGGGACTGGAAAAATAGGTGTTCAGCTATCACCGAATCTTCGATTCTCGAAGGTAAGACCGAAGAATATACCGGAGACTTTTAGTTTCGTCGGTAGAGAGTTCTTTGGACTCTCTTACAATGTCTTGGACAGCTTGAAACAGACTTTCTTGAACTTCTCTCAAACCGCTAGTAAAGTCGCTGGTCCAGTTGCGATCATTGCGGTTGGAGCGGAAGTAGCGAGATCAAACGCAGACGGGCTATACCAGTTTGCTGCATTGCTGAATCTAAACCTTGCGGTGATCAATCTGTTGCCTTTACCTGCTCTAGACGGCGGAACATTGGCTTTGATATTGTTGGAAGCGGTTCGAGGCGGGAGAAAGTTACCGTTAGAGGTGGAACAAGGGATTATGTCGTCTGGAATCATGCTTGTGTTATTCCTCGGTTTGTTTCTCATCGTCAAGGATACACTTAATCTTGATTTCATCAAAGAGATGTTGTAATCTTTTTGGGGATAAGAACACAAAATGTATTTTTTTGAATAGAATGAGAGAAACCCTAAACAACATAACGCAATTGCGTGATTTACCAAAACAACATTGCCCAGTCTTCATCAATCATCATCATACACTTAACTGAAACTCTATGCACACAAGTTAAAGAAAGAAAGAAAGTGTTACAATTTGCAAATTAGAAACAGAGATCAGAACAAACACGCTTGATGAGTTAGTTCCTTTTTGTTTCGTCTATATCAGGTGGCAATAGGCTTTTTATGAGATTGCATCGAAAAACAGACACACTTAGCTTTCATGGCTTCAGCTTCACTCCCATATTCTCGGAACTTGTATTCCTCCTGTTTAAACGAAGGAGGAACCTTGCCTTCACTATAACACTGGTTACACAAACTAAACCGAGCTTTCACTTCTTTAAACCGTGATCCGATAACCGGATACCGACAAACCGAGCAAACTTGGTTTCCATGACGGTTTCTATCGTTTGCCTCCAGTTTAAGGATCGTAGACATGATACCAAATCCCCAATCTGGATCATCAAACATTGCTAGAAACTGATTATACGTAACTGTCATTGAGGAATCAGCTTCTTCTTCCCCGTGAACTTCTAACATTTCACTCATTCCGTGTGATGGAATGTAAATAGCTCTCAACAGTTTAATGTA
>NC_025687.1:2031139-2044720 GCF_000633955.1 Camelina sativa
GAACAAACACGCTTGATGAGTTAGTTCCTTTTTGTTTCGTCTATATCAGGTGGCAATAGGCTTTTTATGAGATTGCATCGAAAAACAGACACACTTAGCTTTCATGGCTTCAGCTTCACTCCCATATTCTCGGAACTTGTATTCCTCCTGTTTAAACGAAGGAGGAACCTTGCCTTCACTATAACACTGGTTACACAAACTAAACCGAGCTTTCACTTCTTTAAACCGTGATCCGATAACCGGATACCGACAAACCGAGCAAACTTGGTTTCCATGACGGTTTCTATCGTTTGCCTCCAGTTTAAGGATCGTAGACATGATACCAAATCCCCAATCTGGATCATCAAACATTGCTAGAAACTGATTATACGTAACTGTCATTGAGGAATCAGCTTCTTCTTCCCCGTGAACTTCTAACATTTCACTCATTCCGTGTGATGGAATGTAAATAGCTCTCAGCAGTTTAATGTATTTGACTGCATCTGTTTTTGTAATCTGAGAGCTTCCTTCGTTTACAGGTCTCCAAAGAAGCGCATCAAAAGCAACTCTTTTCCGTTTGTCCGAATGTCCACCGCATAATGGAGCAATCACAGCGTAAAACATACCCATATCGACTCTTCCTGAACCAGAATCATCAAGAAGCGATAGGATTTTCTCATTTATCGCCTTGATCGCTCCTTGGAATGTTTCTGGTTTCAAGGAGTTAAGCAGACGCCGGAGAATCTCCTCCAAATTCGGTTTCCGAATTGATTTCGTTGGCCCGCCGCTTCCGGAATATGAAACAGGAACATCGTTGTCTCTCATCTCCTTACGCACAGCCTCCACATCACATTTCCCTAGCCTTGTAACCTTCTGAAAGGCTCTAATTTGTAGAGCCGTGGCTAAGTCCGGTCTCAACGTCATCTTCTCACCCACAGTCTTGAACTTGGAAGGCTCCACTACAATAAACGGACCTTCTCCTCCTCCTCCATTACCATTTCCATTGTTTTTACCCTTTTTCTTCTGCAAATGTTTCAAATGAGATATGGCATCGTGCAACTCAACACGGTTCGTCAGTTTCAGTGCTTCCTTAAGGGCTCGTTTAGCTTCTTCGGTCTCTCCAGCACCTAAAAAAGAAACCGCCTTGTTGAGCTGAGCACGCCAATGGTTAGGCCATACAGCTAACACCCTAGTGTACATTTCTGAAGCTCTCTGAAACCTACCTAAATCCATGTAAAGCCCTCCGAGATTATACAAGGCATCAACATGGCCAGGTTTCAAATCAATCGCTCTCTGGAAAACCTCAATAGCTCTCTCATCTTCACCCATTGAATGCAAAGACGAAGCTAAATCACAATGAGCATCAGCGTAATCCGGTTTCAAATATATAGCTTCCTCTAATGCCTTAACCGCTGCTCTATACTCTCCTACACCAAACAATGCACTACCTAGAAGCTTCAATGCTCTAAAATGCGTAGGACATAGAATCGCAGCTTCTCTATAATACTCACAAGCACTCAAAACCATACCTTCTCCTTCAAGCGAGATACCAAGATTGACATATATCTGAGGAAGCAGATAAGCCCATTGATTCCCACCAGACTCAGCCGCTTCCAATGCCAACAAAAACTCATCTTTAGACTCTTTACACTTCCCCAAAACGTAGAGACAATTCCCAGCTCTGAAATGTGGTCTCACATCAGTGGGTTGCAACTCGCAAGCTCTCTTGAAGCTAACGAGAGCTTCTTTAAACAGTTGGTGCTCATACAAAACCCTACCAATCGCCATATGTCCATCAAAAGCTTCTTCTCTCGATCTAGCTCCATCTGCTTTACTTCTCAAAACACCAAATTCCTTGACAAACACTCCGTAGTCATGACTCGATTCTTCCCAATAGATTCTCTTCTCAGAGATCTCAGACGACGGACCTAACTCTCTAGACCATCCAGCATCAGAAAACGCATCAACATTGTTATTGTTACTGTTATTATTAGTATCAGATTTCAATTTCCCATCTTTCTCCTGTTTCGACTTCAATCTCTTCACCAGAATCTCCAAATCGTCAACTAACTTCCACGTCTCGTCGAAAACGATCCCGTGGTTAGGCGACACCGCCCAAGCAGCTGTCCTCTGTTTCTTCTGCGCTTCAACAGCTCTCTCATCTGTGATCGAAGAAGAAGAAGCCGCCTCGGAGCCTTTAATCGTCTCATCAGCAGCGATTAGCTCAAGCCCTAATGCATCGAAATCTCTGTCGACATCTCCAGCGCCGTCGTCGTAAGTACGGAGGAGACCGTCGTAGGTCAAGCCTTTGTTTGGATCGATGAATTCAGCGTAGGTTCGGAACACTTCGTCGAGAATCGCGTTGATCTGTTCGTCACTGAACTTAACCCTAGGGTTGACAGCTACGACAAGAGCAGCCATCTCTTCTCGGTTAAGCCCACCATCGCGATTCCCGTCGAATTGCTGGAATATTCTCTTTACTTTCTCCGATCTGCTTCCTCTAGTCGCCATGTTTTTATAGGAAAGTTTCAACCTTTATCTCAAAAAAATTAGGGCGCAGAACAGAGCAGAACAGAACAGAGGATTCAAGATAAGGAAACAACAACCACCCAGAAAGGGAATCAAATGCAGGGAACAGAGGAGAGGGGAGATTGATCAATTTCAGGGCTTCGTTGCGTGAATCTCGACATTGGATCCTCTCTCTCTGATCTGTAAAGCTTCTCTCCACTGTTTCTTTAAGGAAGAAAAAAAAAAAAAAACCAAAGCCGTAATATTTTTTTATCAAACGGTCCATACAAAGAGGTCTCCAAGCTGTTTTTGTTTTGTCTCTGTGTCTTTGTATGAAAGCAGATAAGTGTTGACAGTATTGTCAGGGTGTGGTGTACTGGTGTTGGCTTATTATTCTCTCCTTAAGCCATTTTTATCCTATTATTAGTCATCTTGACAGCTATCTAAGTTATTTACATTTTTTCTCACTTCTTCTAATCTCTCACACAAGATCCTAATATATAACATTTTTGAACTAACTCAAGTTCACGAGAAAATCTAGATACGTGTATGATTTGCTAAGAAGAATGTTTAAGGAGTAAAGTTGCGTGAATGACATGGCTTATTCTTTTGAAACAAGTGATTTTTGATTTGCAAACAAAGATATAACACCAACTGAAGAAAAACAAAGCTCTGTTTCATGGAACAGAGTAAGTAGTCTGATGAAGTTTCCAACTAAAGATAAAATACAAGAGTCGCAAGACTCCATAACTGATGAACCAAACCTAACGGTGAAGATGAGAATCACGTCTTACTGATCACTAATTGTTGCCAAGCAATTATCAGTTGGTCTGGTGTGAGGCAAAAACATCACAGGACACTCTGGGTTGCTCCGTTTCACCCTGCCAATATGGATCTCCATGGATATATCAAGATAATACAGAAAGATTTGAAATCAAGATTCAAATTATGTAAGTCTTACCGATATTTGAGGAGGAAATGATGAAGAAAAATTGAAATCTCAAGCTTAGCAAGATCATTCCCGGGGCATAGATGGCTTCCAGCACCAAAAGGAAGGAACGCACCAGCTTTTGGTACAAACCCCTTCTGAAAATTTTCTCCAAACATTCAACATGAATTCAAATATATATGTCTCGAACAATGTAAGATGATAACACTAAACTTACATCCCATCTAGAAGGATCAAATTTTCTTGGATCCGGATACACTTCAGGGTCTATGTGGACATCTCTAAACCATGTCAAAACCTTCCATCCTTTTGGGATTAAATAGCCTGCAAGATTAATCGAATCATGCTAAATGCGTATAGAAAGTTGTTTTGTATTTCATAAAAGTCATGTGTACACATATATACCAACCATTCAATTCGACGTCAGTCTTTGCCTCCCGAAAAGCCCTGAGTGAGAATGTTATGACACGAAGTGTCTCATCAACAACCTAGTGAAGAAACACCTCTTTCAATCACCTAAAACAAATCGCCAACAAAATCTCTAATGCGCTAAACTCATAGGTGACCAAAATCTAACCTGTGATAAGAACTCCATTTGCCGGGTTTCTTTTAGAGTTAGACCTTTTTGTCCTTCAGGCCTATTTTTCAGGATCATTTCTTGTTCGGCCTATAGTGCCATCATATGCAAATACATTACCATATGAAAAAAGTATAAGATGACACTACGGAAATAAAATAGTTTTCTCCACTTACCTTTGCCCTTTGTAGAAACTCAGGGTGTTCTTGTAGAAAAATGGTAGCCACATAATGGTGTGGCCAGAGGATTCATGACCGGCATTAAGATACATCAGAAGAACATCTATAATCTCTTCGTCATCCAAAGTTCTTCCATCTTCATCTTTAACATTAAGTAGATTGTCTAACATATCTATCTTATTCGATACAATGTTCTGTTTCCTTTGATTTCTGCGTTCAGTAACTATTGACTGAAACGCAGATACAAGTGCTTTCCTCGCCTGTAAATAAAACATGATGATCCTCAAAATCTTAAAAGAGATAGAATAACGGAAAACTGAAAAAAGTGGTTTAATTTAGACCTTGAGTGCTCTATGATAAGCAAATCCAGGAATCTTGACTGCCATTGCTCGAACTCCATAGTTAAGAGCGGTATATTCTCGTTCCAAATGCATCCATTTCATTCTCACTCTCAGAGCTGAGAAAGATGTACATGATGATCCTAAAGGTAAGCTTACGCAGATGAGTCAAGAACTTGAACTCTCCCATTTTGGTCCACTTGTCCAGAGCGGTAATAACGTTTTCTTCAATGTATGGTATGTAATTAGAGAGGGCTTCATGGCCATTGACTGGAGCAGCAGTCAAACGCCTGAGCCGCTTGTGTTCCTCGAAGGAGATACCAATGACTGACTTCTTTCCAATTAGTTCCATTGTAGATGTTGGCCAACCTGGCTTGAACGCATCATCATCTGTCAGCATACGCCGGCAAGTGTCTGGTGTTGTTACTATTATACTTGGGTTCCCAAACATGTGTGCTTTATAGATACCTTTAGGTCCATACCTACACATCATTGACAACAAAAGTAAGTCCCAAAATCAAAAAAATCAAGATATAACATGGATACGAGAATCTGTAACATATCCACGGAATTTGTAACATATTTACCTTGGCTTTTAAAATATAAAAATAGATTTACCTTTTGCTTAAAGTGCGGGTAAAGGAGTCAGGGTCAGAAGTCTTGAAAGCTCTGAGAAAAGACAACATGTTGCCAATGAAAGGCCAACCCAAATATCCTGGTCACTGATGGCAGATATTGCCTTTTCTCCCCAAGGCTGAACTCATAGAGCCACACATTCACCATTTTAACCAACCAATTCAGACCAAAACATCCCAGCAACATCAAAGGAAACCATTTTGGGACCCAATTCTTTGTTTCCGCCATAGCTGTATTTTACTTAGTAAGTTCCCAGCCTTTTTTGTCATCTTATTTATATAGATATTCCTCCTCTTCATGAAGATGTGTGTGTTTAAGATCAGTCACACCTATTATACACACCTGTTACAACGGACATGGTATACTTACAAAATTACCTTGTAGTCTTTAAATGAAACTGGCCATATATATATATATATATCTCTTACGTCTTATTTTTCTTTAAACCGACACAAGAGAATCTTAACTGGATAATTACGAGATGAGATTTCTAAGGGACTTGTGGGCATTCTGTGCCAATGACACTCAAGGATATTCTTCCGTATATGTGTCAAGCATGAGTGTGTACCATTTAAAAACATACCAATTCATCAACAAGGTCCCATTGACCCCATCCATGTGGATGAACAAATAAATTTACACAATCAAGAACTACTCTAAAACACCAGAAAATAAAATACTAGTATTTGAATGCAAGTTTGATGTGAAAGATATGTGAATTACATCTCGATTGATGAAAAAACAAAAGAGAGATTCTAAATTATAGAAGAACGCAAAACCTGGAAACGGAGATTGTAAGAGACTATACAGACCAAATACAAAACAGTAAAACACCATCATTCAAACAACACAACAATCCCAAACCCAGTAGAGAAACAAAACACTCAAATAGCATCAATAAATCATCAATTTCTCCCTTTTGTTTACATTCGTCTTCAAGTTGTTTACTTTTAATCGGTTAAAGCTTAATCATAACTAAAACAATCCATTAAGTCGTCGTCTCTAACGTAATTTTCTATACCCAGATAACAAGTGGGTTCACTAAGTTCTTGGTCCTGGAAACTTCGATTTGGAAGTAACGACCACTTCACACTCGGATTCAGACACCAACAAACAACAACAAAAACCAAAACTTTGTTAGCCACAGAAGAATATGAGGAATCGGGGAAGCTAAAGAGAGAATCATACCTCTATTAAGAAGGCAACTAGAGACAAAAGGGACCACTTGACCCTCAGATTCTGCAAACGGGACACCATGCCTCGATAAACCGGTCGCAATCACCTTCTTCAGCATCTCCAATTTCTTCTTAATGCTCTCACTAGGTTGTCAAGTCAGAAGACGCTGGTAAGAACCAAAGTGTGTGTCTGGCAAAATAAAAGTATCAATTTTTATGAACAATTTTCCAACTTTCCCAAGTTTTTCTTACTTTATAGACACTGTTAAGCTTAAGAAGTTTTAAAGCTCCTGATAATTAGATTTATGTCTATGCTGCAATATGTAGTTTGATGATAGCCAAAAGAAGGAGGGCATAATTTTGTATTGATGTAAACAAATCCACAACTTGCTCCCGAAACGAATACAGCATTGCGTTTTCACTGTAGTGTTCGGTTTCCTTATACTAAAACGGAAACGCCACAATCGTAACATATCCAAACGCAATCGCGATTCTTGCCAGAGGTTTCCACTTTCCACACTTATCTCTCTAATTCTGCCTCTCCTATGTAATGTACCTATGAATACAAGAAGTGGGTAACTCTTGCCTCTTGGAATTGTATCTCTGTACTTTTGTCTGATCTTTGAGCTGTTTTGGGGATGAACAAATCCGTCTATGCTTTTATCATTTATCTGTTTCTATATGTCAAAATGTGGCACTCCAAAGAGCCTTCTCGCCTTCACCGCAACGTCGATGAACCTCTTTGATGCGATCTGCTGATCTGCAGATTCCACTGCAGCTCCAGTCGAATGATGCTACACAAATGTTTCCAGCCTGCGCTTTCCATTCACAATCTGCAAATACCAAAACTAAATCTGTTAACTTCTGAGTATATTTTAAGGTTTTAAACAACAAGTAAGTTTTCATGCTATTGTCAAATCATAAACATTTAGGTTCTTGGTAAGACTTTGTATCAGTAGAGACTTTGATAGGGACAAGTCATCTCTTTAGATAAGGTCTCTTCACTGTAAGCCTTTAGTTAGGTGCAGAACAGCAGACCACCAATGATGTTGATATTTTATCTAAGCTCTCAAAATCTATACATTTAAACATCTAGAAAGTATCAAACCAAGCCTAGTAAACTTGCAGGAGACAAAAAGAGTATAAGACCATACCAGGAGGCGTGCCACAGCATAATCTTCTATCGTCGATGTGCTTCACATCAATCCCGATAAACCAAGCTCCTAGTGAAACATCTTCGTTCGCATACTTGTGAAGAACATGCCTGAAACATTTAACATATATAAGAACAAAAAGACTCACGAGATAACAGATGAGCCATGCCTACAATGTAATCTCATCTTCATCTTACTGATTGATTGAAATATAAGAAGCCAAGTCTCTTGAAATAGCGTATAACTGTCCAGTAGCATGACGGAAGTATTTGTTCCCATTCTCACCAAATTTCCAGTACTCTGGCTCATGGTATCTCACACCTCTGCTCCACAAAACCAACACGACTTATCAAAAGAAAGAACCAAAACTAAAAATGGTTTGAAGGAGGAAACTGAGATATGGATTTACTTTTGAGAGAGGACAGGACCAGATTTCATGCAACCGATATAGACCCGTGGTTTTTTCCGGTGTCTAACAAGAGTTTCCCCAAGAGTTGCTGCAAACATTTCAGTGAAACATTGATGAATCCACTAGTATTTACCAGCATAACATATGCAACATCACATAAAACCAATTCAACTCGTTATTAGAACTTACCTATATTTACATGAACATCATCATCTACTTTGACATAGAAATCTGCATCCCACATTGAAAAAGCTGTAGAAAAGTAAGTTTTTGTCTTGCCTGACAACTCTAGGTACCCTTCAACATGGTCCTATATCAAAAACAAAGGAAGCAATTAAAATGAAGTTACGAGCTGAAGACTTAGGCCTTTTACTTCTTTAACTTGATCTAAACTCAGAAGTATACTAGTCTCAAGAAATCTCCATGCTTCCTGTCCTCAGCTTCTATAGCTCGATCTAGAATTCCCCCGGCCGTTGCACTATAAACTCAATGACAGACATCATCAATATACAATGAACCAGAATGAAAAAAAAAACTCACATCAGAAACTTAACTTACACTAAATGGAAATTGAATTCTCACCTGTGACCAATGACAAACCGGATGATAATCCCCTTCTCTTCTTCAAGTCTCTTTCTTTTTTCCCCTAGTAACAAAAATATAAACCGAAAAAACCATCAAGGAACATATTTGATAAAAGATAAACATGTGCCAGGCAAGGAAAGTGTTATTAAAACCTTGAGGCATCCAGGTTGCTCGAATAGAATCCCTTCTCTTTCTGCTACTAAAAGCTGTATTAATCCCTACGACCATCAGATACCGTCTCTTCACCTGCGGTTGCTTCTTCCCCATATCATCTGAGACAGGAGCACCGTTTTGTAAAGATTCCTGCACAGACCTTGCTGCAGCTAACTCCATCTCTAAGCTTGAAATGGTCTTATCCAATGTCCTGCAAATCACACAGAAAAAAAGTTGATTAAAACATCAAAAAGTTCAAGAAAGTTGTTATTTTTTGTTTTTTTTTTTTTCTTTTTTGAAATCACGCATGCACAAGATGAAAAAAAAAACTTACTGTAATGCAATATGTGTATTGGCTACTTGTCCAAGCAAAGCCTGAGGATCTCTTTTGACTTCTTTCTGATAAAGCTAATGGAGAAACCAATCAGAGTTTCTCATATAATATACCCAAGAAAGAACAAAATCCATGATGTTGTTTTGACTAACTCACAGGTTTTGGATTGCAGCCTTCAGAGATGAGTTTCAATCTTTCAGCTTCGGTTACAGATGGACGAGACATGCCTTTAGATTCCTGAATACTCCACATCCTGCAACCAACAACAACAACAACAGAATCATATGAGTTCTCTAAGATAGTGAATTATTTAGTACGCAAAAAGCCATCAAATTTAAGTATATTAGGGTTTAAAGCTATCAAATTGATACTCTCAAAAACTTTACCGATCGGTGAAGAACAAACCGAGGCAGAAGCTTCCTAAGCAGAGTAATATTGTATATTTCCTTGAAGCGAAGCTTCTAGAAGAAGAATACTCTCCTTTCATCTTCGTCGACATTTTCCTCTCCACTAAAGATCCCTAGAAATCTCGTTATAGCTATCTCAACAACGAACCAGAGAGCTCCATCATCGGAATAACCTAACACTATAACATCAAATAGACCCAAGAAGGAACAACTCAATTCGCCAAGAGCTTCCAAAATCAGAACCTGAGATTTCACAGTTTTGAAGAAGCTCTCTTCTCTAATCTTATATTGAAAGAAGCTCCTCGCAGGAAAAACATATTGAAGAGGGAGAGAGAGAGAGAGAGAGACGACGACGACGTCAAAGAGAAGAGAGACGAAATCAGAACGACTTCTTAACCGTCTCTCTACTTCTTTATTTAATTAAACTCACCAATATTCTTGGTAATTTACCAAACTGTCCCTGATAATAAATATAATTTTTTTTTCACCATTTATTTTTAATGATTCCTAATTTGATTTTTTCCATCTGTTTAAATTATAAATTAACACAAAAATTAAGGCCTCTTTTTTTTTTGTAACACAGAAAAAAAATCTTTGTCCATGAGAAAAAAATATATTAATCTGGAAAAGAAAACTTTTGAGTATATTGAGTTTAAATTTTTTTTACGTCAGTTTGGGATATAATTATATGTTCAGATAGTCTTAAATGAATGGTAAATAGTAAATACTGTAGGTTTTTTGTTTGTCCTGTATTATTAACCAAATATATAATGCTTACCAAGTTACCGCACTCTCTTTCTTTTTTAACTGCTCTGCACCGATTCATATAATGCTTCTAAAGTCAAAATACCTTTATACACCAAACACTATGATACAAACAAACCGCATTAATTTCTAAAAATAAAAAAAACGTAATTATGTAAAGGATTTTTTTTATTACCGTTACGTTATTCCAAACAAAAAAAGACGCATGGTACCACGAGTGTTGGTCTTTTGGTCTCTTAATATAACAGATATATATATATATATATATTTGTTGATACAAAAATAACAAACTAGATTAATAATTCATCTGTTTCATAAAGATTGATGTTTAGAAGGTTTTACACATTTTAAGAAAATAATGATTACTGAGTTTAAATATATTTTTTTTTGCTAAAGAGAAATTATTTAATTTTAAACTAATAACAATTCAAAGTTTTAAATATTTTCTATGATTACTTGTTGAAGTTTACAAAACATCAATTTTCGTAGGACAAAAAAATATCCTAAAACATCAATTTTTATGAGACAAAAGAAGTATTATTTATTTTCGTGCTTGTAATATGTTATTTATACGTAACATGTATTTATTAAATACGTTAATTACGTTACTAGGTATGTCACAAATGCCATGTGTTTATGCGTATAGCGATTTGAGACATTGGAATGAATGAGAGGCACTTTTATTGGTTGACTCTGACTTTAGCTAGCTTAGAGCTGGCCCTCGCCACATGATCAGAATAGGTGTGGGGGAACTTAAATTGATTGGTAAATAGTAATTGACATTTCAATATATATTGGTTGTAAAAAACCCCAGCGTATTCATTCATTTTCACGTGATCTTAACGAGCCAGCACCGTTAGCTTTTTTTCATAGCACAAGCCTTATAAATGCTAGCCTACACACTCGTCTAGTTTTAGTTTAATGCATGCCACTCGCCATCGTATATATAATAAACACGTCCATTTTTGACCCGTTGAACTTTAGTATTTTTACATGCAACATCAACAAGCATTATATATGTATCGGTTACCTAATGTCAGATGAAAATAAAAGACAGTTATTACTATTTTAGTCGGGTCTTTTCAGTTCATTAGAGAGAGAGATGAGAGATTCTGCGACTGTACTAGGCACTAGCCCACCATGTGATGTTTTTCGTTTTGCATCACAAGGCTCACTGCAAAATCAGTATCCCAAAAAATGACTAGTGGGTCCAACGTCACGAGGTTTTCCACGTGTCATCATGAATGTTTCATAAATCCACTGATGAATCTGTATGTGAGTTTGTGTAACTTGTGTCCAAAATGATGCCACATGACTTGGCCATCGATTTGTTCATGAATTTTAATAATCCACCTTTGATTTATATGGTTATGCCGCTCGATCCGTATTAGTTTTGGAGTATCCTGTATCTGTGCATCTTCATTTTTGTGGATATGGATTTTTTTATTTTTATTTTTGTTTTGTTCGACAATATTGGTCATTGTTAATGTCTCTCACAAATACTGGATTTTTAAAAGCTAATATACGATGATTACATATATCTTGCAAATTTAGTTTCTTTACGTACATGTTAGTTGAGTTAATTTAACCAATCATGTCTTCCATATAAAGATGCTCTATACGTTAACCAAATTTATAAAAATTTCCGTTCCCAATGTCGTAGAAATAGTATTATGAAATTCAGTTCAAAAGACATCTTTTTCGTCAGATTGGAAAATTTGTAATTTATCATCGAACCAAATTCTAGTTCGCCTTAATATTCTCTCCCAGACACTATTATCGAGGCACTGTGGCCATCATCTCCCTCCAACACCGGTAGGGCTCTGGCCTGCCGGTGTCGGATGCTCTCACTTCCTTCGCTCTCACATGTCGGATGCTCTCACACCGGTAGGGCTCTGGCCTGCCGGTGTCGGATGCTCTCCTCTGCTGCTTCATGTTCTCTCTCCTTTCCTCTTTTAACTCTTTTTCCCCTTTTATTTTTCTCCTATGAATCTTTCGCAATCCCCGACCAACATCCCAGATCCAAACGATGAAGACCTACCTCTGCTCTTGTATCGAAGGATGTGCAGTCCAGCGAACCCCATCTTCAACTATTCTCGCCCAGGTTTATCGTCAAAGGTTTCAAAGTCCCTGCATCTCCCAATTTCTCGATCCGGTGTGTGCTCCGCCTCTGAAGATCTCCGTTCAGCTACATCATTCGATTCTTCGTTTGAGTGGTTGCTTGACGGAGTATCTTCCAGAGCTGCATCTTGCCCCCGATGTTGGACTCCCATCTCACAGACTTGTCACCTCGAGAGCTTTGCAGACCCACTAGTTTTGCCAAATCCCCAAAAGACCAGGTTCTCTCTATCAAACCCCATGTTATCCTATAGACTGTTATTAGCTTGTTTGGTCATATCCGATGTTCGAAGACTGCATCAGAGAACCCAATTAGCTAGTGTGTCTTGGATGTACAATGAGTATGTTAGAACTATGGCGACTGCTCAACTTACGACTTTGTCTGTTGGCCCCCAAAGCTGGAATTACCACGTTTGCCTTAATTCCCAACATTCACACCCTTTCATGAAGTGCAAGCTATTTGTCTTTGTTCCCGGGTTCTGTCGAATGCAAACCCTGTGTGGAATTCTTGATCACCATTTCCATGGCAGAGAGGACCCACTTGGTTTGCTACGACATTACTTTTATTATGTGCACCTGCTTTTAGCTTCTTCTCCGGTAAACTCTACTGTTCCCATTGCCCTGCAACCATCCCCTCCTTCGAAGCTCAGGTCTGTTTTCTCTTCACCAATGTCGTTCCGACTACAAACTTTGTGTGGAATTCTTGATCACCATGTCCATGGCAGAGAGGATCCACCTGTTATGTTACAGTTCTACATCTATACTCTGTGAATTCTGGTTTTAGCTTCAATTCTGAAATCTCATGCTCCTCAGTTGCTGAAGTTTCATTGCATACTAGACCTGAATTCAAATTGTCGAGGTTGTGGTTATGGTCTAAAAAGTTTCTCTACTAACAACCACCCCTCGATGATTCTAGTTGTTTACTTCAGGTTCCACATTAGTGAGCAAACATGTACCAGCACCTCCTTCACCCTCCGGGTCTTTGACCCCCGAATCCATACCTTGGCTCTACGTCTGCTGGTGCTCCTCACTTCAGTTAGTTCCTTGGCTCTGATTCTACTATTAACGACATTGTGTCCTTTGACCGTGACCTACCTGTCATCTTTTGAGATCTTCGATGATGTCCAATCCTGCAACCATGATCCCACATGCCTACAATTGCTTATTAGCTTTTGTGTCATAGCTCTCATGGAACCTTGCTTGATGTTTCTTTTATGTTTGTATTTGTATATGGCTTTGGGGAAAGCCTCTTCTTGTAATCTTTTAAACTCTGTGATTCTTTATCCCTTTCTATTTGAATGAATAGAATCATCAT
>NC_025687.1:2044732-2054972 GCF_000633955.1 Camelina sativa
TTTAAAAAAAAAAAAAAAAAAAACATCTTTTTTCAGTCCTAGGGAACACATACAAATTCATGCGTAACTGAAACATAAACACACACATGCATACATTTGATTAATAAAATAGTACTATCATTTTAAATTTGGTATTGTCTGGTGGACTCTAATTCTTTTCTCAACCAGATTTACGAACTCAGTGGTTGGGGAAAAACCAAAAAAAAAAAAAAAATCAATTCTAATTTCTTAACGTAATATTCCACTGTTTGCCCCAAAAGAAAAAAAAAACGTAATATTCCATCGATGGCTCTGCTCAATTGCTAATGGCATGTGAGTATTCAAGAAGTCGGTGCTATAATTTGTTTGCATAACAAACAGACGAGACTGCAATGAATTTGATTGGATCAATGTTATCTACTTTTATTTAATAATGTTCATAGCTCTGTATCATCAGATCTATCATTGATAATTTTTTATCCGGTTGATATGCTATCTTATGGGTTTTTTATGCATAATTATAAGCAAGTATTATAATTTGTGAATAGGGGTGCTGGTCAAGTATAACGTGTATGGTGTGTCACAATAGCTGTAAATCAAACCACATGGTTTTATTTCAAACATGTTTGTCTACTACTACATATACACATAACTTAAAGAATGTTATCGATATGTTGCACACATATGTTTAATCTCAAAAACAATGTCCTATAATTATAGTTTTATTAGTAGGTGTGGCAGATAAAATCTGTAACAAATTATAGCAAATTAATTTCTGTTTTACTTTTAAATGATATTCAATAAGAAGAAAAAACAGAGATTTTGTTTATACATAAGAAAGAAAAAGAAAGCAATTTTCATGTATATATCCATAAGTGAAAATAATTCAACCAATGAACAAGATCGATACAGAATTTTAGTAGTCATAAAATATTAAACAATAGTATAGTATGTTTTACGAACTTGAAATTGGGCAATCAATGAATCGGTGAGAGAGGATGGTAGAAGTTAGGTGCTTTGCTTGAAAGAGGAGACTGCCACTTTACCTAATTCAATGTCTAAGTTTGGTCTTCTTCAAGCAAACCCCTTTAAAGCTGACATCCCATTTCCATCCATCTATCTGTTTCTTGTTGTTAACTCCTCCTTTCATTACACCAAAAAAAAAAAGTAAACAAGTGAAAGGGTGTAATTAAAATCAAATGCAAAATATACATACACTTAGGTAAAAGAAAGAGAAAGGGTGTAAGTTATACTTTTACATGAATTGCCATGGTAGTGAAACCCACCGAGCTTCAATGGCCTCTATTATTCATGCATTTGCCATAACCCCACACCCATTTCTAATTGTCTTTATTTCCCCTAAATCCCCAAATTGTATTTGTGGCTCTTAACTTTTCTCTTGAAGTAGCAAATTGATGTAACTGATGTTTTATGCCCATTATCGGTCTAGACAATTTTAATATTCCATTTCGATTGATCTTATTCTTGGACCCCATTTTCTTGACTGCAACTTTTGATGTTAACATCATGGACATTCTTGTCGTTTGTATGATTTGTAGAAATCATCATCTCATTAAAAACCTTCGGCTGACTAATATGTGTAAAGTGGGCTTACTCTGGCCCATATTATGAAACTAGCTTCACCAAATCTGGTCAATGTTACACAAACAAAGCGAAGCAAGATGAAGAATGGATATGATAAAATCTCTCTCTCTCTCTCTCTCTCTCTCTCTCTCTCTCTCTCTCTCTCTCTCTCTCTCTCTCTCTCTCTCTCTCTCTCTCTCTCTCTCTCTCTCTCTCTCTCTCTCTCTCTCTCTCTCTCTCTCTCTCTCTCTCTCTCTCTCTCTCTCTCTCTCTCTCTCTCTCTCTCTCTCTCTCTCTCTCTCTCTCTCTCTCTCTCTCTCTCTCTCTCTCTCTCTCTCTCTCTCTCTCTCTCTCTCTCTCTCTCTCTCTCTCTCTCTCTCTCTCTCTCTCTCTCTCTCTCTCTCTCTCTCTCTCTCTCTGTTTCAAGCCAACGTGTAAAGAAAGATCTTCTACAATGTCAATAACTGAGACTTGTGATCAATGCCATTGAAGATGTACGTCCCCACCATCGGAACAAACTGCTTCGTGACAAGCTGCAACGAAGAAAGCGAGAGAGACGACTACAAATTAAATCATCTCGGTATGCATTGTCTATAAGCTGGTGAATTCCACATAAAACTCTTGAAATTGAAACAATAAGAAGGATCTATGAATCGAACCTTGATGACTTCTTGAGACGCGATTCCTCCAATAAAGGCAGATACGACATGAAGCTCTGAGGCACCAAACCGGCACATCTCATTGATGAGGTCATCGGGGACTACAGAGCCATTACAGCCCAAGTCGGTGAGAAGACTCGAGGCAATATTTCTTAACCGAAAAATGTCTTCATCCATTCCTCTAGCAAAGCAAAACATATTGCATGTTAATAGCCAAACAAAGAAATAAGATTGAGCTTCATGCCATAATGAGTTTCTTACCCATCAAACTGTCCAGGATTCTTGTTATTGTTGGCAGCAAATCTGTCAACAGCTCTGAGAAGAATATAAAATCCCATTGCACCACTGTGACGGTAACATTATCAGCATAAGAGCTAAACATGCAAGCATTAAAACAACTAAATCCAGAATCTATTTTGCTGCTGTGTAAGCTTAAGATGAACTAAAAGATCTGGTTAGCTCAAGTTAACTAAATGAATAACTTATACTGTAAAATATTTGCAGTTTTGCAAAATGCTCGAGCAATATTCAATCACAACATCATACTGCATGTATCAAAGAGCAACCGTTTGGTAGATATGCCATTTTTCACATCTGTTAATTTTGCACTCATATGAAAAGGGAAAATTCTGTGAAGACATTCGTACCTGTAGTCCTCGTCTGCTAAATACTTTTGAATTTCGGTTACAGAAGGATTGCTGAACTCGTCCTCTAACAAACGATATCTGCATACCTACAAAGCACGGAATGCGGTTTATGTTTTAATCAAAACAGATGTTCTGATACTCCCCCAAAAGAAAAAGCAAATACGCAACAGGCAGAACATCGACATATGAATACAAATAAAACTTGTTTCGAATGTAAGTATTCTCACTTTAAGTTTCCTTGCATTCTTGCAGAAGCTCTTGATTGTTGGTTTTGAAATGCTGCTAGGATCTCGACCGATTTTCTTTAAAATGTTTCTTACTCGTTCCTCCAGGAAAAGAAAATCAGCCTCAGCTTTGGCTAAATAAATTTTCTGCAAATTGATATAGTGTCTGCAAGGAAAAATCATACAGCTGCATTATGAATGTGAAAAATAGATTGAAGATGGATTTCAGTGCCATGAAGGCAGGTGCACTCACTCAGTTGAAGACGTCATATCTGGTATAGAGCCTTCAAGGGGTGCCTCTCCATCACCTTCGTTTGCAACAAATTCCTGCAGGTAAAATTTATGTATCAGTACTTTATGAGGTCAAATCAAAGTGAGTTGTGGTCAATGGAAACATAAGACTTATTGAATTAAAACTCTGAACAATTTAAAAACCCTGAAATTTTGCCCAACCATTTGCAATATGAGTTTTGGTAAAGTAAGTTTCAAGTGTCAAACCTTCAGAGCCGCCACCATCACCCAAAAATCCGAAGAATTTGAACTTGGTTCAGCACAACTATCATTACTAATTTTTTGAATCTCTGAACCTGGAAGAGAAAACAAATTTGGTTCAACATAAGGGACACTGTGATTTGACCTCTAATATCAACATACAGCTGAAGTACTCGACCATTAAAAAAATAAACATATGCGGCATGGAAGCACCAAATATTAAGTCAAGTTCTACCCACGCCAAACAAGATATCTACTTACTGATTCCACGAGGAGCGAAAACTTTGAAAGCGGATTCAATAGCTTCTCTGTAGTTATCTTCATCCATAGTTACCCTCTTGGACTTAACCAAATCCTTAGATTTCAACGATATAGAAATTAGAATAAGGAAGCAGAAGAAAGTAGGCTACCTAATGAATTTGCTTAGTTACAAAAAAAAACTACACCTTAAACTCTTTTTTTTCTTCTCTGGTCGAGGGAAGATTACCACCATGGGATTGAGCCCATTCATCAGCCATCTTCACAAGAATGACGACATAAGGTATGTGCTTATGTGCAGCCAGATCTGATACATTTAGATCGATGGTTTCCACAAAACTGCCGTTCAATGAATAATTATCAGATATCACTCAATCGTCCATCCACAACCACAATGTTAAAAGATGCCACACAACATAATGAGAGAGAAAACGAGAGCAGTGAACCTCCTGAGTTCAGGCCATGGATTATTCAAGCGAAGGTCGTCAAGAAAATGATCAGGTTTAGAGTCAATTATGGTGTGCTCCTGATAAAAAAAAGAATAGAACTTAGCATTTCCCCGTGGTCAATATCCAAACTGCAGGATATTATTGGCCATAAGTATAGTTATCCGACACATAATGGGTTATCACCTTTACAGAGATGCGAACAAAGCCAGCAAGCCCGTAAGAGCGAGCCAAAACCAACTTGACATTAGCTTCTCGACAGATCCTATCAAGTTTCACCATTGAATCTTCCACCAGCTACAAGAAACCAACATTGGAAAATGGGATGGAGAATGAGTTAAACAACATAGAAAAGACTAATATAGCAAAATCCCGAGGGGAACCAGGAAGGCTTTGCCTGGTGATTGACTGTAAGCAAGAATCACAACTTGGGAAAGTTGGAGCACACAAATCAATAGTATAGATTACAACTGAACAAAAAAAAAAAACAGAATAGTACCTGAGTAGCTATAACAAGAGTGAACTGGGAGAAGAAAGATGGGTTAGTTGTAATCAAAGTGTCCGGATTCTCCTCGATAAACTTAGCTTTAACAGCATCATTAAGCTCTTGGAGAAACGCACAAACAGATTTGGCTTTAGACTGGCCAACACTCTTCAAATCGACTTCACATGTCAAAAAACAAACACCAATAGTAACCTAACTAAGTCCCCGAATACCCCAGAAGGAGAACAAAAATTCATAAAAGTTAGTAGTGTACCCATGAAATTGTTTCCGAGGTCACCAAGTTGAACCTTGGATCCATCAACGACGGTGACGCTACCAACACCACCAAGGACGAGATTCTTCAAAGCTTCGGAGCCAGTAGGGCCACAATTGAGCAAACAGATACTCGCTTCTTCCAAAGCCGCTTGACCTAGCTCCCCCCATATCCTACGATTTTATTTTATTTCCAAATCAAAACCCCATAGCCACCCGATTACTTCATCAGTTCCCAAGGAGAATCGTACAAAGAGCGAGAGATATTGGAGGGAGAAAAGAGTAGTAATACCTGAGTTGACGATCGTACTTGGTTTTAGGCTCCGACATTGTTAGCTCTTCTTCGTCAACCTGTTTTCTCGGTCTCTTCACAGCTTCGCTTCTCATCTTCGTTCGTAGCTGAGACAACAATGGACGAGCGAGCGAGAGAGAAGAATTTTTTCGGCCTCCGGTGAACTCTCTCCCAAACCAAAAAAATAAAATTACAATCCGTGTTTTTTTATTTCGGACATCTCTACTGGTACGATTTTGGTTTTTGATTTGATTCCAGTTTTAATCGATTTTGGTTTTTGATTTTGATCAAATAGAAACGAAGTTTTTGGTTAGCTGTTATAGTTTTCATTTGACCAAACTCTATAATACCCTTGCAATTTATTCATCAATACCCTTTTGTGGTCTAAGTACCCTTTGACAAAGGATTGACCAACATATCTCATTTTTATCCATAACCTTTTATTTAATAAATCATAAAATTTTAAAAAGAAAAACATGTGGAACCCATCAATTTTTCTCCATCAATCGGGTTCCTTCTCTCTCCCCTCTCTCTCCCCTCTCTCTCCCGATCTCGTCCCCGCTCCCCCATTGTTGCTCCTCTCCCCCTTCCAATCGATACAAATCGAGTCCATAGAAATCGATTTGATTCCAAACGAAAGCAAAAGATTGGGATTGAAGCAAACAACAAAGCAAAGCAGAAGATTCAGGTGATATTCTTACATTTATTTACCAATGCAATTAGGGTTCTTGAGGTTCATCCTAAAGCAATTAGGATATATACCTTGAATGCTCATTCAATTTATTCTCATTTGTATTAGTGTCGAAATGGGTCGCATACTAAGTGGATTGTAACACTTCATTCGAACTGAATCGTAAAAATATTCCGAAATAAATAGTGATTTTGTGGAGTCGATGTAGTACAACTGGTAGACTAGGTATAACTGATACGGGTACAACTGGTAATAGTTTGGTACAACTTAAACGGGTACAACTGATACAATTTTGGTACAACTTGGTAATACTATTTACACGACAGAGGTTCCAATGTGAGTTTTTTATTTTATTTCAGGCACAATGAATAATAATCGTCGGATAATCATCGTTTTTGATTACGGGGGATATTATGCAACAAGGGAAAATGAACTAAGATGGATTTCAAGAGAAAAAGTTCATCAATCTCTTAGAATGGAGACATCTATTGAAGAGGTCAGTTATTCTGCATTGGTGCAGAAAATATGCAGAAAGGCGAAGGTTGATGAAACTATGACTGAGCTGAAATTGAGTTACGTTCCCGAATCAGTGCATCCTAAGAGACCGATACACATACATGATGATGATGATCTGATGTGTTATTTGGAAATGAATCCAGATCAATTCCAAGTTTTGCATGTGGAAGTCGTGAATGATGTTGAAATAAATCAGGGGGATGAGCAAAGTCGAGGGACTGTAGGTTGTTCACTTAATGAGGAGTTGATTTCAAGTAGTAGAGCGACATATGAGAACACGATGTATGAAGGTGAGCCGTCTGAACGTTTTGAGATGATGGAGAATAGTGATGGGAACATGGTTCTTTATCAAGAACAGTCTGAAGAACGAGCAATAGCAGATAACTGTGATATGATTGAAGGTTCTGAGGTCACACCAGTTGTAAATCGTGAATGGGAAGATGGTTTGGATTTGACTTTACGTCAAGAATTTGAAAGCAAGCAAGCAGTTAAAGATTTAGTTGAAAAAGCTGCACACAAGAACTGTTTTGAGTTTGTTATTGTGAAGTCGGATACTATGTTGTTTGTGGTTAAATGCTGTGAATTTAAAAGGGGTTGCAAGTGGTCTTTACGAGCTGCGAGGAATGGGAATTCAGACAGTTTCTCGGTCAGAACTTACAACAAGACGCATACGTGCTTGAGGTCAGATACAAGTACAATGAGGAGAAAAAGGAGAGGCACACCACATTTAGTTGCATCAGTTTTGCGTGAAGATTACCCATGTTTGATAGACACTCCAACTCCCAAAAATCTCATCCCTTTGGTTCAATCAAGAGTTGGTGTTAAAGTGTCTTACTCGACCGCAAATAGAGGAAAAAAACTAGCTGCATATGATCTTCGCGGTACTCCAGAGGATAGTTTTAAGTTGGTGCATTGTTATATGCACATGCTGCAGACAATGAACCCAGGTACAATTTCATTTGTTGAATTGGATGAAGCACAGAGGTTTAAGTACTTGTTCTTCGCCTTGGGAGCGTGCATTGAAGGCTTCAAAGCTATGAGAAAGGTGATCATTGTTGATGCAACAAGTATTAAAAATGTCTATGGTGGAGTACTAATCGTGGCTACAGCTCAAGATCCGGATCATCACCATTATCCGATTGCATTTGGTGTAGTTGATGGTGAGAAAGATACAAGTTGGACCTGGTTTTTCAGCAAATTGAAATCAGTTGTACCAGATTGTCCTGAACTGGTCTTCTGTTCTGATAGAAATCAAAGCCTAATCAAGTCAATAAATACGGTGTACCCGTTATCTCATCATGGGTATTGTATTTATCATTTGTCCCAGAATGTTAAATTGAGCTGCAAAAACGTGAACAGGGATTTAGTTGCGACGAAGTTCATGGTATGTGCTAAGGCTTACACAGAGCCTGAGTTTGAGAGACTCTATGCTGATTTTATCAGAAGGTATCCAGCTGCAAGTACTTATCTTGATAATCATGTAGGACAGAACAAATGGGCTCGATGTTATTTTCCAGGAGCTAGATACAACATAGACACCACTAATACGGTTGAATCTATCAATGGTGTCTTTCGATTTGCAAGGGCATACCCGTTATTACCAATGATTGATGCGATTGTTAGTAAAGTGGCTGAATGGTTTAACAAATACAGGAAGATATCCTTAGAGACTCCAAAAGAGCAGAAACTAGTCCCTTTTGTTGAGACACTGATGCACACAAGGTGTTCTGAAGCAAAGCTCTTACCAGTGACTGAACTAAACAGCTATTTTCTGGAATACAGCGTGACTGGAGTTGATGGTAGTAGTTATGTGGTTGATCTGAGAAGGAAAACGTGCTACTGTAAACAATTTGATATTGACAGATATCCGTGTGTGCATGCAATTGCTGCTGCGATGGAAGCAGCAAGGAACGCCGGTAATGAGATCCAACTGCATGACTTGTGCAGTAAGTACTATTGGATGGAGCAGTGGGCATTGGGGTATTCGAGGACGATATATCCAGTTCCTATCATGTCTATGTGGATGGTCCCTGACGATGTACGTGCTAAGATTGTTCTTCCTAAGTTTTATGTCACAAAAAAAGGAAGAAAACCAACAAAAAGGATTCCATCAGCCAGAGAACATGGACGCAGGAAGAAGAAGAAAAATTCGAGTAAGAGCTGGTTTGATAGTGAGGGTTCTCGANTCTCGGACTTAGTTTCTTATTTGGAGAACTTAGTAAAACTTGTTTTTTCCTCGGTACAACTATTGTCATTTGTGTGTGTTTGTTTTTTGTGGATTATCTTGATAGACATGTTTGCTTATCCTTATGGGAAAACTTATTTCAGTTAAATTGTGATTATCTTCCTTAGGTTAGTTGAAAAAAATAATTATATATATTATTTATAATTAAAAATTGTAATTAAAATTTTATTATTAAAAATAATTAAAAAAATCAAAATAACTATATTATTATTTATAAAATTTCAAATAAAAATAAATATGATATTTGTTAACAACAAAAATATTATATAACTAATTGAAAGAAAGAATTGTCATAACAATTTTCATCATATTCAAGATTTACCATGAAACACCATATACTTTAAGGGTTCATTTATCGTTGTAAACCACATATAATTACAAAAGTTTAGGAAATTATCTTTTCAAACATATGATCGCATGAACATGTGTAAATGTATCTCAATTAACCGTAAACCATGTGTGCAACTAAAATTATTGGGTTTTGACATGGTATAACTAAAAACAATAAAAAATTCGGAATTGTACAACTTGTCAAGATCGGTACAATCTGAAAACTTGGAACAACTAGTGCATTTTGGCGGCTACACATGTGTAAATTGGCGGCTACACGTGTGTAAATTGGCGGCTACACGTGTTTTTTATGTGTCCCAAACAAAATTTCAATTTTTGAAAAATTAAAATTGGAGCCAAGTATGCTAGGGCGGGTTTAGGCACGATTTTGCGATTTCTGGGTCAAAAAAAAAAAATCATTTCTCTCCCTCTCTTGCGATTTCTGGGTTCCTACAAAAAAAAATTCCTCTCTCCCGATTTCTGGGTTTTCGTTTTCGATTTCTGGGTTCATACAAAATCTTCTCTCCCGATTTCGATTTCCCCTCTCCCGATCTCCCGATTTCGATTCCCAAACTCCTCTCTTTCCTAGTTAGGGTTTGCGATTTCTGGGTCATCTCAAATCTTGAAATGAGCTACGATTCTGGAGCATCGAGGACCTCATGTGGCAATTCCTCTAATCGAGTAAGGTTTCCAGGCATCCAAAAAAAATGTCATTGTGGTTCGGCAGTAGTTGAGATAATCTCTCACTCGATCTCAAACCCTTGTCGTCGCTACTACTGTTGTGCGTATGCAGCACAAAGAAATGTAAATATATTTTAATATTCGTTGATTATCTATTACATTTATTTACCAATTTCTGTCTTATATGTAGCTTGTCAACGACACACATGTATTTAAATGGGTTGATGAGGCATTGGTGGATGAAGTACAACAATTAGATTTTCAAGTGGGTGTCCTCGAAGAAGAAGTTAGACAGCTGAAGATGGATAGGAGCAGAGATATGAAGAAAATTAAGCAGATCTGTTTTCTCGTTTTTTTTGGATGTCTTCTTGTGGTATGTCTCGGAAGATGGTACAACTAAGTAGAACTTGTTCTTGGAAGATGGTACAACTACGTAGTA
>NC_025687.1:2056762-2070545 GCF_000633955.1 Camelina sativa
TCTCCTATCAACCAATGTTACATAAATAATGAATCTGATAAGTAATTTACATAAATAATGAATATGAATAACTAACCTTAGTTGTACCAAGTTGGTCATATATTTCTTTCAAAGAAAAACCTTTCTTCTTACTTGCTTTAAACTTCATCTTGCACATCCGAGGACAGTTACGGTGTGCATGTGAATCAGAAACGTCTTCTCGGAAGGTGTTCTTTAGCACAGGAATTGCTTCAAACGCAAGAAGCTACACACAACACAAGAACATTCAATGTTTAGTTGGATCTAGTTATACTAAGTTGTAGATTTTGAAAACTAGTAATTACCTCCAAAGGAATGATGAAACTAGGAAAGACCCACTCTGGACCCACAACTCCACCAAAGTGTCTCATCAAATGAAAGATGTCTTTCATGTTCTCATCAAATGCCATTCGACCCCAAGGGAATGTTCTACACAAATCAAGATCATCCAAAGCTCTAAGAAAGAAAGGCTCCACAGTGGGTGCATTCTTTCCACCATTTTTCTTCCCTATGATTACGCTAGATAAAAAATACAGTACGGCCATCTTCAAACGATCATTTGAAGGTTTCTTCATCGAAAGTAGCTTCGCTTTGACATCTCCATATTGTATTATTTGTCCACCTTTAAATTGCTTCCGAGCAAAATTTAAACTGCCCAAACCATCCTTGAATTTTGGATACTGATGGCAATATAACCCAGAAATGATTGCCATTTCTCTGAGAGAATACCGGATAGGAGTCCCATTAACAATGAACCAGCATTCATTTTTCTTCTCTAAATGCGCTGTGCGAAGCAACAACATCCACATACCCATCAAGTTATGATTTGAATCCTTAGGCATATGGAAGAAATGCTTGAACTGTGGGTGCCCTAAGAACCATTCCAACTCCTCTTCCTTAAGATGACCGCCTAATAAGTTTATCGCCTCTGAAATATAACACTTTCCAGACATCTTGAAAGGTTTCGTATACTGGGAGTAATCAAAGTACATACTCAAAGGTTGCATTACATCGGATTCATCCTCAGATTCCTGCAAGACACATATCTAGTTATACCAAGTTTTTCTAAGTTATACCTTTTCAAAGTTATACCAAGTTATACAGTTATACTTTTTAGAACGAATTCTTATACGGTTATACCAATCTAGGGAGAGATACTTACCGATGAATCCTTATCATTTGACTTCTCAATTGAGTTCGTTTTATCGGAATCAAGTTCTGATTCATCTCCACGAGTTGCTTCTTCTTCGAGATCTGCTGGGGGATTCGATTTTTCCACATAGCTTGGGTTCTTTGTACGAACCATTATGATTCTTCCACACATGCACACAANTTTCTAAGTTATACCAAGTTATACAGTTATACTTTTTAGAACGAATTCTTATACGGTTATACCAATATAGGGAGAGATACTTACCGATGAATCCTTATCATTTGACTTCTCAATTGAGTCCGTTTTATCGGAATCACGTTCTGATTCATCTCCACGAGTTGCTTCTTCTTCGAGATCTGCTGGGGGATTCGATTTTTCCACATAGCTTGGGTTCTTTGTACGAACCATTATGATTCTTCCACACATGCACACAAAAAACAACAACTGATTTCAACTTCAACTTCCACTCCAATTCATGAAAAAAATCGACAAAACCCCAAAATTGAAAACCAAATTATCGAAAATCGAAACCCATATTACCCGATTTTGAAAAACAAATAACCCAAATTCGAAAAACCCCAACCTATTTCAACTTACCCAGAATCGAGTTATCCTTAGTTGCACTTGAGGGAGAAGAATAATTAACGGGAATTGAACGAGGGAGAGTGGAGTCGTGAATGAAGGAATTCGAAAGTTGGGTAGTTAAAGGAGAGATCCGATTTCAACTGGATTGTCCGAATTTTGTGGGTTTGGGTGGGTATAAGGTGGTTGGATCTGTAAATAACAAAAATGATATAGGTTTCTTTGTCTTTAACCACATTTTTGATTAAAAAAAAGAAAATATAGTTTGTTATTTTCGCAGGGGATATGAGAATAGAAGTTTGATTAGAAGGGTATATTAGATTTTTCTCCGTTTTCATTTTCTATTGGATTCAAGTTTTTTTTGTGGATAGCAGATAAGAAAATTCACTTATGAGTTTTTATTCGGTTCGGTTCCGATTGGTCTAGATTTAATACCACCATATCTTGGTTCCAAAATTATAATGTGAAGTCTTATCTTCAACAAAAACAAAATCCCGGTTTTGGTTTCAATCCGGGATTGGTTCGGTTCAATTGGTCAGGATTTAACATCACCCCATTTATGGTTCATAAAATTAAAACAAAAGCCATATAGTTAGTTCTGCTTCTGCACAACAACACTCAGTGAATAGATTCAATTTACAGTTCAAGTTTTGCTAAAAATGCCTAATAAGTTGATGATCCTTTTCAAATAGAAATTTTCCCATCAAAGCACCTAAAAACATTCAGATGACATTTCTCAGAGCATCAAAAACAATTAATGGGTTCCTTTTAAACAATCTGCAAGAATCCCAAAACAAACAACTTCAATTTCTAAACACAAAATATGAGCAAAATACACATTAACATTGAGAGTAGATAAGTAAGTAGACATAACAACGAAACTGAAGACCATCACTTCTTCTTTCCAGCTTTTCCTTCCTTCCTCCGAACAATCTCATCAGAATACTTGACTCCTTTACCCTTGTACGGCTCCGGTGGCCTCCACTTCCTAACCGTAGCAGCAAACTGCCCGATTTCACTCTTGTCGTATCCGCTCACTGTGATTCTTGTGTTCTCTTCCACTTTCACTTTCAGGCTATCCGGTATCTTCATCTTAACTGGGTGAGAAAACCCGAGATTCAGCACCAATTCTTTCCCTTCCACTGTTGCACGATAACCAACTCCCACTAGTATAAGTTTTTTCTCAAATCCCTTTGATACTCCCACAACCATGTTATCCGTAAGCGTCCTAATAGTTATAAAAAGGGATTAGAACAAACAATCTTTAACCTCAAAAAGTTAAAGAACCATTTGAATAAACAAAGAAAAGATGAGAAGTTTGTATAACCTGAAAAGGCCGTGCATTTGGTTGGCTCTTCTAGTTTCGACGGTTTTTTTGACCCTTAACAAACCGGAATCTTCCTTGGTAAGCTCAACTTCTCGTGGGTAAGTCAAAGCTAGCTCTCCCAGTGGACCTTTCACCTTCAAGTCTTGACCTTCTAAAGCAATGGTTACATTGGAAGGTACAGCGATCGGTTGCTTTCCTATCCTTGATTCTTTGCACTCAATGGTCTTACTGGAATACCCAACTTGAGCAAATGGCGTGTTTGATACCTTGAACACATTCCTATCTCCCAAAAATGCTGACCTATAACAAAGGGGAATGAATGTACTCTTTATCTTCAGAACCAAACATGTCTAGAAACGTAAAACTCTACCACCAACCAATACACAGGAACTGAGATTTGGAACCCCAGGATAACGTTAGATTAAGGAAGGGGCTGCATTCTTATAGAACTTTCAGAAAATTTCTAGAATCCTGCTTTGACATACTGAGTTCCAAATAACACAATCAAATTTCCAAATTCAAAATCCCACAGTTTTAAAGTTCACCAACCAAGTTGAAGTTCCCGTAGATTTATAAAGATAAAAACTAAGAAGAGACTCTTTTTGCACTCGAAAGGCTCATGAACCCATCAATTCCAAAGAGATTTTGAGTAGTAAATGCCAAGTAAAGAAAAACGAAACCCTAGAGGAATGAAGAGTCGGCATTAAGGGTTTTAGAGTAATTGAAGAGTATATGTTACCTGGGTTGAAAAGAAGAGACGACCGAGGAAGCCATTGGAAGGGTTTTGACGATGGAGCTCTGAGCTCTGCTCCAGGAGGAGGATGGAGAGTGTTTTATCCAGAAAAGACTTATCCAGCGTCACCTTCTGTAATCATCATCCCTCTGAGATTATTGCTTCCACGGCCCGTTGTTTCACTATTTTTAAGGCCCATTTATTTTAAGCTTCGTTCTATGGCCCAATTTATATCAAACATGTTCGATCGATAATTTTTTTATAACCCATTAACAGATAAAAAATTAAAAATGGGAATCGCTTATTTTATCAACGTGGAGTTTAGATTAATTAACGAAGTCAACAAATTGTAATAAATGCGTTTAAGAATTATCAAAATTGTGGATCTCTTTCTTTCCCGATTAAGTAATGTTAAGTCGTCAATACGTTAAAGTTGGTCATGGCTTTACTCTTATCAGACAAACAAAAGATGAAATATGGACCCTCATCCTTAGAATCAAATCCAGATAATAAATTGAGGAGTTTCAGAGAAGGAAAAATATAAAACGAAAGATAAGTGCAAGTGTATATTTTCCTGGTTCATATTTCTTTTGTATTAAATAAATAAAAAATATCAGTCACACGATATATATCCGATCCACAAGATATTTCTGGGTTCAGTGGCATATTATTATGTATGTGTTAACAGATGAACAAATGAAAATTTCATTAAGGAACTAATAAGAACAACTGCAGGCTTATAAGTTTTGTTTTATAACATTCCTTTATGAACACTCTAAAGACAAAGAATACTTGAGTTAGTCCATGTGTTTCATGCAACCTTTTATATCATATATGAGATATTTCTGGGTCCCTACTCCCTAGTGAATAGTAGTACTATTCTATTACTCTATACTATTAATGTCTTGAAAATATCTCTTGTTAACTATTCTTTGACGAAGGCGGCCTCCGAGGTTCGAGCACTTAGGTCGTCGCATTCACACTTTTACTTCTTCTTTTATCCCCATGTAGGTACGTTGTTAATTAATTACCATTTAACTATCCGTTTAACCGTTTTAACCACACTGCATCTCACTTACCGCCAAAAAACAAATGCATTAACTATCTTCATAAATGATAGTTACCAATAATAGCCAGAGTAAAAGTTGATTCTCCAATAGTATACGGACACAAGAAAAGCATGGATACCCCACACCTTCCCCTACGTCTACACTGACCACTCCAGAATTGTCACTCCAAAACAAAAGTTACAATATCACAGAAAGAAAGATCAAAGACCAAAGAAAAAAAACCAAGTAATTATTAGTAAGGAAAAAAAAGAAAGAAAAAATAAAAAAAGAGAATATTATTATGAATTATTCTTTGCTTGAGCTCAGAAACAGTTCTTCCTCTGCTTCTGCTTCTGCTTCTGCTTCTTTGTCTTTCTTCTTTATACTCAAGTGCTCAACCACTCGTTTTACCTCTGAAGAATACAGATCTCTGATTAAAGTATGTTTCTCGTATTTATTCCAAGGTTGCTTCTTCTTCTTTTTTTCTCTCGATTGCATACTTTGTTGCTTTCCTTTTTGTTGTTACATATAATATCCTTATGAAGAAGTTATACTTTTGGTTAGTCATGTCTCCCAAGTTTTGGTCCCAAAATCTCAAAGCAATATCCTCTGAATGTAATCTAATAATAGATCTTCTAATTAGTAATTACAAATTCAAGAAAGTTAAATATAAATAAAGAAAATTTCATTAATAATTCGATGCTTATATGGATGCACTTTTGCACTTTTCTTCTTTATCCACCACTCACTCACTGCCATGTTCTGTAGAATCAAGTCATGCAGTGTCTTTTTTCATTTTATACAAGTTGGAATATCACCGATATGATTAATTAGTGTGTGTTTTATGTTTTAATTATTTTATTCGTGTCAACAATTATTTGTTAATTACTGTAATTGACATATCACTCACTGCCATCATCATTTGATTCTCTATTCATTGAATTATTAATTACGCTTTTTGCTTTTTTTGTTTGCAAACCATCTTTAAGACGGCTCTCCCTCACACTTCTTTTAATTTCAGTGCCTATTTACACATGTAGGCAGGCACCAGTTTCTAAAATCCAAGAGCCTCATTATTCAAATACATTATTTTATAAATATACAGAGACACAAATGTGTGTACACCAATCCCTCTACAGAATCTATCTCCTGATATCTTGGTTTGCTTGCCTTCTTCTTTCTTGTCTGAGCCGTCTTTTTTTATGTGTTAACCTGGATTCTGATTCATGGTGGGCATTGTTTATTTCGCAGGTGTTATTCCAAATAGATCAGATGGTTCTGTGAGCCGTGGACTTTAAAGATGGGAGTTTTGATGATGATGAGAGGAGTTTCAGTGGCCAGAGCAATCAGAGTTGTGTTGTTATGTGTTTCTGTCTTGTGGGTAGTTCCAAAGGAATGTGCTTGTAGAAGAAATTACTCAAGAAACTCTTCTTCTTCTTCTTTGTCGCCGACATTATCTCCGAGGCCTAGCTCTGTAAATGTTGGAGCTCTGTTTACTTATGATTCTTTTATCGGAAAAGCGGCTAAACCTGCAATTAAAGCGGCTATGGATGACGTTAATGCTGACCAAACTGTACTTAAGGGTGTCAAGCTTAATATTGTCTTTCAAGACTCAAACTGCAGTGGATTTATTGGCACCATGGGAGGTACATCATCATCTTCTTCTTCTTCTCTCTTGATACAGTAGCCAAAGGGAACTGACTTTGTAGCTCATAACTAGTTTGTGAAAATGGTCCGGAAGAATGAATGATGATTATGTTTTTAATCTTATGGTGTAGCTTTGCAGCTGATGGAAACCAAAGTGGTTGCAGCCATTGGTCCACAATCTTCAGGGATTGCTCACATGATTGCCTATGTAGCTAATGAGCTTCATGTACCTCTCTTATCATTTGGTGCAACGGATCCAACTCTCTCTTCTCTGCAATATCCTTATTTCCTCCGCACCACGCAGAACGACTACTTCCAAATGCATGCAATCGCAGATTTTGTATCCTATTCCGGATGGAGACAAGTCATTGCGATATTCGTTGATGATGAGTGTGGTAGGAACGGGATATCTGTTCTAGGAGATGTATTAGCCAAGAAACGCTCCAGGATCTCTTACAAGGCTGCAATCACACCTGGTGCAGATTCTACCTTCATCGAAGACTTGTTGGTTTCTGTAAATCTGATGGCATCTCGGGTTTTCGTTGTTCATGTGAATCCTGACTCTGGTTTAAATGTTTTCCGTGTGGCTAAATCTCTTGGAATGATGGGAAGCGGTTATGTTTGGATCGCAACAGACTGGCTTCCTACAGCTATGGATTCCATGGTGCCAGTGGATTCAGACGCAATGGATCTCTTGCAAGGAGTAGTTGCTTTTCGCCATTACACATATGAGAGTAGTGTGAAGAGACAGTTTATGGCGAGATGGAAGAATCTTAACCCCAATGATGGCTTCAACTCATATGCCATGTATGCTTATGATTCTGTTTGGTTAGTTGCTCGTGCCCTCGATGTTTTCTTCAGAGAAAACAATAAAATAACTTTCTCCAACGATCCAAATCTACACAAAATAAACGGTAGCGCTATTCAGTTATCAGCACTGAGTGTTTTCAATGAAGGGGAAACGTTTATGAAGATCATACTTGGAATGAATCATACCGGTGTAACAGGGTCAATCAAGTTTGATTCAGATAGAAACCGGGTTAACCCAGCTTATGAAGTTCTAAACTTAGTAGGTACAGGTCCACGCAGAGTCGGGTACTGGTCAAATCATTCTGGTCTCTCTATAGTGCCTCCAGAGAAGTTGAACTCTAAGCCTCCAAACACATCTACAGCAAACCAGCATCTTTATGGAATCTTATGGCCAGGCGAAGTAACTAAGCCTCCTCGTGGTTGGGTGTTTCCTAACAATGGGAAACCTCTCAGAATTGCGGTTCCTAACCGTGTGAGCTATACAGATTACGTCTCTAAAGATAAGAACCCACCTGGCGTTAGAGGCTACTGCATTGATGTCTTTGAAGCCGCGATCGCATTGCTTCCGTATCCTGTTCCCCGTACTTATCTACTATATGGAGATGGAAAGAGGAACCCTTCTTACGATAATCTCGTCAATGAAGTTGTTGCAGATGTAAAGTAGCTACATTACTCAATCAAGTTCACAACTTTCAGAAGATGCTAACCTGTTTTTTTTTTTTTTTTTCTCTTCAGAAATACGATGTAGCGGTAGGAGATATCACGATCGTTACAAACAGAACAAGATATGTAGATTTCACACAACCGTTTATAGAATCAGGGCTTGTGGTGGTGGCTCCAGTTAAGGAAGCCAAGTCTAGTCCTTGGTCATTCCTGAAACCATTCACTATAGAGATGTGGGCTGTCACTGGAGCCTTTTTTCTCTTTGTGGGAGCCATGGTTTGGATTCTCGAACATCGCTTCAACGAAGAATTCCGTGGCCCTCCTAGGCGTCAACTCATCACCATCTTCTGGTTAGTTTCCCACTTCTTGACACCGAGAGCTTGAGGTTACATTTAGACCTCATTTTCCTTCTCTTCATTGTTACAGGTTTAGCTTCTCAACGATGTTCTTCTCTCATAGTAAGTACGCTGTAACTCAAGTAACCTCGTGTACTTCACACCAGAGCTTACAGGATGTTGGAGAGAAGTAAATTTTATTACTTTTTCCTTTTGATCTTTCAGGGGAGAACACGGTCAGTTCACTGGGGAGGCTGGTGTTGATCATATGGTTGTTTGTGGTTTTGATCATCAACTCGAGCTACACGGCCAGTCTCACTTCAATCCTAACTGTTCGACAGCTGACATCTCGGATTGAAGGAATAGATAGCTTGGTAACGAGCAATGAACCAATTGGAGTTCAAGACGGTACCTTTGCTCGGAACTATATGGTCAACGAGCTTAACATAGCGCCCTCGAGGATTGTTCCACTGAAAGACGAAGAACAATACCTTTCTGCTCTTCAACGTGGTCCCAGGAATGGGGGCGTGGCAGCCATTGTAGATGAGCTTCCTTACATCGAAGTTCTTTTGACAAACAGCAACTGCAAGTTCCGTACAGTAGGACAAGAATTCACACGCACAGGCTGGGGTTTTGTATGTAAAATCACTTTAGAGCAACCTGTATATATATATATTATTCTACAACTCTTCTCACACAAGAATGCATAATCCGTTGTTGCAGGCATTTCAGAGAGACTCCCCTTTAGCTGTAGACATGTCGACAGCTATCCTGCAACTGTCTGAAGAAGGCGAGCTCGAGAAAATCCACAGGAAATGGCTTAACTACAAGCATGAATGCTCAATGCAGATCTCAAACAGTGAGGACTCTCAGCTATCGCTCAAGAGTTTCTGGGGACTCTTCCTTATATGTGGCATCACTTGCTTCATGGCACTCACTGTCTTCTTCTGGAGGGTTTTCTGGCAGTACCAGAGGTTACTACCAGAAAATGCGGATGAGGAAAGGGCAGGCGAAGTGTCTGAGCCATCATCTCGATCAGGGAGAGGTTTACGTGCACCGAGTTTCAAGGAATTGATCAAAGTTGTGGATAAGAAGGAAGCAGAGATCAAGGAGATGCTTAAGCAGAAGAGTAACAAGAAACTCAAAGCCACACAAAGTGCAGCTGGGAGTTCACAATCAGAACGCGAAATTCCTCAAATAGATAAGAGTTCAACAATTTGATTAAATGACTATTAACATACTTAGACGGTAAATAAACTTTATCAGAAGATTTTGTAATAGGAAAAGTTGAAGGAAACCACAAACCAAAGATAAATTTGTAAATCCTTTTTTCTGATACTACATAAGAAATCATCTTCTTTTCTCATCAGAGTTAAGATTTCAGAGATAAGCTTGCAAGTGAGCAGAACTATCAATAGATAAAACTGAAATGGAACTCCAAGTATCAGTTTAATTGGCATTATGATAAAATAAGATGTTGATACATGCTCAGCTAAATAGTTGGAAGGAAAAAGAGAAAAGGGGAGTGAATATCACTTTACTCAAGTTTAACTTCTCTCTTTGGAGGTTCCAAGTCCAGGTATGTGAACGGCTCGGTTGGTTCCTCTCTCAAAAAAAACAAGATGGATGAATGGCTCCACATTTAGTGTGAATAACAAACAAACTGAGGAAGATTACGAGCGACAAGAAAGCAGAAAAGGCTTAAATTTTAATCCTTAAAGTCTATCTTTTATGAATCAGGGGTGGTGTAAAGCAACGCAACAAAAACCAAAGATTCTGCAGCTAAAGTACTATCAACCAAAATTGATGGTAGAGTCTGAACTTGCACATACCCTGGCTTAGAGCGCATGCATCTGTAGAAGAGTTTAAAAGGTCCTGGAACCGTCTTAAACGGGTTTCCCTCGAAAATCGCCTGCAAAAGTTACTAATGCTATAAACATCAATAAGGTCATGAGGAGTTTATATGACGAAAATTTGCAATAATCATGGATCAAGCCAAGCAATTTTAGTTCTTCAATTGCAGTAAAACTGTGTATATGACAAAAAATTCAATAGTTGATACAAGCTTCAACATACACAATTGAAGATAGATTTACAAAAAGGCAATGGTTTAGACTATCCTTCATTACCATATTCCATTAACCATCCATCATTTATGATAAGTAACAGAACCTTTGAAAAACCCTAAATTGATTCGACCGAATCTCTAATGCTATGAGCCTATCAATCATCAACCCCAAAACAAAAATGGCAGAAGAGAGATCCAAAGGTTTATCAGAAGAAAAAGATCGAATTTTTAAAACCGATAGGAAGGAAATAGTGAGAACCTGAACGACGTCCTCGACACGATCGTTGCAGCGGTGAGCTTTGGGCTCACGGTGACCTTCCGGTAAACCCCATGGACTCTCTCTCCTCGGCACGGGTCTCGTCTCGCTCATCTTTCTCTTGCTGCCTGAAGAAATCTCAATCAAAGCTCAAACACAGTTGAAAAATTGTACTCAAATTTTTTACCTGAACCACTTAATTGAACCGGAGTATTTTCCCGGTTTAATAGTTCGGTTTGGTTTCTCAAAGCTCAAAGTCTCAAACGTACTAGTCGAAAAATTAAAATCAAATCTGAACTTAACCACTTAATTGAACCGAAAACATTTCCCACTTTATTAGTTCGGTTAGGTAAACCAATAATTTTGGTGTTCTTCTTCTAGATTTTTTTTTTTTTTTCCGGTCAACGACTCTCTCAGAAGTCAGATTTTGAAGCAAATTCATCATCAATCGGGTCAGAGAAGGAAGAAGAAAAAGATGGGAGCTTTAGGGAAGCTAATCGACGTAGCTCTCTTCGTATACTTCGCTTCAATGGCGATAATCGCGCCGCTCATCGACGGCCAAACGTCGCTACCTGGAGGAATCTACCCGGCGATTCTCACCGATCTGAAAAGCAAGTACATTGTCGATTTCGGAGACTACTTGCTCATGGAGAAGCCGCATTTTCTAGTTGGACTTGTGTGGCATGAGCTTCTGTTCTTATGGCCGCTCTCCATTGCTAACGTCTACGCCATTCTCGCCGGAAATTCGTGGTTTGGTACCACCTGCTTGTTGTATGGAGCTTCCCTCGTTACTTCCATGGTACACTGGTTTCAAACTTTGTCTTATCTAAATTTTTCTTGATTTTTTAGGGTTTTAGGTTAGTATACTGATCTGAGGGCAAGCTGATCATGTAAAAATCATAACTTTGTTCTTTGATATTGAGGATCTGCAAACATCATTTAAGCTGTTGAACCATGTAGATTAGATGATTTAGATCAGGGGTAGTAAACTCGTTTCTGAAAATAAGTTAAAAGTTCTCACCTTTTCTTACCGTTATATATGTCATTGTGTATTGGTGGAATTGGTTTTGTGAAAGTTCTGAACTTTTCTTGATATTCTTAATCTGACTCTATATATAGCTTATTAGCGTTTCTTGGTGGATATATCTTGATGCACATAGGGTTTTGGCTATAGTCTGCTCTTATATCTTGTTGTGTTGTTGTGGACTCTATGGTTTAAAGAACTGGCAATATTCTGCTTGACTATGACTCTGTGTCTATTTGTATCTACTTCTAATCTTTTCTTTCATTTTCATGTGAATCTTTAGGCTGCAATCCTAGGAGAGATGATAGGTTCAGGGAAGGCATCTGACAGGTTGCTAATGATGTATGTGCCTTTCATGGGTTTTGGGATTCTGGCTGTTCTTCGTGGTTTAGTCTGTCGATCCACCAAAAGCACCGGATCTGTTGGCAAGAGATCAACTATCATGCCAAGAAAAAAGATGGCCTGAGATAAAAGCAGTTAGTTTGCTCACTATCCTTTTTTTCATGTGAAAATGTTATTGCTTTCCTAGTTTTGTGGAATTTTTGTTTGTTGGCTGAACAACAATGAAATATTTCTTTGTTTTAATTCAAATTCATTCTTTGCTCCTCTACATCACTGGACTAGGGGTCTTCTGTTGGTAAATTTTGGTCCTCTTTGAGTCTTGATTGAATTGGTTCGGTTTAATTGAACCAGCAATCGTTAAACAGTAGAAAGTAGAAAGAGAGAGAAATAGCTCCGGTTTGTTGGTTCAAGTTATTGTTCTCAGCATGATTGAAATCAAATTCATGGTACGAGTTTCCGGTTGCCTTGGTGCGGTTTTAACCGAAAGGTAAACTACTTTGCAATGACACTCAGTGTCTGGTATGTGAGCGTCTGGTATGTGAGCTTTCCCATAGACAAACTCACATAAGCCTTCCGAAGCAAAGACAACAAAGTGAAAAACCAATACTTGTATAAGATATTTATACAAAACTCCAAAAGAAATGACAAACTCCAAGTTCTTGATGTGGTTCCATCTAACCACAACAAGGAAAGAAAAACAGTAACTGTAACACAAAAAGGAATCCAAAAACACTTTCTAACCTACTTTTTCTTTCTAATTCAGTATGTTGCAGGGGAAGTCAATTCCCGAACCTCGTAAAACCATTTGCATTCTAACTTTTCAAGTAAAAAAAGTTTTTAACTGCTTAGTTTAAGCAGAACAAAACTTCACACTACTAACACTCAGTCTCAATGGTGTATCTTGTGAGGTTCGATCTTGACTCCTCCGCTTCTTTCAAACCGAAGTCTCTCCTTTTTTTTCCCTTCATTTTTCCATTTTTTAGTTTCCTGCAGAAAGGAAGAAAGAAGATAAGTATGATCACAGAAAGGCGTATTAGCGAGAAGAATATGTTTGCTGTAAGTACCTAATGGGTTGGTTTCAAGCAGTCTCACAAGACATGGAAGCTTTGATTCTCTCAACAGTGCAAGCTATTAGATTGTTAACAGTTGCAACAGAGCCAAGAGATAGCTTAGCTGTAGGAACTGAATCAACCAGAATCTGAAAAGCCACGGTCAAGAGCGACCCTCCATCTCCTCCACCATTGGCATTACCATCAGGAAGAATAGCAAAACCCGATGGAAGCAAGGCCACATAGTCAGGATCACCTCCATTAAGCACTATATTCATTGCTACAATATCGACTGGAGCATAGATCACAAAGGAAGCTGTAGGATCAGTGCAGCTTTCTTGTAGAATTAGCATATTGCTCTGGCTAGAGTTTGCACTCTGTGACATAAAGAAAGATTAAGTTATTAGCTACGATCAGATGATCATAACAAGAGTTAGAAACCCCGTTTAACTCACATTTACCCGAAGAAGAGAAACACAGTTTCCGGTATCCCTCCCGTTAGCAATATGTGCCATTTCTTGCACAACTCCTCCATTAGACAGAATATCCCACTGCATATCTCACAAAAGCAACATTAACACTCTGTCCAAATCAGAACTAAAGAGCGTTAATAACTAAAAGAGTTACCTCATTTCTTGAATTCTCATCTCTGAGGAAATCAAAGACTCTCTTTGGAGGAACAGGGATCCAAAAGGAAGTGGCTGCACTAAGAACAATACCCGGAGGC
>NC_025687.1:2071266-2079030 GCF_000633955.1 Camelina sativa
TTACCTCATTTCTTGAATTCTCATCTCTGAGGAAATCAAAGACTCTCTTTGGAGGAACAGGGATCCAAAAGGAAGTGGCTGCACTAAGAACAATACCCGGAGGCCTTCCAGGATCATCCACACTCTTCCTAGTCATCACTCTAACATCTTCAGCTCCTGTACCGGACAATGTAGTCCACGTGTGCGCGGTTGAAGCACTCACTCCTGCACAAAAGCTTATAACCATCCGCTCCGCCAATTTCAGCATACTCCTCCTCCCTTCTTGGTTTGTTATCACTGCAATTTCATCAATATAAAATAGTGTTTCTGATTCTGATTCTAAGCCTGATTATGAGAAAGTAGTTATGAAACAAAACATTATGCTTACCGCCAACTTCTCCAGAGGAAATGTTTGTAGCCATGACGCTAGCTAACCGCTCACATTGGCGGTCAAGAATCGCAACCCAGCGTTTAGCACCAAAGGCATGACCAGTACTAACCATGTGTTTGTATAAGCTATGGACTCCTCTGTCATCAACTTCCACATGCTCCACCCAAGTCACCTGTTACATTAAATTTTTGTATATTTGAAATTTGTAGCTTATAGATTATATAACCTAATGATTTTATTATATACCTTAGAATATCCATTTGGCATTTCTTGAATCAAACATCCTGAAGCTCGCCGCCTACATCTAGCCGGGGGGTTTGGTTGGAGACTATCCAAGGAGATATCGACAACCGCCCACGAACCATCTCCTTGTTGTTTACAGTAACGTGCGAAATAGGTTTCGCGGGTCGGGACTAATGGAGATGGAACTTGAAACTCTGCAGTCATCTGCAAAACAGAGTGGTTACTTCAGTTCCAAGTTTAATTCTTACAGAAAGAAAGAGAGGAAGGAAAACAAAACTTACCACTTGAAGAGCTCCATTAAAATTTCCTGCAACTCCAGTGGATAAAACCGCTAATGTCATAGCTCTAGATACCATCCCCGCGAAAATCGTTGACCATTGATTCTGCAACACCATATCACTATGTTGTCAAAAACTCTTCAGTAGAGAAGATTATTTTTACATATATGCAAAATGTAAATGTTAATCACCACATCCATGAGAATCTCAACGATGTTAACATGATTCATGATCACAACAGCGGTTTCTCGCGAAGCCTCGGATCTAAATCCAGCAGGTCTAGGTCCGATCCCTCTAGGAAACGTCCGAGCATACTCTTCATCGTCAAAAACCAAACTCTTCCACAATGAATCGTCCACTTGAGCCATCCTCATGAGCTCTTCCATTGCAGCCACAGCTAAGTCTATGATGACCGGTTTATCAGCTTCGGTTGGTGTAGTGATGGACTTGAGGAGATCGGTTGGATTGTTTCCATAAGCTTCTCCTCCAAGATTCCCCATGCCGAGTTCTAGAGGACGTGGAGGAAGAGGAGGCGGAGACATAAGAGGGTAGTTTGAAACTGGCTTGCCTACGTATTTGGCTGCAATCGCGGATATACGGTCGATCTACACAGACAAAAACAAGAACCATGTTACTCCTTAGTCCTTACGTTTCTTCCAAGTTATGTTTTATGATTTTGTCCTTGTTTCACAAATATAAATTGTTTTTAAAAAAATTATGTGCAACTTTGTTAATTTACGTTGACCAATCCAAATCAATAGAAATAAATTAAATAATTGTGTTATTTCTATCCTTTCAATACGAACAAATGTGCTTTTATTATCAAATAGAAATTTTTTCTATATGACTTTAATTTTAGAATTATTAAAATACTATATTAAATAGAATGAATTAATATATGGAAAGAGATGTAATAATATAGTGATATATTAATGATTTTATCTATTTTAATTGAAGTGTTGAGATATCAAAAATCAATAACATGCGATAACTATTATGATCAAACATTATAAGATTGTGAAGTTAATTATTTAGTTACCTCTTCTCTTAACCGAGCATTTTCCAGACGGAGTTGGTGTTCGTCGAAAGACATTTCTCCGATGGCCGTCGGACCACCACAATTAGGACACGAAGCATTTGCAAGAGCCTCTCGATATCTAAGGTTGTCGTTCCGCAGCTTTTCGTTCTCAGCCCGAAGATGCGAGTTCTCATGCCGCTCGTGATGATTCTGCATGAATAAAACTTAATTATAGATCCATCATCTCTGTAGTTCTTTTTCTTTTATACAAGTTATTAGAAACCCAAGTTTGTGTTTGGGTAAAGTGAAGTAACAAAGGATTTTGCTAAAAAATTGGGAAAGTATATTTATACACACACACAACACACTTGTGTACACGTTATTATACAGTATGCGTTTCACCGTATTTTAAGCATATGTGTCCGAAACGTTTCAGTCAATGTAGATTATGGCTCTAAACTTATCTAATAAATCAAATTTGTTTCAACCAAACAATCTCAATATTTCTATGGCCTGATCCGCCAAAAAAACATAGCTCTGCCAAACAACAACCTTTTAATTGGAAAAAAAAAATCTGGAGGAAAAAGTAAGAAAAATAAGTCAATTGTACTATTAACTAGATCTAAAAATCTAACAAAGTCAATGAATTAATTCTAATTGAAATACCATCCACCAAAAATTGTCACGAGTGTGATTGAGATCTGATGCATAGAGGTCTAAGTATAAACATAAGCCCTTCAATATGAATGGATAATAATTGAACAAAGTATATAGTATATGTGTTCATATATAATATAAAATTATACCTTCATTTGCGTACGTTTGTTTTGAAACCAGAATTTGACCTGTAGAGGTTCCAAACCCAATTCACGGCTTAATTGCTTCCTTTGCGTATCATCTGGGTGAGGACACTCTTTGAAAAATCTATTTAACAACCGAAACAAAAAATTGTCAAAAAAAAATATTTTTAAAAATGAAGAAAATTGAAGCGAGTGAGTAAATTAAGATATGCATACGCTTCCATCTCCTGGATCTGAAGTTGGGTATGTCGATGATATCGTTTCTTCTTGTTCGGATGAAGAGGATCTTGATCGTTTCCTGATCCTCCCTCTTGATTCTCACTTCCGGATTTAGTATTGGCACTGTCGAACTCATCGTCCCTAAGAAACCCTTCATTGTTGTTGTCTTCATGGTTGTAGTTGTGATTATTGCTATCTGCGTTGTTCATAGCCGCAAGCAACATATTTGGTTCGAACATCTTTTCTTATACTGGAAGACTGAAAGCAAACCCTAGAAGCAAAAAAAAAAAGAGTATCAAAATTTAGGGTTTTGTTCTTGGGTACCGAGAGTACTCAAGAAAAATAGAAATTTTCTCCAAGGCTGGAAAATTATGGCAATACTTAATCCACGTCAACAACTTTCTACTTTTTATAATATATGAACAAAACAACTTTTCTTTTATCTTTCTTCTTGAAGATCTTACAAAAAGAATCGATATAAGCTAATAGGAAAGACGAAGAATTAGAGATGATGATTGTAGGAAACAAATTAAGGACCCACTAATTGAAAGCAAGAAAAAAAGAGTCTTGCAGAAAATAAAACATCACAGTCATGAATTAATAAGTTATTAAATAAGCAACCCAAAATAATGAATTTCGCATAGTCCGAATAATTCAAATCTTCCCCAAAAAAAATCCTTTTTAAAAAAAAACAACAGACTACAGTACAAAGAAATCTTTGAAATTGATTCAAAAAGCTTATGCAGTGTAGATGAAAATCACTTGATGTCTCAAAAGAACTTAAAATTTCTACAACCTATAATAACTTTGATGGATGATGATTTAAATTAACTTTTCCAAGTATTGATCAGTTTTGATTTAGATGGGAGAGGAAAGCCAATACGAAAAGAGAAACGTTGGACTCATTTGTGCAAAGCAAATAAAATAGGCAAAAAGTAGGTACAAATTAATTCCCAACTCTATCCTGTTTATGAAAAAAAGAACAATATTTTCGTGAAAACAGAACAAAACGTAATTTAAAATATTATAATCATTAGCAATATATATGTATGTATATAAATCCTTCAGGAAAAAAGTGTAATGAACAAGAAAAAAAACTGAAATGAAAAAATGTTAGTATCTCAGCGCACGGTGAGACGGACACACATATACAGTTAATACTACAACTTACAACCAACGTGACATAAGGCCTGCGATATGTATTAAATTTTTCCAGCTATCTTTTTTAGTATAGCATCATCGTAGCTAAACGTTTTTTTTATTTCACACATAAGCATATACATGTATAAAAGTATATCACGTGTTTATATATATAATAAACACAAACGTATAGAGAACTGAAAAGGGATGATATACGAATTAAGAGAATACAAACCTTTTAATCTTTTTCTTTATTTTTATTTGTTGTTGTTGTTGTTATTGTTATTGTCAATCTCTATTGTTGTTTTGAGGGTTTCGTCTCTGCCTATAAGATAAAACAGTAATTAGAAAGTCAGAAACAGATAAAAGGAGGAATTAAAATAAAAATTAAAGCAAGTAATGAACTAATACTTTAACAAAAAAAAAGTAATGAAATAATATTAAAAATTTATGATCACTAACTGAAAATTCAACACAGAGATTATAAAATCATTATGAAAGTGAGAGTTTTATGAAGAAGCTAAGAAATTTTGAAGTGTAATGATCCAATTAATACATAAAAAAAAAAATTGAATTAATAGAATAAAATATAACACCAGGGAATGATGAGGTTTTAGAGATGAGACATACACTGGGAGGATCACTCTAGGGAGCGAGAAGGGTGGGAGCTGTGTCTGGTCTGAGATTTGTATCTGATCGGAAAACCGCTGATGGTTATGTGCAGCGGTTTGTTGGCGAGCCAATAAGTTTGAAAGGTAGGTGGTGCAAATCTTTGGAGGAAGAGAGAGAGAGAGAGAGGAAAAATGGGAAAGATGAGAGAGTAATGGCAGAGAGAATTGAGAGGGTGCAATGGAATTAAATGGTGAGAGAGGGACACTTTACTATCAATCCTACACGCTTATAGAGAGAAGATATGTATATGTTACAAAATTTTGATCATATATGGAGAAACTGATATAATTTTTGTTTATTATATAGTAGTAGTACTAGAGTTTTGCATTACGGCTAACCAATGATTTCATTACTTATGATATATTTATAGTTCTTTTAAAACAAATAAAAATCATTAACATTATTTATAACTTTATATGAAATAAATCCAATTTAATATGACTTAGCAAAACTAACTAAATTTCATTTTTTGCTCAAATATCCACAAATTAATATAATTCTTCATTTAAAGAAAATTTAAGAAAAATGTTCACATATTACATGGATACAATCTTTGTTTTAGAAGTAATTTTTATTAATTTTAATTCTCTAAGATTATTATTTATTGAGGAGAAATTTTATATAGAATATTTTGATTTAACTACAAAAATTTATCATTGCATTTTACTAATATATTTAATTTAGATTTTTCTAATAAAGTAAAAACATTTATGGGAACAAGATATTGGAAGAAAAAAATCCATATCCTTATGGCATTTTCTTATATAATAAAGAAATTATATTGTATTATTAGTTTGACAGAAATTTATTTATGTTTATATTTGTTTTAGTTAAAAGAGACAAATCTAAAAAATGGCACATTTTTTTTTTTTTTTGTTTACCAAAAATAACATAACTTCACAAAAGTTGCAAAAAGTAACAAGACTCCACTCCTTTTTCACAATAAGACTTCAATTTACATACCTTTAAATATATATACGTTTAATTATTTTGTGGCCCAGGTAATTTATAACTATAACGTGCAATTAAGCTGTTTTAAATACAGATCACCCATTTAAAAAGTGATCATTTGTAAAAGTCGTTCATTCATACGTACTTTATCACGCGATCTATATAGAAAATATACTGCGTATTTACGTTCGCCATTCCATAAGTTTATACTTACCTAAGATTAATAAAAATATACTATATATTTTAGAAAGAAAATTAACATTAACCTTTCTATTTTCTGAGTTTATATAAATAATATGTATATGTACATATACATATTTGTACGTATGTGATAGGGTGGCGAATAGTTTCGTCGCATTAAATGTTTACACAGAGGCTGCATGGCTTTAGGCCATTTACTGCTCTCATGCCTCTCTTGCACTTAACCTCCTCTCTTCCTTAGTAGTTAGTACTCTCTACTATGAAAACTAATAATTCAACGCCTAACATTTGAGTTTTCTAAATGAAAATAAAAAAATAAAACCAAGAGACCAACCACTTACAATTGATTTTGCCAAAGTTGCAATTTCACTTTTTCATAGGGGATGAATCGTATACAATCAAAGTTAGAATGTGTCTTTCCGCTGCCAATTAATATTATCAAATCTGAGATTCAATATAAAAAAAAGTTTTGTTGGAAAAAGGATGATTTTGTAAGAAAAATCTACAATGGTGAGCATTTTGGTTTTCCGGCCTCCTAAATGGGCCGTATGAGTTATACAAAACTTAGGCCAGTCATATGTTTTAAGTAGAGTGGCAAGACAGAATCGTATACATGCATACCGAGAAGAGGGACGAGTTCGTTGAAGAATATATGTATTTTTTTTTTGGTAACATCGTTGAAGAATAATATATGTCATTTCATGAGTTTATTTTTTGTTTTTGATTTGTATTAGTCTTGAGGTCGTTACTACTGTTCCACCAAAAGCTGGCAGTACATTGTAATACCCAATTACTAAATTTAGCAACTTGGATGGGTTTGCTATGAGAATGCAAGAACGTGGATTCCACATACTATAACAGTTTAATATATTTTTGTCTTTTAACTTGGAGAGCTATGGACCAATAGAACAATTCTCCTAACTACATGTTGTCCAAAGTCAAAATAGCTTTTCAAAGAGAAAAAGAGGATTTGAAGCTTTCGTGATCGTTGCATGATTTTGAGTTTATCTAGTTTTTAAGAAATTTTATATTCAACTACCAACAGAGATATCAAAAAGATAGTGGAGACCCAGCAATGTCCTCCTCGACCACCTCTGTTCTTCAAACCTAATTAAGAAACAGAGGATTATATTACTGCAAATGGGTTTATCTAAATGCCATTTGACATTTCTCCATGGACATTTTCAATGCCTCTGAATGATCTATAAAAGGCCTGAGATTGTCTCCCTTCATCTTCATCTCCAAGCTTCTCTGACCTTTCTTGGCTAACACTCAATAGAGCTAACAAGCCAAAAAAAAAAAAGAAAGAGGGAGCAGTAATGGCGATTAAGAACCTTCTTGCTCTTTTGGTTCTTGTCAGCGTTCTTGGAGTTTCAGTCGCTCATAAGGGTCGTCTTGACCTTAACTACTACAAACACAGGTGTCCCGACGCAGAAGCCATTGTCCGTCGTGTCACAATTCAATATGTCTCTCGCAAGCCAAGTCTTGCTGCCGCTCTTCTAAGGATGCATTTCCATGATTGTTTCGTCAGAGTAAGTTTGCTATTTTTGAGACTATAATGAAAATATATATGAAAAAGACGCTAACTCCTTTGATGGTTCGTGTAGGGATGTGATGGTTCCATTCTTCTGAAATCTCCAAACAATGATGCGGAAAGAAACGCTGTCCCCAACCTGTCCCTGAGAGGCTATGAAGTGGTCGATGCCGCTAAGTCAGCGCTCGAGAAGAAGTGTCCCGGTGTGGTTTCTTGCACTGATGTTCTCTCCTTAGTCGCCAGAGACGCCGTCGTAGTTGTACGTAACATTTCACAATGGACTAATTCTTCTCATTAATTCCCAAGTCAATGAAAATAGAGTACTAAAACTTCTTCTT
>NC_025687.1:2079514-2093049 GCF_000633955.1 Camelina sativa
TGCCGCTCTTCTAAGGATGCATTTCCATGATTGTTTCGTCAGAGTAAGTTTGCTATTTTTGAGACTATAATGAAAATATATATGAAAAAGACGCTAACTCCTTTGATGGTTCGTGTAGGGATGTGATGGTTCCATTCTTCTGAAATCTCCAAACAATGATGCGGAAAGAAACGCTGTCCCCAACCTGTCCCTGAGAGGCTATGAAGTGGTCGATGCCGCTAAGTCAGCGCTCGAGAAGAAGTGTCCCGGTGTGGTTTCTTGCACTGATGTTCTCTCCTTAGTCGCCAGAGACGCCGTCGTAGTTGTACGTAACATTTCACAATGGACTAATTCTTCTCATTAATTCCCAAGTCAATGAAAATAGAGTACTAAAACTTCTTCTTCTTTTTTTTTTTTGGTTTTTTACAGATCAACGGACCATGGTGGCCTGTTCCATTGGGTAGGAGGGATGGTCGCATCTCAAGACTCGCTGATGCTAATAGTCTACCATCCCCTTTCGCCGGAATAGCTGCACTGAAGCAAAACTTCTTCGCCAAGGGCCTAAACACTAAAGACCTTGTCGTCCTTTCAGGTATATATTTCTAAAAACACCTTTTAAGTGCAAGTTATAAAGTTATCAACTTGATGTCACCAAGCAGAATAACAATAATACTAACGGTTTCTTGATCAGGGGGTCACACCATTGGAATCTCTAACTGCGGTCTCATCAACAGCCGTATCTACAACTTCACCGGCAGAGGCGATTTTGACCCGGCGATGAACCCAAGCTACGTCAGGACATTGAAGAAAAGGTGCAAGCCTACTGATTTCAGGAGCGCAGTGGAGATGGACCCCGGCAGTGTCAAGAAGTTTGACTCTCACTACTTCAACATTGTGGCTCAAAAGAAGGGTCTTTTCACATCTGACTCAACACTTCTCGATGACCCAGAGACCAAAAGCTACATCGAGACACAGGTTTCTACTGGTGGGTCTTCATTCGCCAAAGATTTCTCGGACTCGATGCTCAAACTCGGTTTCGTCGAGATCCTCACCGGGAATCAGGGTGAGATCAGGAGGAGATGCGCCTTCCCTAACTAAGTTTTGTCGATCAAAACAAAACTGATGTATTTCTTTGAATGATTTGATTCCAGCAGTTTTTTTAACAATATTTCTTTCTATTTGTATGTTTTTTTCTTTTTCTTCCAAGTCTGACTGTTTCAGACAGACAGAGTATTCCAGTTTCCTTTGTATGATCTGTTTTGAAGTCTAATAAAAGTTAAAGACTATTTCTTTGGCACTGAATCCACCATTAATTATTACTTGGTCTTCTTCATCCCTCGTCCACTTATATAATTCCTCTGTTAGGTTTCTCGACAAAGCAGAACATTGACGAGTAAAAGTTAGACGCACTCAAGCTACGAAAACCCTAGAATCTCTAATTTGGATTCCCCCAAATTGAAGAATCCAAAAAAAAAAAAAAAATGCTATTTCAATTACAGTAGAGTATAATCTTTGATCACAATTCACAACTTCGGTTCCCTAGAAGAACAATTAGCGGATCTGCTCGAGACGAACGGGTAAGTTTAACTAACGGATGAAACAAACGCAAGTTACACAAATAAATTAATTGATTATTATCGAGTAAGAAATAGATATGACCGTTATAACCGTACTAATTGGAGTTTCTTTTCTTACCGTTTTGATCAATTTAAAAAAAAAAATTGTTTTTGGAGTCCAATTAAATAAAATAAAAAGGTAACAATCTAACTTTCCTTTTTCTTTGGTTTAACTTGTGATTTCCATTTTATTTTTGGGGAACCTTTTTTATACTATATCCTTTCTTGAGAAATCATAATTCTTTTTCTTCTAAAACCATAACACAAAAACAACAAATCAGGGCAATTGGCACATGATGAATGAGTTCCCCGTTTGGGTAGCCTCTGTTTGACTCCCCCAATGTTGATGATGATGCTGAGAGGATCTGATTCGATGGCAAGTTCACTGATCTCGCCATACATGTGCAGAGATAAACCTCAACTATGTGTGTGTTTTCAATTGGACGAGTCACCCCACCCCACCTTTGAATTTTCTAGGTTATGTTACAACATATGTTTTGATATGATGTAATTTCCGTTTGGTTTTGGTTTGGATCGATTTAACTTACTACTCAATTGGAAACTCAAAGTGAATCAAACTTTTTTTCCATAACAATTACTCGATAGATTACAAAATATTCATGGAAGAAACAGAGCACAACACCAAAACTCAAACAAGAAACTTTCCACAATAAGCATAAACCGTTTAGACTCACTCAACCGTCGATCGATCGAGATTAGTTAACGAAAGCACACTTCCTCCTGATCTCACCCTTTCTCCCGGTAAGAATTTCGACAAAACCAAGTTTGAACATCGAGTCGGAGAAATCTCTGTTGAAAGAAATCCCATTAGTTAAGGCCTGAATCTGAACGTAATGTCTGGTGTCAAAGTCATCGAGAAGCGTAGAGTCAGATGTGAAGAGCCCTTTCCTCTGAGCCACGACGTTAAAGTAGTGAGAGTCAAATCTTTTGACACTGCCTGGGTCCATGTCCACTGTGGATCTGAAATCAGTGGGCTTGCACCTTTTCTTCAATGCCCTGACGTAGCTTGGGTTCATCGCCGGGTCAAAATCGCCTCTGCCGGTGAAGTTGTAGATACGTGCGTTGACGAGAGCGCAAGTAGAGATTCCTATGGTGTGAGCCCCTATTCAACAGAAACCATAGTTTTATTCAGCTTTGAAACTTTCAAGTTCATAGTAGCTTTAAGGATTGCACATAAGGTTTTTAGTAGAAGCATACCCGAGAGAACGACTAGGTCTTTAGCGTTAAGACCCTTGTCGGCAAAGTTCTGCTTCAACGTGGTTATGTTGGCGAAAGGCGATGGTAAATTGACCTCGGAAATGCTCGAGATGCGTCCATCCCTGCGGCCCAATGGAACCGGCCACCATGGTCCCCTGATCTGTTTAAAGGCAACAATAAGAAGTTAATTATATAGATATATAGAAGTACTTTTGAGTTTTAGAATGAAAAACATCAGTCCAATGCGAGAATGTTACCACTAATACGGCATCTCTGGCGACCAAGGCAAGAACATCAGCGCAAGAAACAACACCTGGACACCTCCTCTCGAGCGCTGCCTTGGCAGCATCAACCACTTCATAGCCTCTCAGGGACAGGTTGGGAACAGCGTTTCTTTCCGCATCATTGTTTGGAGATTTCAGAAGAATGGAACCATCACATCCCTACATGAATCGTAACAAAGAGTTAGGACTAGTTTTATGTATCTATTGTTTACAGTCTCGAAGAAGTGAAACAAGCTTACTCTGACGAAACAGTCATGAAAATACATCCTTAGAAGCGCAGCGGCGAGGCTTGGTTTGCGAGAAACATATTGTTGTGTGACACGACGGACAATGCGTTCTGTGTCAGGACACCTATACCGGTAGTAGTCGAGGTTAAGACTATACCTTGGAATGGCAACAGAATTTCCAAGGACGCTAAGAAGAACCACAAGGGCGAGAAGGGTTTTGGTCGCCATAACTGTCTCTCTCCTGTCTTAGCTCGTTTGCTTTGTTGAGTGTTAGCCAAGAAAGGTGAGAACGAGCTTGGCGATGAAGGTGAAGAAGGCAATATCAGTCCTTTTTATAGATCGTTCAGTCGAGAGACGTTGAAAATGTTCATAGAGAAATGTCAAATGAGATTAAAGAAACCCACTTTGCAGTAGTACTCCTCTGTTTCTTAATTAGGTTTTAAAAACAGAGGACATTGCAGGGCCTCCACGATCTTTCTGATTATTGGAGTTGGTTAAATATTAAAACTCCCTTGAGATAGCTATTGAGTATTGACTATGAGAAGCTTGTTTGCACAACACAACCTGTAATCGACTAGGGAAAGAAAGCTCTCTTTTTACTTGTTGTACAAATAATAATAAAAAAAACTTAAGAGAGTAGTATTTTACTCAAAAGTCAAAACAACTGTCTTATTTTAAAATTTTTGATTAGTATTTTACCAAATCCGAGGTATTCATTATCATCAACTCTAGTACAGTAGTATAAAACAATTTGTTGGGTCATGTGTGGAACACACGTCCGTCTTTTTGGTCTGCCGTCTGCATTATCTTTTTTTTTCTTATGTTCTTTCTACATCATTTGTATCTTCATCGTCTTTAGAGCTAATAGTTAGGTGAATAGAACAGCGAACATGAAATGCAAATATAAGCACATTAACGCTAAGTGCAAACGCAAAAAGATAGCTGCACTTTAAGTTTACTCAACCAAACTGAAAACATGAAATACGAATATATATATATATATATATATATGTATATATATATTCTTCTTCGAGTTACATGGTTCAAACGGCAACTTTTAAAACAACATTAGGAATTTCTGTTTCGAAAGTTCCAACTTGCTAATTAGAATCTTAAGTAATTTCTATGGGCAAGCTTGAATATGTTATTTAACGTCGTGTGTGAATCCAGGCCTGTGTGAATCACACGTTATGGAAGAGCGCATTATTACTTATCGCTTCATAAAATGACGAACTCGTCCCAAAAACCTTAAAAAGAATCGTATAAGAGTTGTAGTAATCTATACGTGTAGTACTAGGCAGGACCGGGCCCAACCCGAACAAAAGTCCTCTAGTTCGAGCTTGTTTGGGCCGGTTCGATTTGTCCCCACTTATATAATAACAATAATTACAGTGGAAGTCCTTTTTTCAGTATTTTTCTGAAACAAAATTTTAAAGTTCAAGTCTTTTAGCATACATATCCAAGTTAATTCAGTCACAAAAGAAAAGTCCGATTTTTTAAAAATCTAGATATATAGAATAGATAAACTTCACATGTGTTTCTTCTAGTATAATTTACATGTGTCAGTTTATCAGAAGATGTCAACGTTCGAGTTTCGACCGACTTCAAAAATATATAATTTGCGTGGTAATCTGACGAAACTCCTTGAGCAGTTGAAACTTTTATTTTATGCCTTCGTCGGTCTATTTATAATTCAATTCTATAGAGCAGTTATGTGAAAATTCTTTTTTGTTCTCCCCTTCTCCTCATAATACAAACTTTTCAAATGTCGCACGTTACAAACAAAGATTAGACACAAGAGATATAAGAAACAACAATTTACGACAAAATACATAATTCTAAATAAAACTATCCGTTGTAATATTTTTATACTAACAGATATATGTTCTACGCGTTGGGATTCTTTTGTGTCGTCGGTATCTCTACCAAATCCCTTAATTAATCTTATATTCGTACTTCTATACCTTAATGAACTATAAAACTAAAGACAACGATATATATCTTGGAATACTTTCTTGCCCGTTAGTACCTGTTCGTTTGCGGTTCTACTAGTTTTATTATTAGGGATTAGGTCGGGTCCTGTAATTTTAGAATAAAGAAGAATGATCAGTAATATCACAAAAGTACAAAAGTACTAGTTTTTTCTGTACTGAAAACTTGCTTTATATCTCGAGGCGATTGCTCAACTACAACTATAATTATGTCGCTTCATCCAAAATTATAGAATAATCAAGATTTCACGAATTCTAGTACTCTTGACAAAAGAAACCAATTAGTCATATTCTTATCAATAATCTAAAATTAAAAGGTCCTATAGTCTCAATTATGTATAATTTTTGCTTTTGTTATTGATTATGACATCATAACGCTCAATATACAATTGTAGTTAAGTTTAGTTTTCTAGTGTAACTCACTGTTCGATAGACTTTTTGTTGTTGGTGATTAACTGATTATGACATCATAACGCCCAAGTTCACTACAGTCAAAAATAAGTTTACTAGACGTTCTATATGTTACCAACTTAATTACCATAGCTTGATTTAAGGACCAAACATTCACCCTTTTTAACATAATATCTAATATACTTTATTATCACAGTTGACAAAATAAATACGTATTTTATCATTAATAATTTAATAAAATAGATAGCTAGACGATTTGAGAATTGGGTTTTTATAACATAGTTACTGAAATATATTATTTGATACAATGAACGAATATAGAAGAACAATACATCCCTTTTTCCCCCAAGATTGGCGAGAGTATTGATCATATGCCCAAATCTTCAGCAACTTAAAAAAAAAAACAAAATCACATTGGCTACCTTCTTGTTTATAAAAAAAATCCATAAAAGATCTAACATCCAAGGTTTCAAGTAATGGGAGAAAAAAATATAAGTGGAAAGACGTAAACTTTAATCATTAAAAATAAGAAAATCTTCCAACTTTATATCTCATTGAAGCTAAACATAAAACATGATATCAATTATTCATGACATTAGTAAGAGTACTATAAAACCATTTTTGTAATTAATAATGTAATTTTCAAACTTTGGTAATTCCGAGTGGCGCAGATTGTGAGTCAGAGAAATATCAAAAACAAAATAAAAATACACTCATAAGAGAGCACATGTTGGTTAGCTTAAATGGACCCACCTACACAACCAAACCTGCAAAACCTTCTATATAAAGCTCTTTTGACGTCTCCAATACATCCATCACACACAACACAACACATAATCCTCCCAAAAAGACATTTGTGTCTTGAAAAAAAAACACACAAATTTAAAGATGAATTTCTTGAGAGCTATTACTCTCTCACTGTCTCTCTTTCTTGTGGGAATGGTTGGAACGATCCAAGCTCAATTGCAGATGAACTTCTATGCCAATACTTGTCCTAACGCTGAAAAGATTGTTCAAGATTTTGTTTCAAACCACATTTCTAATGCTCCTTCTCTTGCTGCTGCTCTCATTAGGATGCATTTCCATGACTGTTTTGTCCGAGTATACTCTTCTTTTCTCTCATTTTTTTTTCTCTTTATATATTGTACATGGAACATTCTGAATAGCTACAGAATTAATAATTAGATGGAGATATCTACACATGTAATTATTGTAGGGATGTGACGGATCAGTGCTTATAAACTCGACGTCAGGAAACGCAGAGAGAGACGCAACTCCTAACCTAACGGTTCGAGGATTTGGCTTCATCGAGGCCATCAAAGCTGTGCTTGAAGCTCAGTGCCCTGGAATTGTCTCTTGCGCTGATATCATCGCTCTAGCATCTCGTGACGCTATCGTTTTCACGGTAAGCATCATATTCACATAAGGTGATCACAAATAACAAAACGTAGTATGCCTCAATATCATATATTTGACCTTTGGTATTTTGTAGGGAGGACCTAATTGGAGTGTACCGACCGGACGAAGGGATGGGAGGATATCAAATTCATCGGAGGCATTAGCTAACATTCCTCCTCCGACCAGTAATTTCACCAATCTTCAAACACTCTTTGCTAATCAAGGACTTGATCTTAAGGACCTTGTCTTACTCTCCGGTAAATTCTTCAACCCGTACGTACCACACAATACTGCTAATTAAGAGTTAAATTAATTATGGAGTGTGTTAAAAAAAATATATGAGTGTTAAGATTGTTTCAAAACATATGTAAAGTAAATCAAAATTATGAGTTCTCTTGTGTTTGCGTATGCATTTACAATCTACAAAGAAAAAATAATTTAATATAACTTTTTCACATTATCCAAAAAAAGTAAAATGGTTTTCAACTTAAGAAAAGATTTTTTTTCTATAAAGAACAATATTTTATAATGTTACAACGCTAGTAAAACAGTTTAAACCTATGGTTCCAACTTCCAAGATTGTTTAAAGAAATTATCTAATAATAACAGGGGCTCACACTATTGGTGTATCTCACTGCTCGTCTTTCTCAAACCGTCTATACAACTTTACGGGTCGTGGAGACCAAGATCCAGCCTTAGACAGCGAGTATGCAGCCAATCTCAAGTCTAGGAAATGTCTTAGCCTCAACGATAACAAGACCATCGTTGAGATGGATCCAGGGAGCCGCAAAACATTTGATCTAAGTTATTACCAGCTCGTCCTCAAGCGTAGAGGTCTGTTTCAGTCAGACTCTGCTCTCACCACTAACCCCACGACACTCTCAAACATAAACCGGATCTTGACGGGTTCAGTGGAAAGTTTCTTCTCTGAGTTTGCGAAGTCGATGGAGAAAATGGGTCGGATCAATGTCAAGACGGGATCAGCCGGAGTGATTAGGAGGCAATGTTCCGTTGCAAATAGTTGAGGGGTGAAAATGTAAAAGATCTTGGAGTTTGGGTATAGTTGTAACTTGTGAGAATAATAAGGATGATGATTGTGATGTGACCTTTTGGGATTTTTGTGTGTTTGGATTTTTGTTATAGACTTCGTCAATAAATATATTAGTGTTTTTCTACGCATTTGGTTTGTCTTGTACGAATCATGACATTTTATAATTGAGTTGGTTTCTGTACCTTGTTGATAGAGTTATCTGCAAAACGAGAGGATCCCAAAACTTTAACAAATTACGTACTAAAGGGAATATATTTTTTTTCAATTATAAAGTTACGAAAGATAAGAAACTATTGTTAAGAAGGTTAAGAACATTGATGTGTTGATTGATTAAATGTGTTTAGCGGCTGCTTTGACTTTTGACCAAATAATTACATATCTACCCATTGTATCTTTTCTTTTTGACAATTCCATGTACTAACACTCTAATCAAAATGTCTTATCTATATTTTTCAGTTAAAAATTTTGGTTTACAGTTTTAGTTAGTTTGTTAAATATGATAAAACCCAAGTAAAACAAAAAAAAAAACTTCAATTGATACAAGAAATACCGAAAGTCGAAAGACCCAAAAGAAAGAAAGCTCTATTATTTTCATCAATCAAAGGTACAAAAGTAAAAGTTATTTTTGAGTTTGTATCATTCCTTCGTATGGCTCTGAGGAGAATGAAGAGAAAACTCTGCACCAATCACAATCTTCTTCACCTTCTTCTTGCAAGAAGTATACCCGAAACTATAGCTGTCCCTGCAACTGCCATTGCCACTGATGATATTATCCTCTTTACCGTAAACACTGACTTGTCGCTTGGTATCTCCATTAGATCATTCATCTGCAGTTTCAATGAAACGAAAATAAAGCACAATCCAAAACAAAATTAAGCTCCTTCATTCAGAGGTTGAAACGACATCAAACCGTTATAGGTTGCTTCCAATTCTTCTTGATTCCATTAATATGCCCTTTCCCGATTACTGCCACAACCGAACTATGCTCACTTGCAACTCTCAGCAAAGAGGATGCCATGTACCTGCAAATTTCTTATATCAGGAGATAGTTGGATGCGAAACCCGATGGAAGATCGTTAAATCTTCTCTATTTTGGCTATGACCAGCATTTCTAATTTAGTTTCCAGATACGCCAAGCTTTACAAATCTGATAAACTACATAGAGCGGGAATAGAGAATGCTAACTGGTCTCGCTCATGCACTATTGTATCCATGAGAGTTGGAAATTCCTTGCTCATTTCTTGAATAACCAAAGTCAACATATCCACATCGTCCATATCTTTCAGCTGAAACCAATGCAATTTACCATCGACCGATATTCAGAATCAATATAGTCTCGTTACAACAAACCACATTCATTTACATGTGCAGAGTAGGGAACAAAGAATACACTAAGACTTACCATTTTCTCGAGTTCCTCAGCGCTGGGCAAGAAGACAGCTTGAAACAGTATGGAGTATAAAAACTTTACCTTGTGCCACAGAGGCATTTTGGCCCATGTTCTTTTCAGCGTAATCTGCTTCGACAAACACAAAACCAAATGAATATACTGAAACAATGCTGTTGAAAAATAGACGCCCATGAATGCGACTCCATGTTATAAGATGCATAACAGTGCTAAAAGAACGTTTTAAAACAAGGGACAAACATATCACCTGTACAGGACGATCACCAAGTATCACCTTGCCGCCGTATTTAATTGCTTCTTCATACGCCACACGAAACTCAGCACCAGGGAAAACCTCAAGATGACTGGCGATCTAACAGAAGGAAAGGGTGTAAATTTATGGTTCAGAACATTTAGCTTTCATCAAAAATTTCATGATTAAGGAAACATGCCTTTGCAAGAAACCATCCATAAAGTATTCCGAATGTGTTCTGTTTTTGCTTCCAACTTTCTATCATGTCCGACATGGTTGGAATCTAGAAAAGCAAAACATAGTACCATTTCAGACTAAGCAGAAGGGTTAGAATCACGTATAAATAATTGGATCTGTAATGAATCAGCAACAAAGCATAGCATATAGAGCAAGTGAAGTACATGCATCATAGAAATTTCATTTAAGAAATAAGCAGCCTCTGTTTTGTGATTAGTAAAACATTTTTGACAACATTAATCATTATAGTTATAAACCAAATAGGAAGGAAGAAGCAGAAATCACAGATTGTGAAAAGCAAACCTTCAAAGTCTGAGGTTTGAGAACAGACAATCGGCTTGAACACAACTCTACGAAAACAACCTGTAATATCAACAAACATGCTTTAGACCTCTCAGCATAGACATAATAAAAAATATCAAACTTCAGTCCTCGATGAGCATTCAAAAGAGAAGAAGAACCTCTGGTTTCAAGAAGCTGATGATTGCTTCAACTTCAAGACAGGATTGCTGCAAGCCAAAAAAGATTTACTTGAATTATTCCATGAGGAATGACTAAATCATCATAGTCTAATCTGACACAAAGAGTTAAGCATTTTAATGTGTTCTGACTAATACAATCAAACAAAACCCAATTTTGCTGAATTTAGCAATATTTTTCCAGAAGCTACTAAATTTAAACCTTAACTCCATTTTGGGGAATTGTTCTGATACAACCAAAAACACAGGTCCCAGCCTTAGCTCCCCCTAATAGAAATAAATGTTTGATAGATCTTCTTGAAATTGTTCACATGCAATTAATAATTCAGATTTCCTCCAAATCAAGCAATCTCAGAATCATTCCAGTAGTTACCAAATCCTAGTTCAATTTCCAATACAGCTCTTTCGCAGATTTAGAAATAAAACGAGAATTCGAACGAGGAGGATACCTTTGAAACATGAGCAGTACCAACCAAGTAGACATCGCAAGATCCACCTTCCGCTGTGGACTCGCACGTCAGAATCACAACGCTTTTGGCCAATTCATCAGGCAGCTCAGCTTTAACCGTCTCAGATGAAGACTCGCCGGCATCACCGCCGTCGATTCCATCTCCATCGCCGCCGCTAACAACAGAATCAGAGTCTTTAAACTCCTCCTCCTCACGGTGTCGAGCCGCTTCGTCGTCGAGCAGTTCATCCTTGTCCACATTAACTATGCTGTCGCTTAAGGAGATATCGCCGGTAGGTCTAGGGTCGTCGATGTGAACGAAGTCCTCGCCAGAGTGAACCTCCGTCTCCGAAGAAGGCGATTGCGTCGTCGTCGGCTCTATCGTCATCGGCGATGGCAAGATTTAGTAATTCTGAGAAGTCTCTGGAGGACTGATTGAGAGATCACGCAAATATGAATGGAGACAGAAGAAAGAGTTCAAATAAAAAAAAAAAAATAATAATAATAATAATAATAATAACTATCTAAGAAAGAAGGCAAGGTATCATATCATCACGGTGGGGAAAGTCGTCTAATTACTTTAATTAAATTTTATAAGTATCACAAATCATTTTAATTTCCAATCATGCTTAAACCGGATTTGTATTTTGGTCCGCGTCAATCCGGTCGCATTATATTTTTTTGTTTTTCCTATGTTAAAAAAAACTTCAAATCTTCTTAAGAAAAAGAAAAAACAAAAGAAACAGCTGTGTAAAAGTGAGAGACTAATTAAAAAAAGAGAAATCTAATTGGATACTTAGTTTGTAATAGAAGTAACAAATATCATTCTCCAACTTTATACTCCCTCCGTTTCTAAATATAAGATGTTTTAGTGAAAACACGCATATTAAAAAATAGTTATTTTTAAAAAATTTAACCAATGATAAACAAGTCTGCATAATATATAATATAAATTTAATCTAAAAATTGCATAAAAAGTTGAAAAATCCTATATTATGAAATAAATCTAGAGGAATTATAAGGTAGATACTAGGTAGCCTAATTAATAACATTAATTTCATTTTCATCAGTTTCACTGTTTCAACCTATAATTTTAATCAATTTCTTCGGTTGACTGTAAAACCTTTGTCACAATGTAATCTCATTTTATTGTCGGTGTAATTTGGTTTGGACTTTGGACTTAGATATCTATCTAGTTTTCAGGGATCCAGATTCGGCCGGGTTCCACGCAATTACCCGGTTTATAATTGGGACGTGTACCACTCAATTACCCGGTTTATTATAAGAAAATTAACTCACCAAAATTATAATTGCATGTTGTAACCTAGTATAACAATTTTCATGAGAGAAATTAAAAAGAAAACATATGTTAGTTAGTTTGTTAGTTGTTGAGTGACTGAGTCATCCTTAAAAAGAATACTCTGGAATTTGTTATTTTGTCCAATATTACAGTTCCGATGTGTTTCAATGATTCTTCTCCTACCATTCAAATATCTTTTCTACCAGTCAAAACACCTATATAAGATTTTTAATTTTTAACAATTTCATATCTTACAAACATATATATAATCATTTTTTTTTGCTTGCATATTAATATGATCATATATATGAATATATATATATATATATATTCCAGAAATTTTTACGACCGGTGAATATATCAAAAATGTGTAACTACAAATTAAAGCCCTCAAAAGCTGAAAGGCAACCAGCCACTTAACAACATATATTAATTTTGAGTACTATGAGTAGTATATGAACTAAAACTAATTTGTTGGTTGGGATGGTAATACCGAAAAAAGTATAGTGTATATATATAGTTACGGTGAAATTATAGCTAGGGATGCATATAGATGAGCTCATCCTCTTTGCACTCTCGTAGTCCAATTTCCATTACTTTGCCACCAGTGGAAGAAGTAGGTAAAATTTCACAACACTGCCTTCTGGGAGCCTTCAACTACCACATCCAAAAAATACTTTAGTTCAGATTAACAAACTTATATCAAAGTAAGGAAGTAGTAGTAAAAAAAAACTAAATGAAATACTACATATTTATGGTGCTATTTTAAAAAAGTCGCTACGTAATTCTAAATATAATCAAATTTCACCATCAAACTATTTGTACTTTTTCCCTCAAAGAAAAGAAGAAGAAAAAAGATGGAATGAATTACTTGTCTGATATCGAGATCGAGTCTTTTTGAAAACACTCTAATCTCTTGGATTTTGCGAGGCGACGTAATGGGATCGTAGGTGCAATTCTCATAAGCTTGCGTGTAAACACTTTCAATGGTTCCATTATGGCGACTAGAAGAAACATGTTGCATGTAGAAAGTGACAGGTCTTTGGCAAGGATCAGGATGAATCTCTCTTGTGTTGAATGTGTATCCGGATTGTCCCCACGGCCGGAACGTCTCTTGTGTCCGCAAAGCATTCGGTAATAACAAATGCCTACTATCAATCTAACATTCAAAACAAAAATAATAGTAATTAATTTGATTTAATAATTATAACATTAGGTTACCGGAGTCATGAAAATTCACACAACTTAATTCTCAA
>NC_025687.1:2093922-2096947 GCF_000633955.1 Camelina sativa
TTTGGATAGCGTTCGAGCGAGGTTTTCTGGGATGAATATTGTGTCGTCGTCTCCAAACACGTACCATCTTACCTCTTCTGAGGAAGCGTTGAATAGCCTGACAGTTTCTAGAACGCACCGCGCAATTCGGATCGCGTTTCTGTCACCACCTCTCCAAGTGTACCTGTTTATATAATAATAACGTTGAATTTACAAAATTACAACAACAAAAAAAATGAAATTTATATAATTATAGTATATTAAAATTTTGTAAAATCAATATACGTTACATAAAAAATAGACGTTACAACAAATAGTACTGTATCTGATTAAAACTAGTAATAAGAAGCCATACCTATTTTAGTCGATGATGAAAGTAAAGTTAAAGTTATTTACCTGAACCGAGAAGTATCTTGGGAAATACAAATCGGAGGAAGGAGATCAGAATCTGTGTGGTTCTCCGAAGACGACAAGGGGTGGTCAACGAAGACGCAGCCTCTCATTTTCTGAGCATCCCACCAAAGCTTAACGTATTCTCTACGCGCAGGCCAAGAGTTCGTGCTTGAGCCTAACCCAAAGACGATGTGGTTGATTTTTGTTAGGCTCTTGGATTGATCTTGATCAGAAGATGAGAAGTAGGCATGAATTGAGGTTTTAGATTGAAGCCTTGAGGCGGAGATGAGGAGGTAGACCAAGAAAATGAATGCGAAAAGTAGTATGCAATTTATCATACGCGTTGCGATAGTGGAAGAAGAAGACGAGAAAGAATGGGTTTTGGATACCGGTCGAAATGGAAGACACATTTCTTTACGGTTCGACAGAGACAAAATATCTATTTGAAGAAGGATAAATTTTGGTATATTACCTATATATATATATATAATATGGGAAAGGTAAGATCTTAAAACAGATTATGATAGGACGGTGGGTACACTAATTTATAGTGGTGGTCACGGTTGGTATAGGCCGTAGCGGCGGCGGAGGAGGAAGGTTGATTAGAGGGAGAGTAATGGAGTCATGTTAAAAAATGGTTTTAGTGTAAGGAGTTAATGGTGCCTAACTAGTTGTGATTAGGCACGGAAGCTAAGGCGTAATTAAATAAAGAAAGAGTTTATTAAATTAGTCGTATTTAGAAAATCTAATTGGAGAGTGTTGGAGTCTTTATGGACTCTTACGTTAGTTGTTTCTCCACTTTGTCAATTTTCTCAATTTGAAGTAATGCACATCTTAAATTGGAGATGATTTTATTTTGGGTAATGGATTTATTACTTGACGCGTGTCAAATTATTCACAAATAAATTTAATTTTCCATACAACAATACAGATTTTCTATTTAACAAGAAAGCGATTTTTATTTACAATAGAGGCATTTTTATTTAATAAAAATAAACAGTAGAGTTTATTATTTGTTTTTGGTCATGATAATAGATTTTTTTCCTGCTTTTGGTCACAACAAGATACATACTGTATTTCTTATGATATGTTAGTTAACAAACATATATATTTAATTAATGTTTAGTAATTGTGTTCCTAATTTTATTTGAGTCAATTGTAAGATTACAAATCCGACTAGTCCAATAAGGCTTGCTTTTAATTTTATTATTGTGCTTGTTAAATGTAAGAGCATAGTATATACTTTACACAATTAAATATTCAGAAAATATGAAACAAGCAACGTTTAGTAACGTAAATTTTGCTGCCCACAACATGTGCAGTGTCACAAGATCCGAGCCATAAGGGATGCTATTAATATATTTCTAAGACATGGTTTAATTTTGTTTCGTGACAAATGATTAAAGAACTTGCTAGGAAAAGTGAAAAATGCCATGAATACGTATCTTTAATTTGCAAAAGACGTGGTTAAGATACTACTGACTGACTCACGTACGTGGACACTCCCCTGTTTTTTCTAGTTTTGTTTTTGTTTTTCGTCTTGCTTCTTCGCCAAACGACTATTATCTGCTTAACAATATTCTACGTCCATATATTGATTTATATTTTGAAAAAAAATAAATAGTGAAGAATAATGTAGTTTAAGTCGCCCAATGACGAAAAAAAAAATGTAGTTTAAGTCCTTGATAACCAACTCCAACACAAACTGAACCTATTTTCAAAAAAAAAACACAAACTGAACCTATTGACTTCCGGTACCGGTTAGAGTCTAACGAAGGTTTTTAGTAATATATCGTGCTTCGTAAGAAGTCTAATTTTATTAAAAGAAAGAAATAATATAAACTCCGAAATAATCTCTAGAATCGAACCAATACTAGTCGAGATCGTTTTTGACCTCTCAGTGACTTTTGCAGTCTTCAAGCGTTTGCAGTCGACCAACCAGACGGAACCACTGAACAACAACAGACCCTTGGTGGATAAACATTATGAACAACAACAAAAAGATGTGATGATGGTCATATGATTGCAAATCTCTTTATTTTCTTTATTGGTGTCTCAAAATTGAGCTTGGTTTGTCATTAGCTCATGATTTTATTAGTCCCTTTCTAAATATAATTAGCTCGTGCCTGGGTCATAATCATACTCTGCACCAGCTTTTGTAAATCTTCCTTTCATTCGTCTCTTCGTATCAGCTGTAGATTTTCGAGATTCATATCTAATTTGCTTCCCAAACCTGCATTTTGTTATTAATTTGAACTTGTAAGTACGTATACACTTGGCATGGAGTTATATTTCATATAATTTTCATGTGATATAATACCTACTTGCGTTTCTTCTTCTTTTCGAAATATCTCTTCTTCGCCTCTTCTCGAGCTTCCGGAGTATATCTTTCAACAGGTATTTGATTCTCCCATGGTAACATCTCATCGGTTAGAATCAACTGCGATTGTCCACAGTCAAGTTGAACAAGAACGTTAGGGAATATTGCAACATTATTGGACTCTTCCTTTGCTTTTGCATCAATCATTTGATTTATATAGTAATCTTGAGAGCTTGCATTAGCCAAAGCTTCAATGGTGTAATCTTTATGTATAACCGATGACATACCCGATGATGAAGATGATATAATCTATAAAAAAAAAAAAAAAAAAAA
>NC_025687.1:2096953-2097596 GCF_000633955.1 Camelina sativa
AGTCGACAATGAAGTTAATCAAAACCGACAGAATTGAATTGATGTTTGTTAATACCTTGGTCGACGTGGTCTCTGGATTGTGCTTCGTTAATTCATCGATTAGTTGATCAGTTAGGATCAAATCTTCATTGGGGTCATATTCTTTTAATACCGCCTCGTCGACATCAAAACCGTTCAGAAAAACATTTTCTATATCTTCTTTAGTTTCGTAGCCATTGAAGCCTGAGTATGAACTATCCTGCGTAAAGTGACACAGAAGAAACATTGAATGAATAGAGCTAAACAAGCATATAAATCAAATAAATCATCATAATCATACAAGAACCCTCTTTAAAAAAGGACAACACAATTATTAGTATACACTACCTTAGGAATGTCCAAACAACCGGGCCGAAGCATCGGCACTTGTTGATCACTATAACTATTCTTTGTATAATTTTCGTTTCTTTGAAAGAATTCAAAAGATGATGACGAGTCCTCGTTAAAGAGAGGTAAGGAACCATGGGACAATGGCCAATTGCGATCAACAAAAGAAGATGAACAAGACGAGGAAGAGGAATCAAAATCAAGACAATTATATGCCGAATTATAATTGGAACCGTTTTGAAGAAGAAAAAAACGTGACAAGATATTAGGGTTTAAA
>NC_025687.1:2098024-2110090 GCF_000633955.1 Camelina sativa
AAAAAAAAAAAAAAAAAAAAAAAAAAAAAAAAAAAAAAAAAAAAAAAAAAAAAAAAAAAGGAGACGAACAGTATGAGATTTTGAGATCTCTCTACGTCTGAAAGAAACACATTGTAGTTTTGAGATCTACTATAGCTTCTGTTTCTTAATTTATACTAAAGTTTACTGTTACACGTGGTAAATAATGATGTCATATGGTATGAATGCATATTCATCGGGATGTTCAGTTTGCATGCTAGGGTTTTTGGATGCCAGATAGGATTATTAAATGGAAACTTTTTTTTGTATGTGACGGAAAAAGCGAATCTATCTGCGAAAATTTCGATTTTTCAAGTTTGAAATTTAATTAGAATAAGATTTGTTAGAAAGATCTTTAATTTTCGAGTCTAAATATAATTAATCAATTTTGAATCTCACAATTATAACTTTTTATCCTTCTTTTTTTTTTTTGGGCAACTAACGTTTTATCCTTCTATTTCATCTTTATCCATCTCTTGTATTTTCCCTTCTAGCTTAATTTTTTATATTTATCGTCTTTACTAAAAAAATCAGGAACCAAGTAAATAAGTAATAACACAAGAAATTTAGAACCAAACGAGGAGAGCCTCGAGAATTCAAAAACTCCGACGACGTTCTTCCTCAATCTGATCTTGAAGAAATTAAACTTCACCTTTATCCATCTCTTGTATTTCCCTTCTAGCTTAATTCATAAATCATTTTTGAAGAAAATTTCACCAAAATTCAAATTTTACACTATATTTAACATTTTCCACGTGAAATTTCACTATATATGCCCACGTCATAGCCATAAGTTTTTTTCTTTCTTTCTTTTAGTTCGTATAGTAACTAGTACGACAATCACAAGTATTCACAGAATTCTTGAACATCTTATTTAAGTTATCTAGCTTCTGTTATCTTTGTTACACGAATTATTATAAAATAAGAAAGAGATTTCGATTTCTTTACAAAAGAAACGGAATTGCGAAAGTCTATGATATATACGACCAATTCACAAATTAACTTCAACATTATTTAGCTACGACAGACGATAAGTAATAAATGACAGAGGCAATGGCATGAACGAAACACACCTTGGCTCCAAAAGATAGAAAATATTTGTTTGTGAATCCACATTTTGATCTTGACTCTCTGTTTGACCATATCCCCATCGCAAGTAACACCGCTCCAGCGATTCCTACGATCCTGTTCTCAACCAACATTGTCTGAAATTTTAATCCAGAATTCATATTTCATTCATTCAAGAGCTTTTAACAAATGTAACTGGGTTGAATACGCTATAGAATGTTTAATCTTGAAACAACCGTACCCTGTGTAATGATTCAATACTGATTAAACCTTTTGATTAATTTTCTCATCATATGCATCATTATTGACATGTTTGATTAATTAATGTTATTAATTTTGTGGTAAATTGATATTTTAAAAATGCATTCTAATAAATATTTCGTTTCTTTTTTTTTTGTAGTAATTAAATGATTAGGAAAGTTTATGAAAATCTTCCTAAGCTTACGAATATTACTTGTATACATCATTTGAATGATCATTTTTAAGAAGGCTTTGTTCTTTTTGTGAAACCTTTATTAAGAAGGCTTTGTAAACTTTTAAAAATGTATTTGTTCTATTTCTAAAAACGTAATGATATTTAGTGGTATGTATTTCATGATATCTCTATAAACTATAAGATTACAGCAAATCTATTAACTTCCCCTTTTCTCATGCATGACATCTATTCTGAGTTTTAGGAGTGTTAAAAATTATTACCAGTTGAGAACAAGGCATATTATGTAGAACTGTGTAGCGATCGTATTAGTTATGGCGCTGACGCCGACGCCGGGTGTTGATAGATTGGAGGTAGAGCATCCGATCACATTGGCAATGACATGAGCTGCTGCCAAACATGACAGTGCTATAATCCCTAACACAAAAGCTGTTTTGCTTGGAGCTTTACACTCGACCATCCACACCCTATTGTGCTTCACCTGCCACATACCAAAAACAAAGTATATATAATCATCATCATCATCATCATCATCATCATCACCATCGATCACCATCATAATCATTTGTTGACTATATATATAATATATAATAGACATATTTACATTTTGTTGGGCAATATCGGCTTGTAATCCGACGTAACCAGCGACGATGCCTAAGCCCACGATCAAAACAATGCAAACTACTATTGTAACGTAGAAGCATCCTTTCGTCTTCGTTTTGTTTCCCTCTTTCATTTTCTATTATAATTTTTTTTTGTCTTGTTTATTTTTTTTTTTCTTGTTTTAAGAGATTGAAAGGAAAAAGGTTATTTGTGAAATTGAGAATCTTATGTGAAATGGATTAATATATAAAGGCTAGAGTTGGATTAGATTTTAGCTAACGTGGAAGCTGGCTAAATGTTTAATTTTTGGTATATATCAAACATTAAACTGAATATATATGTTAGCTAAAATCAGAAGATTCATGTTTAATGTTTATGTTAGCTAAAAAACCAGTAGTTAGATAAATATCTTCATATCAAACATTAAAATGAAAACCAGAGGATTCTTGTTTTACATATGGCAAACAAGAAAGAAATAGAAATGGTCTATAAAGTAACCCTATTTTTATATATCTTATTATATAATTTCGAATATGTTTTTTATGTAGTATTATGACAAGTGGATTAAAAGATAAGTTATATTATAAGACACTTGTCTAACAGAAATAAGATCAATTAGAAATAAATAGATATAATAAACTATAAGACTGTAAATCTACAAAACAATAGTCATGGAAGATAGAGTTATACAAAATCAATCCAAAATTTTAATTATTGTTAAAAAAATTGTGAATTAAAAAGTGATTTTAATTAAAAGCATTATTTTGAAGAAAAAAAAAATGAAGTGGTAAGAGATATTATCTTAACAGATTTAATAATTTAATATTTGTTTTAAATTTTAAATAAAACTAATAGAAAATGCCATATGTGAGTTAAGAATCTCACCAAATTTATTTTTATTTTTAATATTAGTGAGAATCACCCATTGCACATGGTCTAAGGATTAAAGAATACCAAGGTAGCGCCCAGACCCATGGGAGGTACGGTGAGAAGAGAGCCTAGACAGGAAAGCCCATCGTCAAAGCTAGACTTTAAAGCCCACCGTCTTGATGACGTCCACTCATCACGTGACTCTCTAAACACTCAGATTTTGTTATCTAGAGAGGAAAATATAAAATAGGAATTTTTTTTTAAAAAAATCTCTCTAATAATCAAAAAGAAATTGAAGAAAAAATTAAGAAAGGAATTTAAAAAAAAAAAAAAAAACTGTATCTGATTCTGATCGATCATCCACTTAGACGCATCGCAGTTAGAGTAACGGACGATGGTTTGGGTCTGTCGTTGTTGAAGATAACGATCGACTAGCGTAGAGAGTGATCTGGTGTGTGATTGATGACGTCGTCGGAGAGCATAGATAGTCTCGGGGACCGACGAACTGAAATTTTGGCTGAGGTTGATTGAAGTCATCGATCGATGGGGTGATATATATTGTCGTGGAAGTTGTAGGAAACGATATCGATCTGGACCGGAAGAGCAACAAGATCGAGTTGGTTTGATCGAGACTCGAGAGCAAAGACGTACGTGTTAATTGGGAATGATCATCCATCGATTAAAGCCAATTGGAAGAATCGAAAGATCTGACTTTTTAGGCGAAACACTTTTGATGAGAGAAAGGGTTCTGAGATTTTTATAAGCAAAAGATTAGGGTTTTCTTCAGAAAAGAAGACCAACAAAAAAAAAAAAAGAAGAAATTTTACGGTTTGGTTACGTACGTTGTTGTAATTTCCTTTTTCTTCGACAAAGGTTATTTTTTTCCTTTTATCTCAAAACAACGGTCACTTGTTTAATTTTACCTTCTACCGAACACACAAAATATGAATGTCAAATCATCCGCATGAAATCCCCAAAATCCGAACACACAAGATAAGACATCTATCTATCGTCTATCGTTAGGAAGATCGATGTTCAAAATAAGATATTTATCGTTAGGAGATCGATTTTCAACTATTGTTTTTGGGGAAAAATCAACTTGGATTAGTGTTTCTAACTTTTAAATGAAAAAAAAAAAAAAAAAAAACGGAATCTGTATTAAGACTTGGCAATCCGCTCTTAACTTTTAACGCCATATAAACTGTTCACATTGCTCGGGTAAATAGCAAAACGGTGACGTTTAATAAAATCAACTACAAGAATTATAGAAATTCTCTCTCGAGTTAAGGAGGTTCTATGTAAGAAAAAACTAAAACNTTTAAAAAAAAAAAAAAAAAAAAAAAAAATCGGAATCTGTATTAAGACTTGGCAATCCGCTCTTAACTTTTAACGCCATATAAACTGTTCACATTGCTCGGGTAAATAGCAAAACGGTGACGTTTAATAAAATCAACTACAAGAATTATAGAAATTCTCTCTCGAGTTAAGGAGGTTCTATGTAAGAAAAAACTAAAACAATATTGTAGATGGTGAACAAGAATGAATACACACACTTGACACTTTCAATACATGAACGGAGAAGGAGCGAAACCAGGTGATGCTATACGGTACGTGATTGTGTCTCTCCTGCATTCAAGAAAAAATAATGCATTACTCCTGTAATCAATCCTGTGGTGAGTTAATTAATTAGTCCACATACATCCTATTAATCCCTATATTAGCTGATAACTAAAAAAAAACAATTTAATTAAATTGAAAATCTTTTAAAAAACGATTGCGATGAACAAAATCTCAATTTGAAAAAACTATAACTAAAAACAATAGCATTGTATAAATCTCGATGATAGTAAAAANAAAAAAAAAAAAAAAAAAAAAAACAGAAAAATCATGAAATATTTATTACCAGGCTCTCTTCAGTGACGTACGATCTCTGCGGGAGTACGACGCCGTTTCTCTGGCTAAAATTTTTCCAAACGAACGATTAGTCTCCCTGGCGAAGACGACGGGGGTTGATACGTCTTCCAAGATAGCAGAAAGAGACGGCCGCCACCGCTTGAACCTTCTCCGCTCCAACCAAAGCGGCGCCTAACGGTTCACTCTTCGAAAGATATTCGTCCTCGTCATACGCGCGTGCGTGTCAATCACGGTGTAAGTCGAAGTCGAAGAAGAAGAAGAAGAAGATCCATCATCTCTATCTGCCGAAGATGAACGATAACACTGTCGAATTAGAGAGAAAAACATATATGTTTTGTAATATTTTTTTAACTAAAAAACGTTTTTAGTTTTTGGCTTTTTTTAATCCAATTAAGGTCTCGTGTTTGTTGAGCTATCTCTAACTGTGTAATATTTATCTATCAGTCAATTACTACAATTATATTAATATTTCTGCAACAAATCTTGTTTTTCCTTTTTTGGGTCTGACGTTATCCATTGCGATTTAAGGATAATGATTTCTTTTTAGAATATATCCATTTGTGGTTAAGTAAATGATAGCTAAATTAGTAATGTTAAGATCTCTACATCATATTTAAAGATTTGTTATCTAACTAGGCACAATGTAAAATATTTTTTTCAAAAGAAAGATATCCTATTTTATGCTTTTTTCCTTTGTCAGGGATATCTAATTAAGTTTGTAACCTTTTTTTTGTCAAACATTAAGTTTGTAACCTATATATATTTTCTTTGTTCTTAAAATGGAAAAGTGAATAAGCTAATCCTCCTTCGACTTGTCAAATATTTACAATATATAGACTCTAGAGAAAGTATTTTATGAGTTGATTATATTCTAAAAATAGTCAAAACGTTTATTTTTTTTCAACAACCAGTCAACGTTTTCGTTGTATTTAGTATTTACTTCGGCCATCTCTTAATTATTATTAAATATCAGATTCTGGCAACTGTAACCTCCATCATTAATTTGTTTATTTTAGTCAAAATGATTAAATATGAAATTTACATACCATAATAGATTTCCACTTTTCCCATTTACATATTTTAAAAATCGAATTGCTACTATTTCGTTGTATTTTTTTTACCATACATTTTGCTAAGACACTTTAGAATGTTCTCTTCAACCAATAAACCAACTGAAAAATATGAAACAATAAAATTTTAAACCAACTTATGTCATAATATATGAAACTTTTATAATTCGTATAAACAAGACTATGAACTATAAGTGAACATTAGCAATTTGTAATCTCGCGATTTGTACCATAATTTATATATCATCATTTGCATAACAAACTGTACGTATTTTAATGCAGGCGATTCGTTCTAAGCCCATTTAGCTAAAAGTGACATAATCCCGGCTCCAACAAGAAGAGAGATATGGGCCATGATTTGTAGTCTAGTGTTAGATTGCATCTTTGGGTGCATGAAATCTGCTGCGAGAAAGTCTACGAGAGACATATAGATGAGGATGCCTGCAGAGGCAGCGTTAAGGACCCCCTGCACGATCAGTGCCGTTGGGCTTGACTCATTATAAGAGCTTAAAATTGCCATTCCGACTGCTATTCCCACCGGCGTCGTTACAGAGAAAAATATCGACATTACTGTAATTGACATACAATTGAAATTTCCCTGCAATATATATATATATATATATATATATATATATATGAGAATTCAAATGATCAGAAAATCACAATTAAGCAAATTGTCATTTAATCAACCAAATGATTATGTTTAGATGTCGTCGGTTTAGAAGAAACATGAAATTATTTTAGATATGCTTATGATAACTATTATTTTCTCCAAGTTTTATATATGACATGATTAGATTATTTTATCTTATCATGTCAAATGTTTGATTTTTTGCCCCAAGAAAAGTCAAATGTCTGCAAAACATTAAATTTTGTGAAACATGTTTTCAGAGCCATTAAAGCAACAAAGGTTCAACTTCTGCATGCATTTTACATTATAGCTAACAATAATGGTCAAAAATATTATACATTTTAAAATTTGTTTCCTTGTGATTAATTGAAGACATATATAAATGAAGAAAGTCAGATGTGTGTGTAAGCCAAGAGTTGAAAATGGAATCGGTGTTTGAAGTTCGCAAGTGGAAGGGATAAGTCAAAAAAAAACCGAAAAGATGGACGGCACACATTTTATGTAAAATTCAATAGATAATATCAAGGAATACTACATATATACACCTTATATACATCCTATGATTCTTTAATATAGCAAATAGAAAAAGAATTGTGAAAATAAAAAATGAAAAGCAAAGATAGGAGAATAGTTTACCTGGGCGATGCAACCACCAAGACCAAGACCTTCGAAGCATTGATGAAACATTAAAGCAGCAAAGAGAGCTTTGGCAGTGTCTGGACTTTGTGATGCCCCAAGTGATATTCCTATTACCACTGAGTGTACTATTATTCCCACTTCCAACACCTATACATTTTTAATAAATTGTTATTAAAATTGAGTAGTTGTTAGCTTCACCTTTTACATAAAATGATTAGGAATCTATATTGGAATCTTCATGCTAAAAATTGCGTAAAGAGGGTGATGAAAAGGGACGCAAACTCATATATGGAACCATCATCTATAATTGTATCTCATACTTTTATGCTTAGTTACATACACACAAAAAGATTGCATCTCTTGATCTAACTTCAGGTTTCCCAACATTTTAGTTGACTCACTTTTTACGTTAAACTTATATTAAAGGGTACAAACCGTATTAACAGTTACTTTTGGAATAAATTACTATATTAAAGAGTGAGAGTCGATTTTTCAGGCTTTATCTTTAGGGGGGACCAGAATATGTGGTCAAATTTCTCCGAAAGAATATGTTACCCGCATGGACCAAAAAATCCATGCACCTATTAACTACTAGTAGTAGAGTAGTAGTATACTTTTTTATATAATATAGGAATAATGTAAAAGAGAAATATATACTATAAAAATAATAATATATATTTTCTCTTGTAATAAGATTGGTTAAACATATACGATTTGTATATATAACAAATTCTAACGGAAGTTATCGACAAAATTACCCAAAATTACGACAAAAACAAGTAGCTAAATGAAAATTAAGTGACATATATAATTGGCTAATATATATAATGTTGTTTTTCTCAAAACAAAAAAATAAAAATAAAAAAATAGAGGTAAATTAAAGTAACTAATTGAATTAATTAAATACCTGAGCCACAACTCGAGTCCGGTGAAGCTGAACCTCGGAATCACCAGATTCCACGCCAACAATCCCGTGCGTGTGACCATGAGCATGCACGTGCAACCCAAGATCGTCTCCACCGCCACCGCGTTGTTCTTCACCGTCACCAATCCTCTTGGACGTCTTGAAATGTAATCTATGAAAATACGACGTCGCAAAAGAATCAACGGAGAGAGTCAGAATCGCAGCGACCATTGCGATAAACCCTGTGAACGGAAACTCCCAAGCTTCTCCTTTCAGACACGGTGACGTCAGCTTCTCGTAACCTTCCGGCAACACATGCATAAACCCCGTCGCGAGGATTACGCCGGCGGCGAAGGCTTTCGTCACGAAGAAGAGAGTCGTCTCCGGCCTCAGAGACGGGAAGAATTTGCCGAGTAACGGGAACAGAACGCCGATAACTCCGGCGACGAGAACGGAAGGTATGGCGGCGATCTTGTATTTGTTAGCTCCGGCTTTGTTTTCTTCCTCGTCTTCGTGTGAACACTCGCATTTTGACTCGCCAGCGGATACGGCGATGAGGAAGAGGGAGATGAAGAGGAAGAAGAGTAAGACCTTGACGTTACGTGTGATTCTCATCTTACCGATTAGGGTTTTGCAAAGGGGGTTGAGTACTAAATCTCTTGATGATGATGACGACGCTGACGAGAAGAATTGGAAGAAGAAAGGACAAAATACGGGTGGAGAATTGGAGATTGGAGTGATCGTCGTTTACATCTCAAAGTGTGTGTGTCGTCTATATATATCTTTAACTGAACAGGTGATATTCTAATCGAAGACTTATTTATTATATGGCAATTATATATATATATATATATCAATATTTGTGTGTTTTGCTTTAATTATTTAATGCTTTTTGGTTCTGTGGGAACTCAAACAAGATTAACTTCATAATTTTAAGAAGAAAAGATAAAAAATAGAAAGAAACAAATTTTTGACCAAAAAAAAAAGAAAGAAAAAAATTAGGTATATATTTATTTGTCCCTTAAAATTAAATTTTTAATAAAAACGAATAAACATGTAATCATCTATTTCATGAATAATTTTAAATTAATAATAACGATTCACCAAAATTGAATTTAAAGTACCTTACTAGAAGTTTCAGATTTTTTTTTGCTAACTATCATTTTTTTTTTGCTTAACTCCATTCATACACAAATAATTATCAATTATAATCGATAATCCGCAATCATTGAGTCATGAATCCAAATGGCCCATGTGATATATGTAATATTTTTTTTTAATATGTTCATAAGATTCTAAAACAACAAATGGTATTTTTATCGATAATAATAATTAAAAAAAAAAGGTGTATACGGTCATCGAACATATTGTTTTAATTTTCTCAGCCATTGTACAAAAATTACAAATAGTTGAGAGCTACTTTAAGGAGGGGAAATAAAAGAGAAAACGAATCTTTAGGGATTAGATTTTTAAAAGTATGAAAGACTACGTTCAGTCCATACATGCTACGTGTAACAACTATGAAACTGTTTTTCTCGTGAAATAATTAAAATAAAATTATATCTAATAAACATTGAAATAAAAAGAGCTTTTAAACTCTTTTCTATTTAAAATTATGTCGTGAGAATGTCGACATAAAAGGTACGGAACTATATCTAACACAAGTTGACTAGTCTCTTTTTGCTTAAGCACATGTGAAGTCAAACGACTCAAACCTCTGATTATGTCGATATTATGACTCTATCTTCCCTATTTCCTTTCCATGATTTTCTCATTTTTGGACTTTTGACATTTCTTACGTATTATTCTAAATAATTCTATCTAAATTGTTACCTTTGGGTGTACGCATCAAAATATATTTACTTTTTAGAAAAGATGTTGCAATAGTCATAGTAATAGCATACTCGTCTATATATATATATATATATATAAGCAGTCTTAAACTCTTAATAAACCAAAGCCAAAATGTTTGGTAGTTGCTACCTTTGATATGGCATGAATGTAGTTTTGTTATATTTATCAAACACTTTGAAATTAAATCACGAAAGTCACGAATTTTGTTTTCCCCAAAACTCCGGAGTTTCTAACTTCTTTAGTTTTTGTAGCCGTGGATTTTACTATTTAGCATTTAGCATAATTAAAGTATAGCTTTTATGATTTGTAGATATTTGTTTGTGTGGATCTGATCTAATATGCTAAAAACTTTCCACAAGAAAAGAAGTACAAGATTTGATTTGAGAGACATTATCTACCAATAAAAAAGATGTTATCCCCTCAATCATATATATTACTTCCAATAATATATTAATTTTATTTATGAGGTAATCAATTGATCATTTGTAGCCTCAAAACAAAATATTTTCGTTTAACTCGTCAGAATACAGACATGTATACACCACGATAACTTCTTGACTTTGTCAACGTATCACAACAAGATGATTTACTGCTTAAAATCTTTAAAACATATATACAAATTGTATATTAATATACAACCTAATGATTTTGTTGAAACTTAAGAAATTAATGTACAAACTACAAAGAAAAACTGAAGAGAACATAACCTTGTACGTAATTAATATACAGATTTTGAAGAGTTGTGAAAATGGTCCACACCGAATGACTTTGATTCTTGGAGAAAAAAACAAAATGACTTAATAATTTGATTCTTCGAACATGGTTGGTTTCACTTCACATCACCGAAGACTTACTCTACCATCGATCTGAAGTCTTTAGTACGTTGTCTTGGAAGGGTATAATCACATTAATCAATATATATAGGACCCTCTTCCATGTTTCTGAGGTGATCAATTTTTGTTTTGTATTTTCTGGTGGTTGGTACGTAATTGATTAATCCCAGAAAGTTTTATCAGGCAAAAAAAAAAAAAAATTGATTATGGGCATTAGAGAAGATGATTAGTGAGTGTGGTCACGTAATTTACCCTATACTTTCAATAATTGTAGTAGTAATTCCTTTATTAGCCACCGCACCACACAAAACTTATTGTCTTCGTCTTCTAAGCTAGGAATTAGGAATAGCATATATGAGTGCCAAACTCTAATGTAAGGGAAAGCTATCGGATAATTAAAGAATCACTTTAACTATCTTTTGCGATACAATCAATTAATCAAATACTCGATCGTCATTAGTTGAAGACTGCATAATTTATTCATTCAAACTTTGAAACTCAGTTTCAACGACTTTTTTGATTGCGACGATATATTTGTTTTGTTCAAAAATAAGTCTTCTAAAGCTTTGGAAATATTTTATACTGTATAGTATTCATCATATTTCCCACTGAATTACCGTCTTGTACTGAATTAAAATGAAATCATAATTCATAATTCGTTTCAACTATTGTAGACTATTAGATTATTATTGCTTTGTTAATCAAATTTATAGTTCTTAATTGACACATATATATTATATTCAACCATTGAATTCTAGTTTCTAATATATACCCGTGGATTTCTAGCCTAGTAGTTTGGACTATCATCGCCGTCATGTCATAACATGGATTCATTCTTGGTAAACATACCAAATAATAATAGTCTCTTCAAAGTCAGCATGATAAAATCTTGAACGTTTTGAAATTGAGTATGAGCAATGTATAGTTGTTGCAAACTAATAAATAAGTGAAGAAAAGAGGACCAGATAGCCAAGAGCACATGAAAGTCGACATATAAGAGAGTAATGTGAGTTTTTCTATTTTGACTTGCTCCCTTGCTGTGATCAAATAAGAATGGATAAGAGGCTCGTGGGATTGACGTGAGGGGGTAGGGGTCGAGATAAGGAGGAAGAATGGGGCGACAGATAAAATGAAATAAAGAGCAAAGACCAAAAAACTGATAAAGAATACGTTGACAAAAAAAAAAAAAAAAAAAAAAAAAAAAAAAAAAAAAAAAAAAAAAAAAAAAA
>NC_025687.1:2110536-2132967 GCF_000633955.1 Camelina sativa
AAAAAAAAAAAAAAAAAAAAAAAAAAAAAAAAAAAAAAAAAAAAAAAAAAAAAACTGACAAAGAATACTTCATTTCAGTATCCAATATATTGGAAAAACTATATAGTTTCCTGATTGCGAAACTGATTGCTAAGCCCTTTATAACAACAACAACAACAAAACAAACTAGTAGTAATTCAGAAAACCACAAACTAGCGAGACAAGAACCATTAGAATACTTGTCCTATTTTTATAACTCTCCCTCCCCTTAAACTAAGTCATTTGAGAAGCATGATTACTGTCAAAAGAACGAGTTAAATTGTATACTAACTAGTAATTAGTAAACTAACTAGTAATTAGTAAACTAACCTGTTTGTTGAGTTATAACTGAAAAACTTTGTTCTTCTAGTTATTTTTGTGAGCCCCCCAATCTCAGTGTGCCAGAGTAGTGTGTTATTAACTCTCCTCGTCATAAGTACTCTTCTGTGTATCCCTCCCTAGTTGTCCACCTGTCAGAGTCATGCTCGAAATAGTAGTCTCTCCATAGAACTGTTCCGTTGCGTCTGCATACTGTCCATTTTGACCATATTCTCAAGTAACTTTTTTGGCCTCTTGTCGCATTAACCTTTCTTGGATTGGGTATCTGATAGCAGTTCCTTACAAAAATATAAACACAAGTTGTCTTATGACAGATCAGTCACAAAAATATAGCTAGGAAAAATGGGCTCTCGATTAGACCGAACCGGTTTGGTCCCAACCCGAACCAGTTTTCTTTAATCGTGATTAGAAATCATTTTTTAACTCTCGGTTTCTCACAATCTTGTAGGGAGAAGAACTGAGAATACCACGTCCATTGGAGATAAAAAAAATATATATCGTTATTAAAAAATGTCACTTCATAATAACATGATTCAAGATTTCAAATCAGGAGTTATATGATATAAATTCTTTGAGGTTCGTCAACAAGAACTCGTATGATGCTTATGATAAGTGGTTTTGCTATTTTAGTAGTCACCTAATTAAGTTGCAAATCTAGTATTACCGGCCATCTAAACGCATCGCATCGTGTAGTATAATAAATTATTATAAAACGGGTTATTTGAATAGAACATGAGGCTTTAACGACAAGTAGGCCCAATGGGCTTAGAGCTTTCGTTTAAGAATTTATTTAGTTTGATATAATATTAGCTCTAAGCCTCTAACCGGTAATTCAAGAAGATCAAATTAATCAAGTAGCTTCTTCTATATATATTCTCTTACATGATCTCAATATTCTTACCATATCTTCTTTTTTATTTTATTGTCCTGGATATTATTACATTTGGGATTAAAGAGAATTGAATCTATCGTCGGTGTTGTCTTGCTTCTAACCTTCATCGTCACAATTAATTAAAAATTATATGCACCAATTAAGTATCTCAATCTCTAAAAACCTAATTAATCGTTGGTTTACATTGTTGTTGCCTCATCCAACACATGGTAGCTGTGTTTATGAAACAACTATTTTTCTCAAAATGTTTATGTGTCGTAAAAAAATTAAGCATTAATTGTGAAAAAAATTATTGACAATTTCCAAAGTTTTTTTAAATATATATATTTACATACATATATGAAAATACTCATATTTCTAAAATTCCGAAAAATGAATTCAGGTTAGTTTTAAGAAAACTATGGGAATTTCAAATTTTGATTTTTAACCATAAATTATCACTTAGGACTTTGCATTAGTTTCACAATTGCAAATACCTTGAACTAAGAGTAACATGAATTGTTAATCAATGGAAAGGTATAAAAATTGGCATATTTTCAAAAGATTTTGTTTTATAAAAATTCTGTACAAGGTGTGATCATATACAAAAGAATTTTGTCCGGGTTATCTCTGTCTTATAATTTTATAGTAGTATTTGGAATTAATATTTGTAATCGATAACTAACTATTAAGTTGTAATAAGGCAAACAATAAGTAGTTTACAATATAATTTGTCGGTTGAATATTAGCAAAAAAATTCTGTTAGTAAAACAATAAATATATATTTTTGATTCTATATCTATTTTATAAACTATAAACTCGATGTTACAGTGGTAATAATTAAATATAACGGATTATGTAATCGTTCAGTTGGTTTAATATTCTGATTAGGTTTTAGTGATGATTTCGGTTTGGTTTGTTGGGTTTTATGAGAGTTGGATCCCTCATCATTTTGTCTTTATTTTGTGACCTAGTTTTGGAGACAACGCCTGGAAGACAATCGTTGATAGATTCAACGATATAATTCAGTGAGTTATAGGAACCGTCTTTCTCTTTGTCCCAGCTAGTTACCTTGTTCAAGGAGGAAGAGGAGGAAAAGGAGGAGAAGAAGGAGGTAAAGGTGATGATGATAACAAGCTGTCCACTCTTGCCATGACGTTGTTTGATGAAGTCAAGTCTAAGTCCCCGGATTTCTTCCTCCCTACAATAATAGGATACATCGGTTCCTATATTGGGTCCTTATGGTTCAAAAAACCAATCTTTGTGAAGTGGTTAGAGGTTTTGGGCATTATTTCAGGATGTGTTTCCATTGTTGAGACTCTCTACTACGTTGGCTTTGAAGTCTCCGTGTACGCTGCCAGCGGCTTTGGTTTTGTCTTTATCCTCGTGATCATTGTAAATGTGTTAGTGTAATATATCCCACATCAGTAGTTGGAAAAATTATCGAGTAATATATAAAGGGTTAGAGCCTCTCCACTCATTCCCAATTGATTTTGAGTTAGAAGCCCACAATAAGATCAAATTTAACATGGTATTAGTGTAATCGTCATTAGAAAACATAAAATTTTACTTTCGGTTTAGCTTTACAATCTTATACGTACGTCTCCATGCGAAGATAAAATATCAATCTCACACGAGATTTCTATTTTATGAACCTTCCCTAATTTCTTCGTTTATGATAATTAAGGTTGTGGACATTGGACACTAGTAGTACACATACTACATAGTCAAATAATCAATCAATAAAGTTAAATGTGTACTCAACTTCCCAATTAATAACGAGGTTTATTGAATGGGCATATGTATGTTGGATTTTACTTGTCTGGACTAATAAAGAATAATTTCTAACTATCTTTTCTTAAAGAGCCAACATTGTGGAACTGAACTGAGCTTTTGCTTGATAAATGATTATCATGAATTCTATAAAGTTGGCATAAGTATAATCTCTCTCTCATTTTTTTTATGTTATATTTGTATTAGCATAATCACTTTACTAGAAAGTCTAGAATCATGAAAATTGTATTACCTCTCTCTTTTTTTTTTCTACCTGTGAGATAAGCTAGTAGTTATCATGTCGACAATGGGATCTCTAAAATGATATGTGTATACTTTTTTGAATTTTTCTGGTAAAGGCTATGAGCCTTTTTGGTAGGTCGATCGATATTGTTTAATATTTCTAAGAAAGCAAACATTAGCAAAGGGTAATTTGCAAGGCATTCCAACAAATCCTTACACTTCATGCAATTTCATATTTTTTCCCTTTTTCGTATAAATATAACTCTCTTTTGCATTCTCCTATTCATTAAGTTCCTTTTATCCTTTCCCTCTCAAATCCCTAAAACAACCAACCAAAACTTTCTTCTATTTTCCAGATATCACTTAATTATACCAAACAAAAGGAAAAAAATGAAAATTAGAAGTTTAATCTCATTATCTCTATCCATAGGTATCGCCCTAATTGCCATTTTAGCATCCAAAACTCTCTTAAAAACGCATCGGCCTGAAGCTTTTATGCGCTCTCCTTTTGATTTTTTACAAGATATCAAAATATTCTTTTGTGGTCACCGTCATCATCATCATCATCATCATCATCATCACCGTCATAAACCTTCGGATACCAAAAAGAAGGTATCGATATGCGAAGATTTCCCCAAGAATATACCTCCATTGGACACGGACACAACGTCATATCTCTGCGTTGATAAGAATGGTTGCTGCAATTTCACGACGGTGCAATCAGCAGTGGACGCGGTAGGGAATTTTAGTCAGAGAAGGAACGTGATTTGGATTAACTCCGGCATGTACTAGTATGTCGTTTTCAAAATATTTAGTTACTAAACTTTCAGTTAATATATATACACATAACGTAACTGATATGTAATTATTGCATGGCAGTGAAAAAGTTATGATTCCGAAGACTAAACCAAACATAACGTTGCAAGGACAAGGGTTCGAGACTACGGCCATAGCGTGGAACGACACGGCCTACTCAGCTAATGGCACTTTTTACTGTGCCTCGGTCCAAGTCTTCGGTTCTCAGTTCGTCGCTAAGAACATTAGTTTCATGGTAATTTAACTAATTTATCAATTACCACAAGACAATTAACATGTTTTCTTAAATAAAATGGAATCAAGGGTGTTTTCTAAGATCAAAGAGAGATGCGTAATCTGATTTATCGGTTCGGTTTTGTTCGTTTTATTAACCATCAAGGATCAATAGAAACCGGTGATCAACTGTTTGGATTTAGTACGGTTTTGATTTCAATTTCTCAGAAACGATATAAGCTTGTTTTAAGTATTTTCAAAAAATATATTGCTATAATCGGTTTGGTACTTAATTTCTCAGCTTTTGTTCGGGTTGGTTACGATTTATCCGAATAAAGTAAACTATGAAACCAAATCGCTTTATTATTATCTTTTCTACCCGGTTATGTTGGTACGTACGCTTCCTTTTTGGTTAAACCGGGTTAGGTATACCTAGTATAGCAAAATTAAAATAACTTTGGTGTGATGATATATAGAACGTGGCGCCGATACCAAAGCCAGGAGACGTAGGAGCTCAGGCGGTAGCGATAAGAAGCGCCGGAGATGAATCGGCGTTTGTGGGGTGCGGTTTCTTCGGAGCTCAAGACACTCTTCATGACGATAGAGGTCGTCATTACTTTAAGGATTGCTACATTCAAGGCTCCATCGATTTCATCTTCGGCAACGCTAAGTCTCTCTACCAGGTCTGTATATTTACGGTTCACTATATTTGTTGTTTTGGTTTAATGCCGGTTAATTAGCTAGGGTTTCGATCCAATGTCGATCGATGTTAATGTGGTCTTGGTGGCAAGCGTAGGACTGTCGAATAATATCAATGGCGAACCAAGTGAGCCCAGGGTCAAAGGCCGTCAACGGAGCCGTGACTGCAAACGGTCGTAACTCCAAGGACGAGAACAGTGGCTTCTCGTTCGTCAACTGCTCGATCGGTGGCACTGGTCACGTGTGGCTAGGGCGTGCATGGAGGCCTTACTCACGTGTTGTCTTCGTTTCCACTACCATGACCGATGTTATCGCATCCGAAGGCTGGAACAACTTCAACGATCCCTCTAGGGACGCGTAAGTGTACAAAACTCAATAATATTTTTTTTTTGGATTAATTTTTATAAGTTACATATATATTGCTTTTTTGTTTAGGACTATATTCTATGGAGAGTACAATTGTTCGGGTACAGGAGCTGATATGTCAAAGAGGGCACCGTATGTTCAGAAGCTTAACGAGGCTCAAGTGGCTCTCTTCATTAACACTTCTTATATCGATGGAGATCAGTGGTTACAGTTTTCCGATCTTTAAATCAAATCAATAAAAGAGGAAAGATTAAATAATCCTCAATTCCTTCTGAGTGAAAAAATGAGAGAAAAAGGCGTTTGATGAACTACTTTAATTACTAAACCGCCCTAGTAAAACTTGTCAGCAGTGTGAACCATATGAATAAAAGAAGGGGCATAATGGGAATTAGGTAATTCATTGTGTTTTAATAATATACAAAAGAGACCCACTCGCTCTCCACCTTTTCAAGAAGAAAGAAAAAGACTGTCTCTCTCCCAATTACATCTATTCATCTTCTCCTTTTCTTGCATTTTGGTGTGTCTGAATTTGTTCACATCTCCGAAAATTATGAAATCTACCTACACAATATCCGGAAGAAAAAAAAAAACAGATTAGTACATACGAGTCAGCATCTTTCAAGTAAGCATATGTACCTCTTATGTTTTTTTTAATAAATGTATTTGATCATCTTGCCATTGTATTTTGTAATTTGTTCCAAGTTGTCTCTGTTTTTGATTCTTAGTAATCTGAACTATATCTTGTAGAAGATCGTGATTTCAGATTTCAATCGATCATCTTTTCAATTACCAGTTAGTTAGTTTTCAAACTCAAAAAGTCTCCTGATTTTATGTTTCTATATTAGTATATTTGAAGGAGCTTTGAGAAACTCAAATTATTTGATCAATCATCTTTGATTATTCCGATCGCCGATCGATTAGATTTGGTTGTGGTAAATCTTTGTATTTCTAGTTTGGTTAGCATTGAGTGGCACCATAAATTCATTATTCGCCGTAAATATATCAAATACTACATTCGCTATCTTGTGCTAATTCTTACTTTGCTTTGCTATCCCTTTCCCCAAAATGGTACGTTGAATTTTGAACATTGCGTCGTCAATGTCAAGTGAACGACATAGACAAATGACCACATAGCTTTCTTTTTTTTTTTGATAAAGGGTGTAATGATTGATCATCAAATATTTGGTTACAACTTCTGCTTGGATTTTTGGTCACATTGTACTTTGTATGATCATAAAGGTGTTTAAAACTCTTGTGATATACGGACGTTGACCTTTATTTAGAGATCGCCTAAACTTTTTTTTTTTTCTTTTTTGAAAAGTATTTTAGAGAATGTTGTTGGGAATCATAAATCCACCATTGAATATCCTGTTTATAATAAAACTGAATAAATTGATGTTTATAATAATAATACATGCCTCTCTGCCGTCACAAAGAGATTATCTTATCTTGTTTTTTTACATAACCTCTTGGGAATTGGTTTCTCTTTCTTGCAAGCTAGCTCTTTCTTTTTTTCTCTTTTAAAAATGAAATTGTTGCGGTTGGAATGTTCAACTGAACTTGATCATATTTCTTGTTGTTACAAGAAACAAAACTCAAGATATATGGTGCTTATTGAGACTTTAACGTGTGACATTTCTTTCATATACAAAAAAATATAGTACTATTTAGTCTATACCACCAATTTTAAGCCTTACTATTTCATCGGTTGCAGAACACAAGATAATAGGAACTGCTTAATCATAGTTATGGAAGAAGCAACACCAGTGAGTTCCGAGGTCCCTCTAGTTAAGGTAAATCTTCTTTCCTTTTAACTAGATGAAAATTTTGCTAAAGTTTTAGACATTTTTTTTTCCTTGCTCATTGAACATAGATGTGATACAAAAAAATTTGGAATTGTATAATTTCCAGTAATGAAAACTAAAAGTCTTTTACAAGTTAACTTCAATATATAACTCTACGAAAATTGTGTGTTTATATGTTGACTTTAAGTAGGATTAAAGATATGGCATGGGAAGATCTTTAGTTTTTCTTGCATGGCTTTAAGTAGGATAGAAACTATCTTAAAGAAATTAGTCAAATTACTAATTCTTGGAGAAGGTTAATTACTGTGACGATTTTTTTATTACACAGGTCGTGAATGAAGAAGTGACAAAGGAAGATCGTGTTATGGATAAAGAAGAGGAAGATCCATCATATGATGGTGGATTCGTAAAAGTTGAGAAAGAAGGGATCAACGCAAAGTATGGTGATGACGAGAAAGCACTGAAACAAGTTTCAATTGAAGCAAGCTCGAACGGTTCACAAAGAGAACTACATGAAGCACAAGAAAAGGCCAAAGAACTGGAGCTTGAATTGGAAAAAGTAACAGGGGAACTGAAACGGTATGAATCTGAAAACACACTTTTGAAAGACGAGCTTTTATCCACGAAAGGGAGGTTAGATGAAACAGAGAAGAAGCATGAAGAGCATGAAGTGGTTAAAAAGAAGTTGCAAGAGCAAATTTCTGAAGGGGAAGCAAGACATAGCTCACAGTTGAAGTCTTTGAAAGATGCTTTGCAGTTACATGATGATAAACATAAGGAACTGACTGAAGTTAAGGAAGCTTTTGATGGGTTAGGGCTTGACGTTGAGAACTCGAGAAAGAAGATGATAGAGTTGGAGGAAAGGCTAAGACTTTCTGCTGTAAAGGCAGAGAAATTTAAAGAACTTGAAGAGAAACTGATGATTTCAGATGAAAAGTTGTCCAAAACAGATGCTCTTCTGTCTCAAGCTCTGTCCCAAAACTCTGTTCTTGAGCTGAAATTGAAATCTTTGGAGGAATTATCTGAGAAAGTAGCTGAACTAAAATCTGCTTTGATAATGGCTGAGGAGGAAGGAAATAAATCAACTAGTCAGAGGCAAGAATACCAAGAAAAGGTTACTAAACTGGAAACTTCTCTGAACCAATCAGCGGCAAGAATCTCTGAGCTTGAAGAAGATTTAAGAATTGCTTTGCAGAAAGGTGCAGAGCATGAAGATATTGGAAATGTGAGTACTCAACGCAGCGTTGAACTACAAGGTCTGTTCCAAACATCTCAGTCAAAACTAGAGGAAAAATTGAAAGACCTGGAAGCATTGCAAGCGAAAAACTCTAGTCTTGAAGCTGCTCTAAGCGTTGCAATGGAGAAAGAGAGTGAACTGTCAGTAAATCTTAATGCTGTGACAGAGAAGCTGAAATCTGCAGAAGAGAGACTTGAGAAGCAAGCAAGAGAGATAGATGAAGCTACCACAAGAAGCATAGATCTTGAAGCTTTGCATAAACACTCAGAACTTAAAATCCAAAAGGCAATGGAGGATTTCAGTTGCAGAGACACAGAGGCCAAGTCTTTGACTGAGAAATCAAAAGATCTCGAGGAGAGGATAAGATTATATGAAGTGAAGTTGGCTGAAGCATCTGATCAATCTCTTTCTTTGAAAGAAGAAATCGATCAGTCGTCTGCAGAGAATGAATTACTAGCAGATACAAACAACCAGCTCAAGATCAAGATTCAAGAACTTCAGGGATATCTGGAATCCGAGAAGGAAACAGAGAATGAAAAGTTTAAACAGAGAGACACAGAAGTTAAAGACTTGAGGGCAAAGCTGAAATCCCATGAAAACCTAATCGAGGAGCACAAAAGGCAGATTCTTGAAGCATCTGGAGTTGCTGATACAAGAAGAGTTGAGCTAGAAGAGGCTCTCTTGAAACTCAAGACTCTCGAATCTACAGTAGAAGAGCTAGAGAAAGTAAATGGAGATTTGGCTGAAGTGAATATGAATCTGAACCAGAAACTAGCAAATCATGGGTCAGAGACTGGCGGTTTTCAGGCAAAGCTCTCTGCTTTAGAGGCTGAGAAAGATCAAACAGTCAAAGAGCTTCAGACAGCTATAGAAGATCTTACAAAACAGCTTACTTCTGAAGGAGAAAGATTACGATCACAGGTAGACATACATTCTGAAAATCTTAAAATTTAAGTATGAAGAAAATGACATTTTGTTCTGTTGTAGATCTCTTCACTTGAAGAAAAGAATAAACAAGTCAATGAGATATATCAAACCACAAAGAATGAGCTCGTGAAGCTTCAAGAAAAACTCCAAGAAGACAAGTCTAAATCCGAAGCTATGGTATCCGAAATCGGGAAGCTTAGTTCCGTGGCTGCTGAAAAGTTGGTGTTAGAGTCAAACTATGAACAAGTAGCAATACAATTGAAAGAAGTCGAAGCTCAGTTGAAAGAAAAGGTAATAATGAGTTAACAGTTAACACTTATGCGATAATATATTGAATACTCTGCTCAATGATTAATGATAATGTTTCTTGGTGTTTCTGTCGTCAGGTCGAAAAAGTTGCAGAACTGACCTCAAAATTGCAGGAACATGAACATAAGGCGAGTGACCGAGATGTGCTGGACGAGCAAGCAGTTCAGCTACATAAAGAGTTTCAAGCTTCTCACACTCTCATTGCTGAACAGGTAAATGCATCTTTCTTTTGCTTCTTCTTGCTTCAGAAAACTGCTGCTAAAAAGGCAAATCTAATTGTTCTTAGTGTATTCTTGAGTTCTCATTTTTTATTTTGTGAACGGAGTCAGAAAGAAGCGGTTTCTCAGAAGCATTCAGAGTTGGAAGCTACTTTAAAGAAATCACAAGAGGAGCTTGATGCTAAGAAATCTATGATCCTTCATCTCGAATCGATGGTTGACGAGCTTAAAGAGAAAGTGAAGCATGCAGATGCTAAATCTAAGGTCAGTCCTATATAAATAACCACATTTTCGTTAAACTACCTCTTCTTTACTATACAAATGTCGGAAAAAAATGCTCTGTTTTGCAGGAAACTGAGTCTGCTGGAAAAGAGGAAGTAGAAGTGAAATCTCGAGACATTGACTTATCAGTTTCAACTCCAAAGCAACGTAAGAGCAAGAAGAACTTAGATGCTTCTCTTTCTCATTCGTCTTCTTCAGGGCACGTTATGATTCAGACAGCTGAAACGTCGCATCTCATGACATTGAATATCGTTCTTGGAGTGGCTATTGTGTCTGTCATTCTAGGTATCATTCTTGGGAAAAAGTATTGAATTCTTCATGGTGTGATTGTGTCTAGTAGAACATGGGAAGCGCTTTGTTTGATTCTTGATTGTCTCTGGGTTTAGGGCTTTTCATTTATTTATTACCCATCCTTTTATATCTTATTTGCCAAGCAAGGCCCAAATGTTGCAAAAATCTGATTAAATTGAATAGTTAAAGTAAAAAGGAAAAAGGGAAACTTAAAAGAAAAGGAAAAAAAGAGACGTTACATAATTTACATAACATAGGCAAGTCGAAAAAGGAAAAAAGAAAAGAGAAACCAATTTGGATTAGGGCTAAAGTTTTGGTTATATATAGACAGTGGACGACACGATCTCAATTGATTTCTAAAACTAACCATGGCGGATCATAACACTCCCCCCTTTGAAGTGGCGAAACTCGAACATTATATAAAATACCAACCAGAAGGTGAAGATTTCGTTGTCGATGCTGAGGTCAAGGTTCTCCGAAAAGGATCTCCTCCGTTAGAGATGTTCTTCTCATCCTCGCTCGATGATTTCGTTTTGGACGACGAAGATTGTCCCGAGAAAGAACTACTCTACGAATTATTTTTCGATGATGCTGGGATAGATGCATCCGAGGCTCAGTTCTTGCTCAATGACTTGATTTTGTACGTTTGTAAGATGACACAACCGCTTGACGTAGAATTCACAGGAGTTTTCAAGTTGATGGTGGAAGTTAGGGTAAACTAAACCCTGTCAAGCTTTAAACCATCCGGTTCAGAGGAAACCGAATCCCAATAACCAATTGCTACTACGGAGACGAGAAAGCGACGGTGAGACTTGAAAACCAAAATAAAAGGCAGGATCGGAGAGTTAGGTAGGGTTTTGTGTCTTGGAAGATAAGCAAAGACTATGTTTTTTCTTTTCTTTTCTCTACTCTACCAACAAATTTGGATTCTCTTTTAAAATTTAAATATGTAATATATAATGAATTCTTTTGTGAAATAATTAATTCTGTCGTTATAATTGCACAAGTTAGATATATATAAAAAACGAGCAATTCTGTGAAATTAGAGCAATTGTTACAAATCCAAGAGCAAGATTATATACTAGCGATCCGAATATATACAAACCGTAATAATATGTTCGAACCCAGAGTATTACAAGAAAAAATAATAAACAAATAATAGCGAAATTTTTATACAATAAAACTGGAGAGAATAATTCACATCAGATCCACACACAAGTCACAACTCGTTGTAGAAAAAAAAAACATTCCAAATAGCTCAGAAGCAGATGTCAAGGGCACAACAGCAACACATGGCCGCAAGACTACAAAACAAAAATTCCAAAAATTAGACAAAAGAAATAAAGCTATTTTGGACTTAAATATATCGACCCATTAAGGATAATCATGTTGAAGCATATAAAGTTGCGTATAATTTAATTTCATGATAACGACTTACCAGCCTTTAAAGAATCCGTCACCCTTAGACTTGGTTTCCACTTTAGCCGGAGCAGCCGAACCATGACTCTGGTCGTTGGTCGGGTAACCAATCGGTGGTGGTGCAGTTGAAACCGGTGGCGGTGGGTTAGCTCCTACGTTTGATAAAATACAAATACAGTTTACAAATAACGAAAATGATTAAAGACAAGAAAAGAAACAGAGGAATCTATATATCTTCTTACCTGCAGATTGGTTGTGATCGTACTGACTCATCTTGAAACGATTAGTGAAAAGAACTTTGATCTAAGGTAAAAGATGCTGTGTATGGAGTATGGCTGTGCTTTGTATCGATCAGGAATGATTTTACTCTTTGAATATATTTGTGCAAATGCGTGTCAATGTAAATATATAGAGAGAACGATAAAGAAGGTCGGTTTATCAAAGACCGCGTGGAGGATTAAAAACATTAATGGTTACACAATAATTAATTAATGAGTCATTATCAAAGCTTGCTTAGGATAATTCCAGACGAAAAGCTTTTTATGATATGTCGACACGTCTCACACGGTCTTTTGTTGAAATTTTTGAGAGGAAACGTCATTAATCGAGAGTGGTCAAAGTCTTCGGAAGTTAACTAAAGTAACAGACAACTATGGATATCCATCACGAGTAACATTCTAGATTTGAAGCCTCAGTCTACGATTACAAATCAAACCCATGATGTGACATCTGCAAAATTGTACAAGTCTTCTTTGACAACCAATAAAAATAAAAGGGAGAAATGATCATCCATAAAGTTAATATGACCATGAGATCCGATTTATCAACCTTAACACTCTTTTCTTTGCTTCCACAATTGCGTTTGCAGCCTCTTCCACGTATATATTTGCTAAACAACTATCTCTCTTCCCCTACAAAGAACACTCAAGCAGCATTAAGAGCTTCAAGCTGTTTCTTCAGATCTTCAAGGTCATCTTCCTCCTCTGTTTCTCCTGACCCTGAGGCTATGGCTATTTCTTTCTCATACTCATCTGCATCTGGAAGCTCCCGAGTAAGCCCTTCAGGCAATGTATCTATACCTAACATAACACAAAATCAATTTAGAAAACCGTCAGAAGAAGAAGACTTTAATTTGATACATTTTCGCATTACAGTTCCCAAGTTGAATTTACCTGAACTTGAGGCAGCTTTTGTAGCATCCTTCTCATTTTCATCGTCCACAACACTTTATAAAAAGACATGAGATACACATCAGATTTCTTGTTGCAAATTTTAATTTTTAACTAAATCCACTGAGTTGTTACCTTATGTTCCACTCATTATCATCATGGAGTGGACCTTCATCGATAGCTGTGGATGCATCGGCTTCCATCTTAGCTTTAGCAGCAGCGTCCCTTTCTGGTTTCGCAAGCATGTATTCTTTCTGCATTTTGGGATTTCATGTCATTTCACCAGAACAGGGATGGAAACAAAGACGAGCTGAGATAGTTTTGTAGTTGCATTTACTCAATTTACCTGCCGCTCTAGACAAGCTACATTTGAGCATTGTGGATTTGGTCTCATTTTCATGGTTGGGAAAAAGTCCTTCAGTGAATTGTAACCCTGTGGGATCCAGTAACAGGCATAAATTAGTAACTTTTAACTGATTCAAATAATAAATGATTCTGTGATAAACATAAGATGAAGCAAAGCCTTTCTACCAAGTATGGAGAAACTTCACCAAAATTTAGTAAGAACTTGAGAGAGTTTTGAACTAAAAGCCCCGCAACAACACCCTGAATTGACAATCAAACAAAAGTCTTAGAATATAAAGTAGGGCTTAAATAAACAAAGGCATTAGCAACAAATGTGATAAATAATTTGGTTCAACCGTATTATAAGGTGGTATAAAATTACCATAGTAGTTGGCAGAGATGCAGCACAGACCCCTTCCCGCTTAAGTGTCCGTTCATCAATTCCAGATGCCACGACCTACCACAGAAAAAAATAAAGAGATTGTTTATAGGCAATGCAGATGTAGTATTAACAGTACCCTGGATCACGGAATCCTTAAATTCACCCATATTCCACTGATATATTCCTCAAACATTAAAGCAGGGTATGATAGGTTAGAGTTGTAAAAAGGTGATATAAGAAGGAAATAACATACCAGGGGAGGTGCACAGGCAAAACAAGCAGTTTCTCCAGGAACCAAGAGCTGTATGTGACCTGAAACAGCATCTTCGGATACACCTGCACAAAATATAACTTTCTTTGTTAGCTAAAAGACAAATGAAAATAAAAGTACATAATTATTAGCTTTTCCTACTACTTACCTGACTCCATCCATGTTTGACGTAACTCATTGCACGCCTATGTACCAAAAGAATAAACTCAAATCAGAGAGCCAATGTAGAACATTTTTGTTTATCTTCCACTCATAAACAGTGTAACTAATTGAATCATGTAGAATGTAAGATCAAAATGCTCGATGGTGAAGTAAGAACTATGTGGAATTTGTAACAAAAAGGCATTTTTCGAAAAAAGAAGTAACAGCTACCTGGTTGACAGCCATCCTTGCTTCATAGTTATCGACACAACTCAAAACAAGATCCACACCGCTGCCTTCCTTGCTAGGACAAAATGACTTATTCGTCAAGCTCGATGTGAAGGTTTCAAATCCTTGCACTGTTGTTATGTTCATTGTGAAACTCTAGAACAAAAAAAAATCGAAATAGCATAAATTAGTGACTCAAGAATCCTGTAGGTGTGAAACTAATAATTTTCTGCAGTAAACAACGGATAAAATAATAACCCAGAACTAAGGATACATAGATACATCATACACCATAGACCCACTCAATACGCAATGACTCTAAATCGAACACACCCGTTTGGGCACTAACATAGACAGTTTAGTTTCAAGTGACTATGATGTAAATGGTCATTAAACTAGTACCAAATGCGTTTAACCTCATCAAGTAGAAAATTTACCTCAAGTACAACGTCAGGGTTTATTTCTGCAAGGGTCTGGACAGCAGCATCAGTCTTTGTCATACCAACCTACACAGTCACAGTTATCACCAAAGTCAGAAGCAATACTAACTGGATGAGAAGATAAATTGAAATCTCAACGAGAAAGGAGTACCTGATCAGGTCGAAAAAAGAGTCTGTTCATGTTAGCTAGTTCAACGGTGTCATAGTCATACAACAAAATACGACCAATACCACATCTGGTAAGCATCTCAGCCGCAACACTTCCAACACCACCAATACCCTGTCAATGAAAGAATCCATGTATGTAGGATTAATGAACGCACAAACTTAGTTGTAGCATAGCAGAAGAAGAGAAAGAAAGAAAAAAGGGAGAGAAACACAGACAACAATGGCGACTGAAAACTCTCTAATTCTTTCATAGTTTTCCACAATACCCATCCGCTGAAGTGCCATAAGCCTACTGTAAGGATTACTATCTACCACCTCCGAGCTTAATTCCTGCAAACAGAGGGTTTCCCCCTTGAAATCAGAAACATTGTACTATATCAGAAGAACTTGTGAGTATAGGAATAATGAAAGACCTTGACTTTGGAACGCTTGTGAGGATTAGACTTAGATATAGTGGCTAGATTTTCAACATGGGATCGGAGCTGCAAATCCAAAAAGACAAACCTTGGTAAGTGATTCATAAGCAATGCAGCGAGACTAAAGCTTTTGACATTTAACAAAAAAAAAAAAGGCAGAGCAAGGAAAGGATCAGCGAAATTATAATCATGCGATTCGGAGATTCCCAAGAGCCAGATCAATAAAAAAAGATAAGTCGTAAACACCAATGCATGTGAAAATTCAGTTCTTTCGGATTGAAAGATCCATGAATTCGTGAAAGTTGAATCTAAAATTCACAAGATTTTAATCAAATAAAAACCCAAAACAAAACCTTGTGAATCGGAGCCGGATCCGAGAGAGATTTCTCGAGGACATCAAGATCGTCGAGCAGTGCTTTCAATTCCACCTCCATTGTTCAGCAGCTCTCTTAGGACGACGATGAGAGAAATCTCAAATCTGCGATGCTTATCTGGAAGAGACAAGACTCCGCAATAGTGTTTTGTATCACTGCCTAAAACGTTTTTAATGACTTCAAAAAAAAAAAAAAAAATTAAGGGTTGACTGAGATAAGAAGATAGGAATATAAAAAAATAATAAATAATGATCCGGTCTGTTTTTAAAATTTTTAGATCAAACTGGGCCTTTAACATTAGCCCATTTATGAAGTGTATCCGCCTCTCTAATACGAAAACCAACAAAGATTAAGATACGGGCGTGCTTGGTTAAGAAATCGGTTAAATCAATAACCGGTAAACCGAAACAATAACCAGATAAATTTCCCACTCGGGAACCAAGAGAATGCGACACATCATCATCATCATTCACACCCAACAAAACGGGAACCTGATTTTTTTTTTTTGGGTTTGGTCGCCTACCTTAAACATAGGAGAGGAGAAGAGAAGCTTTTTTATGAGATCGACATTGATGGATCCATTCACAATCCATCCAAAATCTTCAGACCCAATGCTCATCTCCTCACCAATTTGATTATCTCTCTGTTGTTCGGACAGACTCATCTTCTCCCTAGAATCAGACACCAGTTTCTTTCTTCACTCGATCGACCAAGTTGCACCTGAAATTCACATTTACAGCAGGTTTTATTGATTCCGTAGCATGCGAAAGGAAGATGGGTTCTGAAAAACGTACCCTTTCTAAAGTTCCTGAGATCTCAGGTGGTACCTCTTCTTTAGTTTTGTTTTCGTTTCCTAAATTTTGAAACTTTAGGGTTTGTAATTGCGACATTGAAACGTCTCTAATCGATGCACACATTGTGATTTTTGTCTTAGATGATTACCCTATTGATATGATTATAATAGAAATTATCGGTCTTTGATTGATTCGTGAGCAAACTCTTATTTTGTTAAAAAAATTTAGAATCTGAATGTTACTAGGAGACTAATAGCTAGCTCTAATGGGGTTTGTTGCAGGTTTGCGTGAAAAGCATCAACAGGATCTTGAGAAACTGACATTGACCTCACAGCCATTCAAAACCTTGACATTCTTTGTTGTTGCTGTTTTGCTATATGTTAGAAGATCAACTTCCTACCTTCTTGCAAATGTCGGCTCGCTTATGCTTTTTAGTAGCATCTTTTTGGCCTTTGCAGCTCTGCTTGTGACCCTAGATGGCCCTCACGTCAAGGTAAACAGATTGATACTGCCTCTCTCTCTCTCTAGCTTTAACTAGTAAATAAGTGACAAGGAAGTGATGAGATATGGAAATGTGGCTCGTCAGATGTTCCTTTGAAGCGATTCTGTTTTATAAATCCCCAAAAGCTTCCTGGAACTGCCACTTATATCTACTGCTATTGAAATTGAGGATATGAGCATATCGAAATTCATGAGTGATGGTCAATATATCTGTTTCATTCTTAGTTTATCAGCTTGTTTTGTTTACTTACATGAAGAAAATGGTAATATCTCATAATTTTCCCTACCTGCAGCACCTTGAAGAAATGTCTGAGTACATCAGGTTTGGACTATGGTGGATTTTTTTAGGTGTTGCTTCATCTATCGGTCTTGGTAAGAATATGTTTTACTCCCTCGCAGACATTATGTATCAGTTTCCTATTTCCGGTCAAATCTTCTGTCAAGAAAGAAACACTGATAGAATGCTGTTTCTATCAAGACCTAACATACTTCTCTTTTCTCATTTTTTGATGATTCCAGGATCTGGTTTGCATACATTTGTTCTTTATTTGGGTCCCCATATTGCTTTGTTTACCATAAAAGCGATGCAGTGCGGACGAGTCGATTTAAAAAGTGCTATATATGACACAATTCAATTGAAGAGAAGTCCTTCATGGCTTGACAAACCTTGCCACGAGTTTGGCTCCCCAGTCTTTTCTTCAGGGGTTCCTCTTAGCAGCATACTGCCTCAGATTCAGATAGAAGCCATACTCTGGGGTCTAGGAACAGCGTTGGGAGAACTTCCTCCTTACTTTATCTCCAGGGCAGGTGAAAATTCACTCTTCCAACCTTCTTATTGACAACTCAGTTGTTGTGGTTTAGTGTTAACTTATCTACTTTGAGGCCCAGTTTCAGAAGCTTCTTGAGCTTTATCTAAATGGGATTAAATGAAAGGGTTTTAGAGGTGTCGAGTTAAAGTCAGATACAAGAACAAGAGATGCAAACAGTTGACTAATACTTGATTACTAATGCTCTGACTCTATACAGCAAGTCTTTCCGGTGGCAAAATGGAAGAATTGGAGACATGTTCTGGTGATGATAACGGATTCATTGCTAAACGCGTAAATCAGATCAAAGGCTGGCTATTGTCACATTCACAGAACCTCAACTTCTTCACAATTCTGATTCTTGCTTCGGTACGTTTTAGATGAGTCTGCTGAAAAATCCAATGCTTCTTGCAGAGACCTTTTGTGCATCTCTCTCATTACATTTTATGCCTTACATTTCAGGTTCCTAACCCATTATTCGACCTTGCTGGAATCATGTGTGGACAATTCGACAAACCCTTTTGGGAGTTTTTCCTTGCAACATTGATTGGAAAGGCAATCATCAAGACACATATACAGGTTTTGTGAGCGTTTCCATAATACTACTGTTTTTATTCACTTTCGTTCTCATCCTTCAAGTTTGATCTCAAGAGTCAATATTGTTTCTTTTGCAGACGGTTTTCATCATATCTGTCTGTAATAATCAGCTTCTTGACTGGGTAGAGAATGAGCTGATATATATTCTGAGCTTTGTGCCCGGTTTTGCTTCTGCATTGCCTGAGCTCGCAGCGAAACTCCGCTTAATGAAAGACAAGTACTTGGTTGCTTCGCCTCCAGTAGCTTCTGATATCAATGTAACATATTTTTTTGTTTCAGTTTACTTAGGCCATTACCGTTTTGCATTGTTCTGAAAAGTTTTGATGATTTCGGATGATTGTTTTCTTGGTTCAGGTCAAAAAATGGGATCTTTCTTTTGCATCGGTGTGGAATGGAGTTGTGTGGCTGATGCTTTTGAATTTCTTCGGCCAGATTGTGACTTCAACTGCACAGAGATACCTCAAGAAGCAACAAGAAGAAGAACTATATGCTTTGACTAACAAGTCGCCGCTGAGCTCAAAGGGATCTAAGTAGTCCAGAACTTTTTATCTGTCTTTTCTAATTAACTTCGGTTTCTTTCTTTCTTTTTTTTTTCTTTTTCTTTCATAGAAACCATACGATTGTGTTTCTTCTTATCTGAGAACAGAAGATACGTGTCCACAGAGAAGAAAACATATTAAAGGTTGAAAGGAAGTTCTAATTAGTATTTCACACTAGTACCTCCGTCAAAGGTTATGGACTCACAATTTCTAGTTCTCTTCACAAAATATTTTCCATGGATGTATAAAAGTTCCTCTTTAAGGTATACTTGCACAGAGAAGAAACGTAGGGGCTCCAGAAAAATCATCATTTAATGTTCTTAAGGTATACTTGCAATCCAAGTTTCTAGTTCATTTAAGATCCAAAACCCAACAATTATAGTTCGTTTGACCAATGAAATATATGTTAAAGATATTTTAATGTATCACAGAAAAAAAAAAAAAATAAGGGTTGTATAAATTAACTTCAAAAATACTATAGAGCATGGTTACATTTTAAAAGACGAAATCAAATTTGGAGCTTACCGCAAAAAGAAAAACAAACGAAAGGGACAAATGAGAACTCATTACTGCAGAAACTGACAAAGAGTAAAAGTCGAGAGAGACTTAAATAAACTGTTCGTCTGTCTTTAAAGTATTTTTCCCATGCAAGAAGACACAAATCTCAACAGTTAATACAAAATAAATAAAAGACTCCGAAAATTATGCAAAGAAAAGGCCAATTTAATAGTATAACTTTTTTGAAAAAAAAATAAGTATACTTGGATTAATTTCATAAACAAACTTCCAAAGAGAAAATGCCTAAACCCAAGTTACGTCATCTCACTTCAGAAATGTGATTTTTGTATAAACCTTGATGCAATGGCGACAATTGCTCCAAGACATAATTACTCATTTCTATGCAATTATAAAGTATTTCCTACTGAGATTAATACAATAGTTTTGCTTACAACAAGAAACCTTATATATTATAATGCAACAATCTTCATATAGACACAACCACTACACAACAGAAAAAAGTCCACTGCACCCTAACCTTTTCAACCAGTTTTATAGAATTGACACATATTCCTATCATATAAACTAGTTGAATAAAAGCAATGTCAAATCTATAACCCCTTATGTATGTCGTCTTTTTTGCTAGTGCTTAATTAAGCTGTTTTGACAAAGGTTATATGTTTACATATCCCTATTCTATAAATTACATAGCTCAAAGCTTTCTCATATCCTCCTCCATTGAACTACGTAGCACGTACGTCTGACTATATATAACAAAAAGACATTGTCTTATAGCTAAAACAAATGAAGAAATGTTTGACTGTTTTACACTGTCTTTTCGTTTTTTAACTACTATAAGAAGTTTTAAAAATTTCCACTTCTTTCTATTGCGCCAACAACTGTTTGTTTTGTCAACGGTTTGCTTTATATTTTTATGATTAGTAAATAATGGGGTCACATGTAAGAGAGGTACTTGTAATCTCCTCTAACAAATAAAGAAACAACAGCAACATCGCATGTTCTCATTTGAATTCTCCCAATGAGTCTTTCTCCGTCACGACCACGTTGTCTTCTCTTTTTTTTTACTTTTCAAATTAAGATTTACCCAAAGCGAAGACTTTTTTTTTTGGGGCATGCTTATCCCGAAATGTGCCCATGTAATAATTAATACAAATCATCATCTATTACAAAGCTACAAAAATGTTTAAAGTTCGAATAATAATAATAAGCTTGACACAACAAAGTATTCAAATTTCAAACGGTACGAAATTATTACTTTGGCCAACTTCGATAATAACTGTAAAAATGAAATCAAAGCCATATAGAAAAATGCTGATAAATAAACAATTGATAAAAATTATTAGAAAAATACACTTGAAGAACTCTAAATAAAGATGAGTGAAAANAAAAAAAAAAAAAAAAAAAAAAAAAAAAAAAAAAAAAAAAAAAAAAAAAACAATCACGGCAAAAGTTATATACTACTTTGAATAGGTGGATTTGGATAAGTGTGTTTTGATGAGTTAGAACCGTTGAGATAAAGACACGTGGCGGCGTCTGATCTGAGTTGAAACAATGGAGACGAGTCCACCAAGTGGTGGCCTCATCTTTGACCTATAAGTCATCTCATCGTACGGTCTACGATAAAACTTGAGGAACTGAACGAACGTATCTCTAGGCTTCTCACTTTTGCTGACGTGTGATTCTCGCCGAAAGAAAACCGCCGGTGACTGGAAGAACGACGGTCGTGGTATCCGCGGGTCACGCAGTGTTCCGATAGAGTGACGGTCGGTGGTCCTAGCTGGCATCGGCGTTGAAGCGAAGAAGCTCCTCCTCGGACCACCGAAGGGCTCGCTCCTAGCCGCCGGCGACGCGAATGAGAAAGAACGCGCGTTGAGAGGTGAGATGTACGCGCCCGTGTTGTGTCCTAGTTTTGACGATGACGTGTCGGTCAACGTGAGGCACCAGGGTTTGACCGTGTCGAGACCGTCGCGAGATACGGTGAAAGCGAACCTGGAGGATGCGCAAGAACCGATCTTGTCCGTTGATTTGAGAGATGACGTGTCGAATCGGAGAGAGGACACACGTGATGGGTAAGATGAAGAGAAGTCATCGTAGTCAAACGAGTCTTGGAAATCTTGCATCGATACTATCATCGTGGCCGTTGATAGATCCACGAATGTGCGTATACCCTACACGCGACCGTAGAGGATTATTATTCTAATCTTTGACTTTAAACTTGATAAACAAACATATATAACAATCTCGCTTTCGAATTCAAAGTCTGAAAGTTACGTTTTAGATAGGTGAACTAACACACTTTGACTTAATAAGCATAATTAAATTCGAATTGTGTATCAATGCGAATAGGTTATGTACCTTCCAAAGGTAAGAGAAAAGAGAAGGAGGATCGATGACGAAGGTTTTGTAAAGGCGACAAGGATAATACTCGGCGACTATTTTGAGTGTAGTCACAAGGATGTTCATGAAAGCTGATGCTGATTTGAAGAAGCCTGCGGTTTCAAAACATGAAAGAAACATTGGCGAATCGTTTATAACTAGGGAGTGTAACAATAAATAAAATCCTGTTGGTTATAAAAGAAAAATACAAATGAAAACAAATGTTGAAATATTTGTGCTTTTTTTGCTTTAAAAATAAAATAAAATAAAAAAGGATGGAGTACTGAGGAGTAGCAGAGGATCAAAAGAGGAACATTTAATGAAAAGCTAAAGAGTACTAATCAGAGAGTAGTGGAGAAGCAAGTACTGCTGCAACTGGAACATAAGTAAATGCCAAAAATAACCTCAATAATTGAGACTGTGATTCGTGTGTGACCGTGACTCTACAGGGACACTACGGACCTTTTCTGATCGTTATCTCTCCCACTTTCCTGCCGGAGTACCGACATGTTCCGGTCCCCTATTTTTTTTTTTTTTTT
>NC_025687.1:2133723-2142701 GCF_000633955.1 Camelina sativa
ACCAATAACACCAAATTTTTTAAGAGTTTTTAAAAGTCTTGATTGAATAACAACATATTTTACCTAACTTTTAAAGTCATTAAAATTCTTTCAAAATTTTAAACCAATACCTCCTCCTTCGTTAACCGTGACAATATTTCCATTGAGGATAAAGAAGACAAAGTCAAATAGTTACCATTTTTTGAATCTTTTACTTCACTTTTTTTTTTTTACCTTTATTTTGAAACCCTTTTTTCCTATTAATATAATAAAATGATGAATGGAAAACGAGAGAGAGAGAGAGAACTTACTAGCATCGAAAAGGATGGCAAATTGTTCGACGTTTCTGGACATGGTTGAGATAGCCACCTCTAATGTAAATACTACCAAACGAGTCAACCTACGGAAAAATTAAAAGGAATATAAATTAAGTTTGTGACAACTATGTTTTTGATGTTTTAATATGATATACTGTAGATAATTTATTTACTTACTGTTTCTGCGTATGTAGCTTCTGATACTCTTGTTTAATGCGGAAAACCTAAGAGGTGATAATTAAAGTATTCAATTAGGTTTTTGGTTATGAAATGAAATAAATATGAAAATCATATCAAGAGTGAGAAACATTATTAAGTTACCAAAACGGGTCTGCACTCGTCATCAAGACCAGCGACGTAGGCAAGACCTTCAGCAAGCTCCGCCGTGAACTCGTCGGCGATCAAGCTCTCTGTAATTATTACATATATATATTATATATTAATAAAGATCAAAACAAAAAAAATTTGAAAAAAGGAAAAAGGGAAAACAGAATCTTGAAAAATTAAATAGAAGAGGTTAAAAATAAGTGGGTGTCATAATGAGTGGATATTCACTTTAACGCTCGATGTTCAAACATGGGACACATCAAAACCCGAGAAAAAAGCAAGCAACGAAACGTCTGTCTTTTTTTTCTTCTACACTAACACTGACTACACTAGAAACCACTACTAGCTAACCAAATCTATTCATCTATATACACACACAACACACTACATGCTTGCTTACTTTAAGCTTTATGTTTTCATCCTCTCGTTTTCATTATTTTAAAAAATTTAGACCGTTTTTAAAAAAATAAAGCTGTCTACCTGACTACCTCTAAAGATGTAACGTACGCGTGTTCCGTATGGTATATTAACATTTCAAGACTGCAAATATACGTTTATCCATATAGATATACGTCTAAAACTTGTTATACAAAAACAAATATAGAGTAGAGAGGGAGAGAGAGAGAGAGAGAGAGAGAGAGTACCAATGCCAAGAGAAGATCTCCATGAAAGGCAAGACCTTAGCTGTTTGGCTGCTTTCTTCACATTGTCTCCTTTAATTCTCAAGAATCTACTAACACAAGCTCTGTTACAGAACTTCTCCTGCAATATTTTGTGAACAACCCAATTAAGTTCCCAACGAGTACATGTTATTTCTTGAAAACATGTTACAAATAATTACTGAGCTATATATATATATATATATTAATTAATTAGTGGGAAGAAACCAAACCAAACCTGTTTAAGAGTGAGAGGAGAATGTTTACGAAGGAGATGAAGAACAGCTTCGACTTTGTCGTCGTTCTCTACTGCTGTAGTTGATGAATGATGATGATGGTCCTTCATCTCTTTTTTCCCCATTTTTCGAAATATCAAAACACGCCAAAGATGTTTCCCTTTGTTACTTCTTTTTTATTCGTGTGAGAAAATCAAAAGAGATTGCTTAATTAGGCCGTTGTAACAAATATACCAAGCTTGTTATTCAAGGGAGAAAGTGAGATAGAAAGATAGAAAGAGAAAGAGAGAGAGAGGGAAAAAAGAGATTTTGAAAAAAATGGGAAGTGATTAATTCAATGGTGAGACTGAGAGACAGAGAGAGAAAGAGATTCCCTCTTGTATATATTTTGGGAATGAGATAACGGCAGCTGACGCCGTTAACACTACGCAAAGCACATATGTCCAGGTCAAAAGGTCGTCATCATGCCTACATTATTTTCTTTATATTAATCAAACTAGCAATGTTTAGTTTTATCTTTCCTCAACAGTAAATGATCCGACAAAAAAAAACGAATAAAGAGTTGGAAAATATTATTGATATACTATATTTATATATTAAATACTAAATAAGGTTACACTACTCTTGAAAAATTTATCATTACGGAAATTTAAAATTTTGTCATAATCAGATGTTTTCAATTAATTAAAAAATCTTATTTTCTCGTAAATATATTTTTTAAAAATAAATGAATAAACGTATAAAAGGAAAAGGAAAAAAAAAAGGTCAAACGGCGTCAAGTATTATATACTAACATAGAGAGGCAGCTTTGCCCGTTGGAACAGAAATTATTACAAGGATTCGCCTTTATAATTAAAACTCGTTGAACTTTCAATAGTTTTTTAAAGGAGGTAAAAAACCAAGTCTCAATACCTCCGAACATACTCTTCAATATCATTTATAAATAGGTAAAAAACATCATCACCGCACGACAGCACCGGAAGCCATTCAGAAATTTGATGCAGCGATGGATTTAAAGAACTCTTTTAGAGTTTAATTTTCCCAATCTTGTAATCTTGTTTTTATTTCTTTTGCCAAGTTTCAAGACCTGTTAGCTTTCCATTTTCAAATGTAAAAACAAAACTTTTCATTTTAAATGATATTAACATTCTTAGCAAAAAAAAAAAAATTGTTTTTTAAAGCACTAATTTTGATCACATCAATTTATTCTCTCGCTCTCTTTTTTATCTCTTTTTGAATATTATGAATCTTATTAGCTATTTAGCAGCTGCTGCTGGTACAACGAACATATTCTTTCATATATATTTGACGTCTACTACAACAAACAAACTATTATTTTTATAATCAAAACATCTAATTCAAGTTTACAACAAACGTATTATTCTTGGATTTTAAAAAACAAAACATGTCAAATCAGAACTAGTCGAATTTGTTTCTTGTGGTTTATATAATAAATACTAAGCGTTTTTTTTCGTTGGGTGTGAAACAACAACATTGTATCTTACGTTTCATTTTGTTTCAGATACACGTTATTTCCAAAGAAAATAAATTACGTTAAAATAGCATGGTATAGATGTCATTAAAAACAAAAGCATCTTATATTGTCTAAAAAACGGGAAGAAACGAACAAAAATATTTTCCCTTTGGTATATCTTAATTACACACATGCAGACACAAGTTGTATTAGTATACACATATACGTGACAGACTTTGGAAGAGGAAACATGAAAGGGTCAATAAATAAGTTGATTGGGCAGATGATCTCTCGTGCTACGTATCGGATTTAATTCACAGCCCTTTTGTCCCCGGGGGTAGTAAATACCGGACCGGAGTATTTAACATTACAATTGACTAAATATGTAGTCTTATAGATATTAAATGCGATTGCTTTACCACTTCTAAAGAATACAACAAACAACGACAAAAGAAGAAAAAAGCAAGCATCGGACCAATTAAAGTTCATTAATAACACCTTTAAAGTAAGCTGCAAAGCTCCAATTAGTAATAGAGTTGGTTATGATTTTTCATACCTTATTAAAATAAACCAGTAAACTAAAAAAAAAAAAAAAAGCTGTGATAATATAAGGAAAATAAAACTAATAATCTTTGAAACCCGACCATAAATCACGACATTACAACGTCCATTTGTGACTTAATAGTTTGAGATTTACAACTCGATCATATCATTGGTCGTAGTACTATATATACAGATCATTAACCTTTTGCTTTAGATCGGATTCGAAATTTAAACACCATAGAAATCAACTTATTACGTATTGTTCTTCCTTCGATCTTAAAAGCTCTAGTATTTATGAAGATACCATCAATGAATTAAATATATATAGCTCTAATAGAACGTTCTAATTTATATGATCTCATTAAAACTGTGTGTTTGATAAAGTTGTGATATATTTGACAATGAACTAGTTAGGTAGAACAGGTAGAGACACTTGAAAGTCTAAGTTTGAAAATTTGGTTGTTGTTTTTATGAATAGGGGTAGCGCGATCATTAGACCAGTGTAAATTATTCTGTGAATGTTTGAAATAGGATATAGCATGTCCCATGTACGATTCTCCAGAGACAGATTAATTACAAATATACCGTCGTCGTCTAACTTTAAAGTTTAGTGATATAGTATTTGATAAGATAGAAAGGATATCATTATATAGGAAGTGGAAACGACATATACATATCAAAAGACAGCCAAACAGCAACGAATCAAATATTCGTATCAAATTACAGTGTACCTTCAAGTAGAATGTATTGGCAGCTAGTGTGTGTGTGTTTTTTTTTCATTTTTCTTTTTCTATATCGGCCACAAGAACTTTTACATACAATATATCTGATTGATATCATAGAATATCACACTCCTTTAACCAGATATCAATTTTGGTATGATAGATTTTCTTTTTTTGACATCAAATGTATGAATGATGATGGATAAGTAAATGTAATATCGTGGCAACGCTCTAATGTCATTTTGGTCACATTCGCACCATCTATCTATAGTTTTTATTTTCTGAACAAATTTCTTCCGTGCTTTCACAACACACTTATTCCCATTTTTTCCAACAAATAATTCTAAAAACACAAAACATACTTATTTCAAATTGAAAAACCAATAAAAAACAAAAGCATGCAGAGATAAAAAGCTGGAGGAAAAGAAGAAAAAGCACGTGAAGAAATAGTTGAACGGGATAATTAGACTGTCTATCTAATGAAAAATATAATCAGTTACTTACACATAAAAATTTGTATTGGTGCTTATTTCTTCTGCTTGAATCTACGTATGTTTTCGGAAGAAAACTAATAGTAAAATATTTGATGGGACGGGACTAATTTATTTTATTAATGTATATAATAATGAGACGACTTTGAGTTAAGTTCAAAGTTTTCATTATTAATCGCATGAAAAGTCACTATGATTATGTTTTGTTGGTTCATTTATAGCACACTCAAAATATTTAAATCATAACTCAAACTTGATTGTATCATTAAACGACGACCTTTAATTCAAATATATTTGCATGCATAGTTGACAAATCGTTCTGATCGTAAACTCTATTTTCATCTTAGATAAGTAGATATTGATTTCATCCATATACAAACTATATCATTTACCCCCAAAAAATATTTATTCCAGATCATTCGGTCTTGAACTTCACTCGGTAATTTGTTTATAGGTTTAGTTGAATAAAGCTATTTTGGCAAAACAAATTTTTAACAAATATTTCTATGAGGCGAACAACTAATATGTGACCTTTCTTCTCTTAATACTAAAACAAAATAATAATATCCAACTCATAAGATTAATATGCTTGCAGTATAACATTTCTTATGATAATGAATTAATGATGATGTAAAAAACAAAAAAGAAGCGACAATAAGATGTGAAAACAACGTAACTTACCCAAAAAAACCCAAGAATAAGAGTAAACATGATTTCAGAATTTAACGTTACTAATCGACATACAAACAAATCAATGTCTTGGAAATAAACTGTGTTTGTTTTCATCACGAAACGAAGACCGACAAATATTCCTGATTACTGATGATCTTTCTATTCTTCTGAGAAGAAATCGACAATATATATAGAGTAGTAGTAACAGTGGTGACATTATTATTACAGTAATAATTGACTTAACGTCTTTTTGTAATACTATAATTTTGTTGCTCTGACGCCAATATGTCAACAACAACTCACGTGAGCCCCCCTCCATCCCAAAGTCTCTTATTACTTCTTCGTATTCTTACTACACATTTCTTTCATCTTTTACCAAACCTCTCCTACCAAGCTCGNTTTTTTTTTTTTTTTTTTTTTTGGTTCTCCTCTCTCATTTCAAATTTTGAAATTGTGAAGAGTAACAAGAGACAATGATAATTTCTGAGTTAGTGGCGTTAGATTACCATTTGAATTTTTTCATCATTCCACATTTTTATATCAAACATATCTATGCTTATATGCATATATTGTTATATTTATTTTAATTCTTATGTCAAGAAATAAGAATTCCGAGCACTACTATATCCGTGAGTGACTCTATCGAACGTCATAAATTTTAACCATACAAAAATCGCAATGAAAAGACTCGAAATAGTTCATTATTCATCATTAAACTTTCAGGGAAAAGAAAAAAAAAAAAAAAAAGAAGAAGGGATAATAAACGTATCGAAATCAAAAATTTATTGTACCTTCATCAATATAGTTTGATATAAATTCTGGATGTTCTATTCGCTATGAACATGTAATCAATAATAGACATATCCATGTTCTTTAGCGATAGATATTTTAATTATAAAAGCCCCTATCCTAATGGGCTTTGACACTATACTTCTTCGGCCCATAATCTTATTATTTTTTCGATAAATTATTTTCCTGATTCGATAGTACTGTAATCGTCGAACTGAACTCCACTAATGATGGTCTAACTAATCCTATTTGTGTTATCTAATCGCTTCGATTTCAAAATTACAGGCCAGGGGGGGCTAATTGATTAAATCAACAAGTATAGGGTGCGATTTCAATAACGGTGGATTAACTATAAATAAATTCGGATGGAAAAAAAAAAAAAAAAGTTCCGTTTTGGTTTCCTCATCTTTTTTTTGTACCGCTCCGTTGCGCCTCTCTCTCTTTCTCTCTCTCTTTCTTCCCCTTTCCTTCCTCTCTCTAGCGGCGGAGTTGCATTGTCGGCCGCCGAGGAAACCGGCGACAGTGGAATCTGTAAGCTTACAAGCTCGTTACGTCGATCCCCAAAAGATTCATAGCCGATAACTTCCATTATCATATCTTGAATAAACAAGAAAAAAATTCGATAGGATCGGGGCTCGTCTTGTTTCTCATACCCCCGGATCCGGAGATTTAGGGCGCGTTTTGATGTTAATCGAGTAACGGTTTTATCGATTTAGGTATTTCATTATTGATTTGGTCTCGGATTTAACCGGGATTAGGATTATAAAAGGTCCTTACTTTGATTTTGTTTAGTGATCGTTTATGGAACGGGGTGGTGCTTCTGGTGAGCGCTCACGGGTTTCTGCGAATACTCCTTGGATCTTGAAGGATGGGGTTGGTAGGACTGTGTCTTCTTCTACTGGAACTCGGCAGATGAAGAGATCCAGAATGCTTGTTAGTGATTCCGAATCAAGTGATGAGTTTATGAAGCCACCTCCACGTAGAAGCGGCGTTGACTCCAAAACCCTTGCAGCGAAAGAGAAGTTTGCCCGGAAGAGGGACAAGGCTGAGAATGATCGAAATGTGTATGTTAGGAGGAGGAACAACGAGGCGTCAGGGAGTTTGATGAAGATGAACAAGTTAGATGTGTTTGAGTTTGATGAATATGATGGCTTTGATAGTGCCAATTTGATGAGAAAACGCTTTGATAATGGCTCTTTTGCACCCAGAAGGGTTGACACTAGTAGTATGGGAAGGTCTGGATCAGGCAGGGGCGGTGTTTTTGATAGGAGGAGAAACACATTTTTAAATGGCACCGGTGGTATGAACTCGCAGGAGGAGGATTCGAGTAGTGAATCTGATTCTGATGAACCAATGAGGGTTCGGCTGCAAGGGCGAAACGGTGTTCTGAAGGTGAAGGTCAACAATATGACAAGCACCCTTGCTGCTTTAGTCAGTCACCAGGACGCAGATACATATGAGAGACCGCCCTACTCTAGGAAGGCACAAAAGCGTGAGGATGTTCTAGTAAAACCAACCTTTAGGACATCAAATAATGTAGACAATGATTCAGAGTCAGAAGAGAGCGATATGTCGAGGAAATCAAAAAGGAGGAAGTCAGAGTGTAGTCAACCCAAAAAGGAGATCAATACCAAATCAAAATCAACCTTTCTTGAACCGGTGAAACCTGGTGCGAGAGAGGAAAGAAGAGGAAGGCGTGGTGGTGGAACAGAGAAGCAAAGATTACGTGAGCGAATTAAGGGAATGCTTACTGATGCAGGATGGACGATAGACTATAAACCGAGGAGGAATCAAAGTTATCTGGATGCTGTATATGTAAACCCCTCAGGAACAGCATATTGGTCAATAATTAAAGCATATGATGCACTTCGGAAGCAGTTAAAAGACGAGGAAATTGATGCCAGGCCTAGGAAAGATACTGCTGCAGTTGCTTCAGTATCGGAGGATATTGTGAACAAGTTAGCAAGGAAGGCAAAGAAGACCCGGATTGAGATGATAAAGCAATGGAAAAAAAATTCCAGTGGTAGTGATAGTCAAAACGAAAGTGATGGAGGTGATGGAGGAGCCTTCACTGATATCCCTGAAGAGAGGATGCGTTCATCCATAAAGCTGGGTGGGAAATCAACAAAAAAAGGAAGAAATGGAACCGATTGGGATGATTTACACAAGAAAAGTAAAAGGTCATTATATTATAATAATGCAAGGCCACCCTCTGGATCAGATTCACATTATCTACATGGACGAAAAAGCAAAAAAATTGGACGATGTACTCTGTTGGTGCGTAGTTCTAAGGATAAAAAGAATCCAACTATTGACGGGTTCAACCCATACTCCGGCAAAAGGACATTGCTCTCTTGGTTGATTGATACTGGAGTTGTCCAGCTAAGACAAAAGGTCCAGTACATGAAGCGTCGAGGTGCAAAGGTGATGCTGGAGGGATGGATAACAAGAGAGGGGATTCATTGTGTTTGCTGCAGTAAAATCCTCACAGTTTCCAGCTTTGAGATTCATGCCGGGAGCAAGTTATGTCAGCCTTTCCAAAATATTTATCTGGAGTCTGGCACTTCTCTTCTTCAATGCCAACTCAGGGCGTGGAATATGCAAAAAGATGCTACGAATCTTGGTCTCCATCAAGTGGACACTGACGGGGATGATCCAAATGATGATGCTTGTGGTATCTGTGGAGATGGTGGAGATTTGATTTGCTGTGATAGTTGTCCATCAACATACCATCAAAGCTGCCTAGGTATGCAGGTATGAATTAAGCAA
>NC_025687.1:2143352-2186421 GCF_000633955.1 Camelina sativa
AAGGTGATGCTGGAGGGATGGATAACAAGAGAGGGGATTCATTGTGTTTGCTGCAGTAAAATCCTCACAGTTTCCAGCTTTGAGATTCATGCCGGGAGCAAGTTATGTCAGCCTTTCCAAAATATTTATCTGGAGTCTGGCACTTCTCTTCTTCAATGCCAACTCAGGGCGTGGAATATGCAAAAAGATGCTACGAATCTTGGTCTCCATCAAGTGGACACTGACGGGGATGATCCAAATGATGATGCGTGTGGTATCTGTGGAGATGGTGGAGATCTGATTTGCTGTGATAGTTGTCCATCAACATACCATCAAAGCTGCCTAAGTATGCAGGTATGAATTAAGCAAATTCTTACCTGTTTTGACCTTTTTAAATTTTCTTTCTGTTATTTGGTTTCGAAATCAACTTTCTTATCTGTTCTCATTTTTTCTTGTTTATATTCACGTACTTGTATCATGCTTTGAAATTTAGGTGCTTCCTCCGGGTGATTGGCATTGTCCAAATTGCACATGCAAATTTTGTGGTAAAGCTGTGGATTCTGGTGGCGAGGACGGGAATCTTTTTTCATTACTTTCCTGCAGCATGTGTGAGAGAAAATGTGAGATATTTCTTTTTTTTTTAGGTTGATTTAACTTGAGATGAACTTATATTGGTAAGAATGATGATCTCACTTAAATTTTTATTACCCCTTTTGTAGATCACCAATCGTGCATGAGTCAGGTGGAAGCCAACAGGGTTCAGTCTTTTGGTTCAGCTTCTTCGTTTTGTGGGCCTAATTGCTTAGAGGTATTGACTTCTCTACTTTCCTCAGTAATTTGTTCACTTACTTTTTGGGTCCGTTTTCTTCTTAGAGTAGAGGATGATTATGGACATTTCAATGTCATAGGAAAAGGTTATGACTTATTAGCCTCATGTGCGATACTCAATAAAGTATCATGTTATTCTTCTTAAACCTCATTTTCACGTTTTGTTATATTGCTTGTGCATCGTACAAAACTCTTGTATGTGTAATAGCATCAGTAAAAGCTGATTCTATTGGTGTTCCTTTTTATATAATCTGTTTCTCGAGTGAGAATTTACAATTTCTGTATTTATACGATTGTTAGAGCCTTTTTAATCTATTTGCTCAACAATCTCCATCGGTCCCTTTTCTCTTCGTATAGCCATATCTTAACAGTACTTTCATCATCTTTTACAGCTCTTCGAAAAGTTACAGAAGTATCTTGGTGTCAAAAATGAAATAGAAGGCGGCTACTCATGGTCTCTTATACATAGGGTGGAAACTGATTCAAATACAAACTCTCAATTGTCGGCACAAAGGATCGAACATAATTCAAAGCTAGCTGTTGGGCTGGCTATCATGGATGAATGCTTTTTGCCCATAATTGACAGACGGAGTGGGGTAAATCTGATTCGCAATGTTCTTTATAATTGTGGGTAAGTTGTGTTTTAGTTTCCTTTTATATCCATGCTAAAAATAGTATAATCTCTTCAACTCCATTTGATATGGAGTTTATACAAGCATGGAAGAGGATAACTGATTATCCTGAAAGTGAATTGAATTTGGTATCTAGTATGAGTTGAGAGTCAGAGAACAACATGTCAGCTGTAATCAATGTAAACTTGTCAATGTGTCGTTGTAGATGTACTGAAGTAAAGTTGGTGTTTGTGTCTTATCAAGTTTGATACGTTATTGTTACTATTAGTTTGGTCTTTGTTGTACGATTGTTTGCAACTTTTTTATTAGATGCACTTGCATGGAACTTTAACCGCCTATAAATTGGGTTGCTCCCTACTGCTTATACTTGGTTCTATATGTTGACGGCCTTCTGTATGCAGATCCAATTTCAACCGTATAAATTATTCTGGCTTCTTCACCGCTATCCTAGAGAGAGGAGACGAAATTATATCAGCGGCATCTCTCAGGTATCTTCCATCATCTTAGTCAACATTTTTCAAGAAGAGTGGCTTCTTATCTAGCTTTGTCAGAAACTCATTGTAAACCAATTGTCACTAGTGGGATACTTTTGTAACTCTTGCACTTTCCTTCCCCCCTTAGTCCTTGAACAACTGAAAGTTGTTTATTTGTATTGAATTTTTATTTATCACCCTCTTTGCTATTACTCTTGAGTTCTTTGGTTCTCTAATTGTCTGTCTTCTGCCTTTTCAAATTGGTTGCTGATAGGACGAGGAGGCTTTAAACTAGCTATGATTTAGAAAAACATTTAGATGCAAGTGATTGCACATGATCATACATTTTAAGTACTTGAGTGTTTTCTTTCCATGTTAGGTTTCATGGTATGCAATTAGCGGAGATGCCATTTATTGGAACCAGGCATATATATAGGCGTCAAGGGATGTGTCGTCGCCTTTTTGATGCAATTGAATTGGTAAGCTCGTTGAACTATATATCAACATATCATTGTTGGTGGGGACCAGATGCTTAAAGGTGCTTTTTGAAATTTTTAACTTTTGTTTGTCTTGTTTTAAAGGCTATGCGTTCTCTCAAGGTTGAGAAAATGGTTATTCCTGCCATTCCAGACTTCTTGCATGCATGGACTGGTAACTTTGGATTCAGTCCTCTTGATGACTCAGTTAGAAAAGAGATGAGGTACCTGAACGCACTGGTATTCCCTGGAATAGACATGTTACAGAAACCGCTGCTCCATGAAAAAAACGTTACAGTCGCTGCAGCTACAGGTGATACCAGGAAATCAGAGATAGAGACAGAAAAGAAATCAGAATTTGCCTCTGGTCCATCCTCCGTTGAGGGTGATGAATTGATCGCTGATGCTTCAAAGTGCTACAAGAATATTCTTTCTTCGGGTGAAGCGAACATTCCCATATCAGTTGAAACAGCCATGGACACAATTCCCAAGCCAGAGGATGAGTTGAGGAAAAGCTTATCTGGTGAAGAATGTGGCATTCGCTCTTCTCCTGGTCAGATCATACTTAAGTCTGGCACTAAGCCCGTATCCGGTCATATATGTGAAGATACAGGATCATCATGTGAAGACCGCCTTACGGATGTGAATGTCCAAGCTGATGCTGGTTTACATTCTCAGGAAATCCGACAAGAATCAGCCAAATTTCAGGTTGAAAGCAATCTCTCTTCATCTATTTCTGGTAGAGTATCATCAGATTTGAGCTCAATCTCTCAAGAAGCCAAAAGCGAACAAAACTCTTCGAATTTAGATGGAGTTCCTTCATGTAAAGACAATAACATAGTTGGACCTTGTGCCGAGTTGGCTGAATCGAAAGGACAATGCATTTGCGGATGGGTTTCTTTTGTGAGAAGAGAAGACCGTTGCTGAGAAAAATTGTTTACTGAAGATGAATCTGAGCTGTTCTCCTGGAGGAGGTATAATATCTCCCTGGATTTGTTCGGACATATAGATGGTCATAACTTTGAAGGTCCATCGTACTACATCCATCAGGATTCAGTTTCATAGGAGGTCTGTGATGAAGATATATCCTTTCCCTTTGAGCTCGGCAAGTGGATGCTATATAATAAGGATAAGCTTGTGTTAAACGGTGGAATCTCAATATCTTAAATGCTGAGTGATCTCTCATAATTTAGCTTGGATTAGTGTGGAAAGAGTCCTGTGGTTGTTGTCGTTACTTGTATTTATTATTCACAACATTGTATTCTATAACGTTCCAATTATGTAAAAATTTGGGTCATTTTAGTTTAAAGATATCAGAGCTCTTTATATCTCATAGATCTTCTTCTTTTGCTTTCAATTTAATAACAAACAATGAAACATTACAGCAAAACTATCAAAAAGGATGCGACTGTTACAAAAACTCTTCAGCCTTATTAAGATCTTCCAAAATCTCAGTCTTAACCTCATCAGGAAGTGGTGCAGAAGGACCTGCCTTTGAGTAAAACTTAGCCAAAGCTCGGATTACATTCTCCAGCTCCGCATATGATTCCTGAAACACATCAAATTGGATTAATCAATTACTATACAAATTCATCAAAAAAGATGGGAGAAAAGAGACAAAAAAAAATAAATAATAAGAACATTAGTTACTTCTCCAGAAACAGAGTTTTGTCCTCTCCAATTGCTCAAATAATCGCGAATGGATTCTTTAGCTGCATCAGCGCTTCTTCTGAACTTAGCATTGTCTTTAGGGTTCTCTTTCAATGACTCTCTCATCGTCTTCACAACCTCTCTTGCAGATTTCAAGTAAGCTTTTGGTAACTCTTTGCCAGACTTTGTTTTTTCGTTAGGATCAAACAAAGTCTTGAAAGCACTAACAACAACTCCTTCTCCTTCTTCTACTTTATCCTCCGCGGCGGCCTGAGCTTGTAATCTAGAAAACTCAAGTGTGGCTACGAGCGAAGAAACACCAACACAGTTCAAGAAACCACGACGATCAAACAAAGATGATGATTGGCTATGACATCTCCCCTGAAGCTTTTCATCTGTTCAAAAACAAAACTTGTAGACTCTTAGAAATCTTGAAATCAATTTTGATTCGATTAAAAGACATGTTTGCCTCAACAATTCGAAACTAAAAGACCATAGAAACAGAGATTTTTTTAAAAAAATAAGAGAGAATTAAGAAGAAGAAGAAGAAGAAGATGATGTTACTTTGACATTGATGCTGCTTCGATTTGACTTGTTGATGCATCAAGGTAGGGGAAAAATTCATAGCGGCCACAAGGAAACCCATAACAACGACAAGGCTTTTAGAGTTTACTTTATCGGCGACGGAAGTGCTTCCAGTTCCAAAGTTCAGTTTGGAGAGAGATGATGAAAGATGATGGATGGCTCCTGTTGTTTTAGGTTAATGACGAAATTACCCTTTAAGTGAAAGATGATTAAAAATAAATAAAAATTGAAAACGCGCTAGAAGGAGGGGTCGAACCTCCGACCTTGTGGTTAACAGCCACACGCTCTAACCAACTGAGCTATTCCAGCTACTTGTCGTTTTTATGAGTCTAAACATTATTAAATACTTTCAAGTCGACATAACTGAATTATATAATGGAATTAGACGAATCGCCTTAACATACACAGCCAATATATATATCAAAGTAAAACGTGACTCAACTTTATTTCTGGACTTATTGACTAGAGACAATTGGAGACAAGCGGCAGAAAAGCAGGCACTAATTACACTCCTGTGCCCTTACTTGAAATATGTATGATGTTACAATTAGTGCTTCTTAAAGTCTTCCAAATATTACATATATATGTTTGAGACAAATCTAACGAACCAACGGAAAATGTCCAGAACTTTTTCCTATTAACAACCATATTTGATTCCGTAAGAAGTTTTCGATATGAAACTAATAATCCAAATCGAAAACCAAATTAAAATAACCACGTACGTTCATCGACTGTGGAATTGATTTCTTGTAAAACATGCTTATAATGATGAAACAACAATTGTCAGTATTAGGTCTAGCAAAAATCTCAATTGAGAGTCTTTGGGGAGATTTTTCTATGTTTTTGGAATGATTTATAAGCTATAAGAAAGTAAATATAAATATTTTATAGACTTAATCACTTTGTGTAAATTTGGTTTGATCAATATTGAATTATTTCTCGTAATGAACAATTTACTACTAGCTAGTTTTGTTATAATATTGGTTGAGTATGCATGGACGGATGGACCTATATTTATAGTTTCAGCCAACATCCGTCTCTTAGGATTCTCCTATTTTGTTTTTGTCTCACCTTGTGTTATGTGTGTAAAAAAAAAATCTCATTGAAAGAATCACCGAGCAACAGATCTCAATATTTGCTGAAATTGAATACCTATGGTTAATATATTCACCCAATCCCTAAATTGGCAATATATATCATGATGCGCGCTTCATGCGTTTTGGATAACTATATCATGATGATTGGTTATTGGTATGAAACCCATCGTACAAAAGAAATTGCGTCTTTGGCCATGATATTAGCATGAAACCCAACGACAAAAGAAATTATGATGGTATTCGTATCCGGGACTAAAAATATCCGATTTTTTTTTTTAATATATTATATATAGATGTAAAAATTATCATCATATACAACTTTTAGATACTATATTTTGTTTTTTTGATGTGGATGTAACGTGAGAACAGCAAGAAAAGCAGAAAAAGTCAATCTTCAATTTATGTCAAACATAATTTTGATACGTTACGAAAAAATAGAAGAAGAAGAAGAAATAGTACCAATTTTGTCAGTACCGACTTAGCTTTCATTATTTGTCGCGGCACTAAACCGAACGTTTTTTCAATTCCTTGGTAGTTTTTTAGTTTCTTCAAAAGACAAAACTTTTAATTAATACAATCATACATCACACGTACCAAATTAGGTAATATTTCATCCTTTGTTGGTATAATCAGCAAAAATACATTTTACACGTTGAAGTTTATAATGAAATGAGATCCCGTCGCTTAATAATTAAAATAGATGCAATATTAGGAAAAATATATTAAAAAAAAAAGAAAAGCTAATTGACACTATAATTTCACAGTCACAGAATTAACAAGTTTCATCTATTTAGAAACCGTAACAACAAAAAGAGATTAAAAGCAATCTAATTAACACAGCATGCGATCGAGACAAAATCCCACGCCTCTCTCGATTTTCTCGTATCATTACACAATAATTACATTTTACTTTTTATTGTTTGATTTGTCCTAAAGCGTTATAAAAATAAAATAACATGAGTTGCACACGTCAGCTAATCCGGTGGCCGTCTGATAAGAGAGAGACGAGAATGTCGGCGAAAGCTCTGATAATGAACTTGTGTGTATCGGCGGCATTCAAAGAGAGGTAACTGAGCAACAGCTCGTGCAAGAACTCGTAACGGCGAAGATCTCCGGCGTTTGTGACGGCGTCGAGCATCTCCTGCATTGATCTCCTGAAGTCGTTGTAAGGATCAGGGGATTGCACGTATTCTTTCACGGCCGTTCCTCCGGTGAGAAGCCTATTGGTGCTAGTGGCAGTATCGTAGTTATCGCGGCAGCGGAGATCCGGCGAGTCAGTGATTGAGTTGGAGCGACCAGGAGAAGAGAAGAAGAAGCGACGGGAGGCTAAAACGGCGGTTAAGTCAGGAGGGGGAGAGCCGTCGTCAGGGGCAAAACCGTAGTTATCAGAGTCATCGTATGAGGCGGAGGAGGAAGAAGAGTTAGCCGCGGTGGGGGTGGAGGCCGTGAACGTTGAAGAGGGTACAACGTCGTCGATGAGAGGCTTAGATAGGCGGCGTCCGGCAGCGGAGGAGTCATCATAGAGGAGGTTGAAGTTGTTGATGAGAGGAAGGGATGGACGGTTGGGATCGTCGGAGGTGGCTTCGGACGATGGAGGCTTGGTGAGATTTGATGGGAAGCAAAGATGGAAGTTTTTCCACATGACTCTTGGCATTGCTTTTTCTTTTTGTGTTTAGAGAGAAAGAGAGTGAGAGAATATGTATTGAGCAAGTGGATTAGCTAGGTGTCTTGATTTGTTTGATAGTGATATTGTACAGTATTATTCATGTATTTATATGTACACATGCTTATATTATGTACCACCATCACACCATGTACGTATATAAATATAATGTATTATATATTTACATCATGCATCGTGCTTTGCTGTAAATCTTTGATTTTCACTCTTTATTATTCTTACGTATTTTGTTTGGATGAAATACAACATGTATTATTATTAACATTAATCTTAACTTAACGTTTTTTTGTTTCTTCGTTTGAGGGTTGTTTGTCGATGGATAGCACTTGCCGGCTGCCACTTATAGTAGTACTAAATTTTAGCATATTAAATGATTGAAATTCCAAATTATGTCGGTATTAAAAGTAGAGATTTTTTTTCTTCTGATTAATAGATTAAATAATAGAATTGAACATTTAAATGTCCATTAATTAAAAAAAAATTAAGAATTATACCCTTTTTTTGTCTTATAGTATACGTAAACAACTCAACAAAGCGAAGCTCGGTGGTACGTAAAAACATGAAAAAGCGCCTACGCGTAAAGTTTTTGTCTTTTGGCTTAAATTTGATTAAAGGAAATAAGATTTTAAGATATTTATATGTTTTCCATGATCTATATATAATCAGTAGTAGTACAATCTAAAACAGTGTACTGTTTATCTTTATAATTTTCACAATGGCAAAAATCTGAGGTGAGATAAAAAAAAATTATTTTAAGCAAATAATTCATTTTATTTAAGAACTCAAGAGGTTATATAAGCCCTAAATCAAAATTACCATGGAAGACAAATTATTGTCCTTGCAGATATATACAGCAAGGATCACGAGGAGGCAATGTTTGGACTAACCTAAAGTAGACATCTCATGACGAGAGAGATCGATGTTTGTGCAAATTCACTGACTCACTTCACTTCTCATTTCTCATCTTAACTAATCTTTGTTCTTTTTCCCTTTTTCCATATTTATCTTTTGGATCGTTAATTATGTTTTCTTTAGCCACCAATTAATTAATTCACCGAATTATCATTCTCTCTTTAAAAAAAGAATTAATCGGTAAGTTTATGTCTAAACAGATCACTAGCTATACCAAAATTTATGATCGAGTAGTCCGAATAGACTCTTTTGCATTAAATATATTCAAGGTTACAAAATCTACCCACTGTTTGTTTTGCCATCACTACCCAATGTTTTCTTAATTTATAAATTTAAAACAAAATTTCACATTATATTTTTCTCAATATATATCCGTGATAATTTGTAAAAAAATCAATCTCTCGTAATGAAGAGTGGATAAAGTTTATTTGTTTTTGTTTTTGGCAATTTTGTTGTCGTCAACAATTTATTATCACATGCTAGTTCCTTAAGAATCCCATAATATTGAATGCCAACTTTCTTTCTTTTTTCCTTAAAATTTATAGTTTTATAACATCATATAGAAATACATAGTTTAGATATAAGGGTGCCTATTAAAACGACAACGACCTCCGGGATGAACAAGCCCGATACTAGAACCAATACAATAAATAAACGACAATCAGAGTTAAGAGGGAGAGAGAGAACGAAACCAAACCAAGAGAAGATCCTGAAGGTTTGGGTAGCAGCTTCTTGCCAGGCAGATGCCAACTTTCTTTCATCAACAATAATAATACTTTTTAGATTTGATCAATCTCTGTCGACGAGAACCTGCCAAATGTGGTGACTGATAACTGATAAGTGACCTATCATAAAACATTGCCCATGAATTAATGATTTATACAAATATTGATCTATATATAGTAGATGAATCGGGTGATCATAATATGGTAAGTTATAAATGCTTGTAATACGAAAGGTCTTTATGGCCTAATCATTGTTTGGTGTGTGTATAAATAAAAAGATGGTATGAAGATATGTCAGATATGATTGTACAGAAACTTTTAGCCCCACAAGTTGTCATTATCTTTGGATGGTACATTGAGATCAATTTCTATTTTTGTATTATTTTGAAATCATCATATAGTGAAATTGGAATTATCACAAGAAGGAATCTCAAAAAACGCAAATGGGTGGTTGTTTTCTTGGGGTATATCTATCTATCTATCTATCTCTCTGTCACACTCACGCAGTGTTGTTGCTATTGTAGGGACATGTAAAAACTTGTCGACAAAAGCTCCATTAATGGGAAACAATGATATCAAGATTCAAATCACATGATGTTCTCGAACTTGTGAAAGTTGTCAAGTGTGAACATCAGACTCACATAAAACTCCATTGTAGATCTTTGTCATACAGACACAGTCACATTCATCACTATCGTTTTCAAACTCTCTCTAAATACTCCCTGATTGCAATATAACAACTTTTTGATGGACCCTCCCAACCCCTGTGAACCAATCTCGTTAGGGTCCGACTAAATTAACTGATCGGGTTTAATTCTCTAGTCAAAGTTATTTTTACTTTTCTTAGATGAAGACCGTGACTAAATTAATACTTGGAACAAAAACTAAAGAGAGATGCAAAAATTAGGAAAGCAGCAATCAAGTCAACGCTTTTCCGTTAGCTAATAATAATCACATGAGGAAAAAAAATAAAGACCCAACCCAGGCCTTTTAAAATCAGGCCCAAGAAGGCCCAATTATTGGAATGTGAAATTTGGGTATCTCTGGTTATTGTTGGCTCAAACCCTTAAATTCTTCTTGGCATCATCCGAGGTCGAGTTCATTTTCTTTGTCCTTCTTCCTTCCCAAGAACGCTCCTTGGAGTGTGACGGCCTTTAGCTTCATTCAACCATTGTCGTATAGCAAAATTCGATGGGCAAGATATTGAATTAATCGTCGTCGTCGTGATCTTCTCAAACTAATCGGTGTCGAAGTCTCTGGAGATTTGTAAGTTGTTCTCTCTCTCTCTCTCTCTCTCTCTCTTTGGATCAGTTCCTCCTCGGGTTTTGATAATGGATTCCGCGTGACTGATTTTGCAATTTCTTGCTTTCGAAACTCGCCTTTTGATCGAATTAATTTACGCATGCGTTTCGATTTGGATCTGTTTTTCGTAACACTGTTCTTGGGGTATAGCAACAAAATCTGTAGTTATCTTGTTTAGTATGGGAGCTGAGCTATATCAATGGTTTCATTAGCTGCATTGAAATGCCATATTGGAATATACATATGTGGTTAATGTCCCTTAATCCCTTATCATGATGTTTCGTTTTAACACTCTTCTTTGTGTTTTGATGCTCTTCCAATTTGTTTTTTTTTTTTTTTGTGATTTTGTAGTGCAGGTCATGGAATCCATGGACATTGATCAAAGTAACCGAGGCGCCTCGCCTCGCCTTGTTCTGAAACCGGTAGATCCGTTGGAATCTGGTGAAGGTTTACCGTATGCTCCTGAGAATTGGCCTAATCCCGGAGATACTTGGCATTGGAAGGTTGGACCGAGAGTAAGCGGTAAAGGCCACTTCAAGGATAGATACTTGTTTCCTCCTAAGCATCTTCCTGGTTTAGATACTGAAACAATGCCGAGAAACAAGGTTTTTAGGAGCAGGCGCTCACTCGAACGATACATTCGCCACACCTTCCCTGGAGCTGATGTTCCAAAGTTCTTTGCTTCTTTCAGCTGGACAATACCCTGCAGAGATGGTCAGCTTCAATCAACTCTATTCCTATCTATACGATTCCTATGTTTTTCCTTTTGCTTCCTGAGTTATGCCTCATGCATGTTTCTGTTAGTTCTTAACTGTATCAATTACGTTTTATCATTCTGAAGTCTGAATAAGTAGCTGTTTTCTCTGTTTGATAAGGCATTATGCCTCAGAAGCAGGTTTCGTTGCCAGTGTATAGTTCAGATGAAGATCCAATGCTTGATATTGGATGTGATATTGCGGTTTGTAAGGCTGGTAATGGAAAATGTAGGAGCCTGATGCCACAGAGTGAAGCCGAAACTTTACCCACTATGCCTTGCGATATTTGCTGCGGTGAACCTAAATTCTGCTCTGATTGCTGTTGCATCCTTTGCTGCAAGTTTATAACTTTGGAGCATGGAGGTTATAGCTATATCAAATGCGAAGCTTTGGTTTCCGAGGGTCATATATGTGGACATGTTGCTCATGTGAAGTGTGCTCTTCGAGCTTCCATGGCTGGAACCATTAGGGGCAGCATCGGGTTGGATGCTGAGTACTACTGCAGGCGATGTGACGCCAAAAAGGACTTGGTTCCACATGTCAGCAAGTTCCTAGGTATATGTCAGAGTGTAGAATATCAAGGCGACGTGGAGGAGATCCTGAATCTCGGTACTTGTATCCTGCGAGGCTCACAAAGAGACAATGCTAAGGAATTATTAAATTGTATCGAATCAACAGTCATCAAGGTACAGTATACTCTGTAAAATGTAGTATTTAATAGATGTTCCTGAAACTAAAGCATAATCTTTTCAGCTTAAATGTGGCACGAGCTTGGAAGATCTCTGGAATAATGATAATAGATTAGCTATATGGTCAGGTACAATTCCCTAATCACACTTTCTGACATGTGTTGAAGTTGCTTTAATATTCATTATAACATATATTATGGTTATTCTGGTTGTAGGTATCTCTGCCAATGGAGAAGCCAAAGACAATGTTACATTGGAAAGTTTACAGGACGTGACTCCAATTGGGCCGATACCATTCAATCATGAGGCGGAGATGCACAAAATCGAGGAAGAAATCAATGAGGTTCTAAACGCGCTGAGAAAGGCTCAGGAATCTGAGTACCAAATTGCAGAAGGCAAACTTCATGCTCAGAAAGAGTGTCTCGGTGATCTGTATAGGCAGCTTGAGAAGGAGAAGTCAGAGCTGTCGAGGCGAGTATCAGGTGCAGATGTGAATAGCTTGATGACGATTGTGTTGAAGAGATTGGATCAGGTTAGAAAAGAAGTGACAAAGCTTAGAGAAATGGAAGAAGTGGCCAAGGGATTTGGTAGGACGCCTAGAGGAGTTCTTGAAGAGTACTTTCATCTGAGCATCGAGGACTAAGATGAAATAAAAGGACATCTATAATCACTCACAACTGTACATCGTTTGTCTGCAAAGTTTTGAATTTTTCAAACCAATTTAAATGGAAAGATCTTATTATCTTCAATAACGATATATATTCTTACAGAATCATTCTTTATAAAATGGGATTCAAAATAACAATTTGGGATTAAACAATTATGTTTATCATGATGTATCCAATGGAGCTAAAGATATAATAACAATTGCCGCTAGAACTAGAGCAAAGCATTCACACCATACGAAAGGCCTTAAAAGAAGAAACAACACCAAGGGCAATGTAACTCTCCAAGCTTCATAGAAGCTGGAGGAGGATTCTTAATATAAGTGAAAGGGCAGCTTCAACCATGGTTTTGTGAGCTGTTTCATTCAGTAATCTCAGGTTCCAAAACTAAAAGACTCTCTCTTCTAATCATTATCAAGAATGAGACGAAGAAAGAAGATACTAACCGTAGGGGCCGTGACAAATAGAGATTCCAGTGGAAAACACCGCTTCTAGTACGCCAACGGCAGTGATGGTGATAGGTCCAGAATACCCTATAAGGCTATAACTTCCTCAAATTCCATTTGATACACGAAGCCACCCGACGAGCATCATAGCCATCAGGAACCGGAAACCTCTTTATGTCCCAAAAGACCATTACTGGGGCCAAAGCTATCTCCTTGTTTGGAGGAGGCTGAAGCTCCATCATCATTCAAATCTAAAAGCAATTTACCTCAGAGATAATAATAAGCAAACTTGGTTGGGAGATCGATATCGTCGACTACGGCCAGGGTTTCGAAACCCCCCCTCTAATTCAAAGAAAATATATTTATTTACTTTATATAGGGTTAACAGTGGGCTTCGCTTAATGAGCCTACAATTTGTATAGTTCGGTACAGTGAAAACATTTTTATTACTTCAATAATCATCAAATGTATTCTTTTACAGAATCATTATCCTTCACAAAATGACAACTTGGAAGTAAAAACTTGGATCCATGGATTAGCTAAAGGTGATCTTAAATAGAACAAATACTACATTGTGATAAACATCAAGCAGAAGAGACATAACTGTTTTTCTTTGTCTTCTCTACTATGCAAGTTCGTACTGAGGAGTATTTGTGGTGGAAGCTTCACGGTTTTTAAGTCTCTGTCTTCGTTGAGCTCTTTTCTGTTTGCGAGTTTGCGTTTTGCCTCCTGCACCCTTCGAACTAATAACTGGCGCAGGAATGCTCTCTGTTGGCTCTGTACCACCAAATACAATGTCAAGCGCATCTTCTTCCACCATCTCGCCATCCTGAACACAAGATTTCAGTTATATAATATTGGATACCAGTACCAGTCCTTTGTCTAAACTAATGCCTAAGCTTTTGCGGAGGCTTTATGGATTAATAACTACGCTTGGATAGTACTCACCCGACTATTTTGGAGCATTGGTTTAGTCTTTGAAGCATCAGATCCATTGGAGATGCCTCGATTTGGTAAGCCACTGTGGTTTTTCTGAGATTTGGTTTCATTGACATCAGCATAAGAAGAGGCAATTTCAGTGAAAGTGGTTCTTCTCCGCCAGCGCATTTGAGGTTTGTCTCCTTCATCACCGTAAACAGCTTCCGGGTAGAAATGCTTGGACATAAGTTGCCACCTCCAAGCTTCACCTTCATTGGACCTGACTAAGCTGCAGTTTGGAAAAATGTCCACCAAATCAAGAGTCANTTTTTTTTTTTTTTGTGATTTTGTAGTGCAGGTCATGGAATCCATGGACATTGATCAAAGTAACCGAGGCGCCTCGCCTCGCCTTGTTCTGAAACCGGTAGATCCGTTGGAATCTGGTGAAGGTTTACCGTATGCTCCTGAGAATTGGCCTAATCCCGGAGATACTTGGCATTGGAAGGTTGGACCGAGAGTAAGCGGTAAAGGCCACTTCAAGGATAGATACTTGTTTCCTCCTAAGCATCTTCCTGGTTTAGATACTGAAACAATGCCGAGAAACAAGGTTTTTAGGAGCAGGCGCTCACTCGAACGATACATTCGCCACACCTTCCCTGGAGCTGATGTTCCAAAGTTCTTTGCTTCTTTCAGCTGGACAATACCCTGCAGAGATGGTCAGCTTCAATCAACTCTATTCCTATCTATACGATTCCTATGTTTTTCCTTTTGCTTCCTGAGTTATGCCTCATGCATGTTTCTGTTAGTTCTTAACTGTATCAATTACGTTTTATCATTCTGAAGTCTGAATAAGTAGCTGTTTTCTCTGTTTGATAAGGCATTATGCCTCAGAAGCAGGTTTCGTTGCCAGTGTATAGTTCAGATGAAGATCCAATGCTTGATATTGGATGTGATATTGCGGTTTGTAAGGCTGGTAATGGAAAATGTAGGAGCCTGATGCCACAGAGTGAAGCCGAAACTTTACCCACTATGCCTTGCGATATTTGCTGCGGTGAACCTAAATTCTGCTCTGATTGCTGTTGCATCCTTTGCTGCAAGTTTATAACTTTGGAGCATGGAGGTTATAGCTATATCAAATGCGAAGCTTTGGTTTCCGAGGGTCATATATGTGGACATGTTGCTCATGTGAAGTGTGCTCTTCGAGCTTCCATGGCTGGAACCATTAGGGGCAGCATCGGGTTGGATGCTGAGTACTACTGCAGGCGATGTGACGCCAAAAAGGACTTGGTTCCACATGTCAGCAAGTTCCTAGGTATATGTCAGAGTGTAGAATATCAAGGCGACGTGGAGGAGATCCTGAATCTCGGTACTTGTATCCTGCGAGGCTCACAAAGAGACAATGCTAAGGAATTATTAAATTGTATCGAATCAACAGTCATCAAGGTACAGTATACTCTGTAAAATGTAGTATTTAATAGATGTTCCTGAAACTAAAGCATAATCTTTTCAGCTTAAATGTGGCACGAGCTTGGAAGATCTCTGGAATAATGATAATAGATTAGCTATATGGTCAGGTACAATTCCCTAATCACACTTTCTGACATGTGTTGAAGTTGCTTTAATATTCATTATAACATATATTATGGTTATTCTGGTTGTAGGTATCTCTGCCAATGGAGAAGCCAAAGACAATGTTACATTGGAAAGTTTACAGGACGTGACTCCAATTGGGCCGATACCATTCAATCATGAGGCGGAGATGCACAAAATCGAGGAAGAAATCAATGAGGTTCTAAACGCGCTGAGAAAGGCTCAGGAATCTGAGTACCAAATTGCAGAAGGCAAACTTCATGCTCAGAAAGAGTGTCTCGGTGATCTGTATAGGCAGCTTGAGAAGGAGAAGTCAGAGCTGTCGAGGCGAGTATCAGGTGCAGATGTGAATAGCTTGATGACGATTGTGTTGAAGAGATTGGATCAGGTTAGAAAAGAAGTGACAAAGCTTAGAGAAATGGAAGAAGTGGCCAAGGGATTTGGTAGGACGCCTAGAGGAGTTCTTGAAGAGTACTTTCATCTGAGCATCGAGGACTAAGATGAAATAAAAGGACATCTATAATCACTCACAACTGTACATCGTTTGTCTGCAAAGTTTTGAATTTTTCAAACCAATTTAAATGGAAAGATCTTATTATCTTCAATAACGATATATATTCTTACAGAATCATTCTTTATAAAATGGGATTCAAAATAACAATTTGGGATTAAACAATTATGTTTATCATGATGTATCCAATGGAGCTAAAGATATAATAACAATTGCCGCTAGAACTAGAGCAAAGCATTCACACCATACGAAAGGCCTTAAAAGAAGAAACAACACCAAGGGCAATGTAACTCTCCAAGCTTCATAGAAGCTGGAGGAGGATTCTTAATATAAGTGAAAGGGCAGCTTCAACCATGGTTTTGTGAGCTGTTTCATTCAGTAATCTCAGGTTCCAAAACTAAAAGACTCTCTCTTCTAATCATTATCAAGAATGAGACGAAGAAAGAAGATACTAACCGTAGGGGCCGTGACAAATAGAGATTCCAGTGGAAAACACCGCTTCTAGTACGCCAACGGCAGTGATGGTGATAGGTCCAGAATACCCTATAAGGCTATAACTTCCTCAAATTCCATTTGATACACGAAGCCACCCGACGAGCATCATAGCCATCAGGAACCGGAAACCTCTTTATGTCCCAAAAGACCATTACTGGGGCCAAAGCTATCTCCTTGTTTGGAGGAGGCTGAAGCTCCATCATCATTCAAATCTAAAAGCAATTTACCTCAGAGATAATAATAAGCAAACTTGGTTGGGAGATCGATATCGTCGACTACGGCCAGGGTTTCGAAACCCCCCCTCTAATTCAAAGAAAATATATTTATTTACTTTATATAGGGTTAACAGTGGGCTTCGCTTAATGAGCCTACAATTTGTATAGTTCGGTACAGTGAAAACATTTTTATTACTTCAATAATCATCAAATGTATTCTTTTACAGAATCATTATCCTTCACAAAATGACAACTTGGAAGTAAAAACTTGGATCCATGGATTAGCTAAAGGTGATCTTAAATAGAACAAATACTACATTGTGATAAACATCAAGCAGAAGAGACATAACTGTTTTTCTTTGTCTTCTCTACTATGCAAGTTCGTACTGAGGAGTATTTGTGGTGGAAGCTTCACGGTTTTTAAGTCTCTGTCTTCGTTGAGCTCTTTTCTGTTTGCGAGTTTGCGTTTTGCCTCCTGAACCCTTTGAACTAATAACTGGCGCAGGAATGCTCTCTGTTGGCTCTGTACCACCAAATACAATGTCAAGCGCATCTTCTTCCACCATCTCGCCATCCTGAACACAAGATTTCAGTTATATAATATTGGATACCAGTACCAGTCCTTTGTCTAAACTAATGCCTAAGCTTTTGCGGAGGCTTTATGGATTAATAACTACGCTTGGATAGTACTCACCCGACTATTTTGGAGCATTGGTTTAGTCTTTGAAGCATCAGATCCATTGGAGATGCCTCGATTTGGTAAGCCACTGTGGTTTTTCTGAGATTTGGTTTCATTGACATCAGCATAAGAAGAGGCAATTTCAGTGAAAGTGGTTCTTCTCCGCCAGCGCATTTGAGGTTTGTCTCCTTCATCACCGTAAACAGCTTCCGGGTAGAAATGCTTGGACATAAGTTGCCACCTCCAAGCTTCACCTTCATTGGACCTGACTAAGCTGCAGTTTGGAAAAATGTCCACCAAATCAAGAGCCAGAACTTAGTAGAATCAGACTAAAGATACATTGCATAATATAATCATCCAAACACTGTTAAAGGTCACACAAGTCAATTTAACACAATAAGTCTCGAAAAGCGGGAGCTTACACATTCACGAGCTCTTTCTGCATCCGTGTTGCATCTTGGCTAAGGATACGATCAAGGTAAGTAACTGCAGTTTTCGAACTTGCCCTATCCCAAGCAACAAGCAAAGTTGCAGCAGCCACTCCTGCGTGGAGTTGAACAAATGTGAGAAAGAGAAACCATTTTTACTAGTTCCAAAGATTTGCAAATAGTTTTACCAGCTGCAAGAGCAACCCTCTCAAATCCTTTTGGCGCTTTCAACTTTTTTGTCACTACATAGAAACAGAAGACGAAACAAAAAGCTATGTATTACAACAGAGTTATGTTACATAAGATAGGAGCTGATTCAGAGCTCAAAATAGGACCAACTCCATCAATTAAAAGAGTCAAAGGAGGAACCTTGCCAAGTTAAGCCTCCTCCAACACCAGAGGCAAACCCAGCAGTCCACAAAGCTTTGAGATGGCACGAGAGAATAACAGTTTGCTCTTCGGGAGTGATCTTCTCCTGAAACAACATTTTTTGCCCAAATTTTTTGAACAATTCAATTCAAATTCTCAAACTTTTAATACTAAAATTCGAAAACAAAATCAATTTTCACTAAAAATTCAGAGGAAACCTTAATCGAACACAAAGAAACAATCTTTACTGAATTGAAAACCTGTATCAAATCTTGATTGCAAAAAAACCTGAGAGATTGAACTTTTTGTTCTAGGGTTTTTAATTGAAAATGTAAAGAGTAAACCTACCGGCTCGGGTTTTGTGGCGAGGTTATAGTAGAGCTGATTCAAAGCGGCCATAGCCATCTTAATTTGTTCTTGAAAAGATTCAGATTTTTTTTTTAAGAAACGAATCGGACCAAAGTGATTGATTGATTACTTCTTTCTTTCTTCTCTCGCTCATTCATGTCCGCGTCGTCTCGTCTCACTCCCATCCATCGATCATGGAAGAACCGGTTCGAATCTGACATGTTTGGTTCGGTTCGGTTCCGTTTATTAAATGGTTTGACTTTTATATTGTTTATACCGACAATATCCTCTAATTTCAATAATACTGATCACTTCCATCAGTTTATTATCAAAATCTGAATGGAGATGATAATGAAACCAAGTCCAAACCAAGTCCAACTATATATATCAGAACCGAACCAAGCCGTAAATCGAACTATGGCACCACCATAACCGAGGGGAAGCTCACTTGGTGTGATGGAAGTTGGAACCATGTGTTGCTGAACTGAACTAGCTAGAATTCTAACGATCTTGTTCAAACGATCGTTTGTATAAATCGGCTTTTTCTTTAAGTTTTTTGTTGTGTGTAGTGATCGTTAATGGAACGGGGTGGTGAGTTGCTGTGAACACTGCTGTTGGTAGGGCTGTGTTTCTTGTACAGGAACTAGGCAGAATTTTCAGAAGAAGAGATGTAGAATGATTGCTAGTGATTCCGAATTAAGTGATGAGATTGATTTCTCAATACAAAATGACATGATGAAACAACTAGTAACATTCGATTGCCTGCCATTCTACAAAAACTACACAGTAACAGTATCAAGATACTTTGTGTTCATACATCATAACTACTATAACCTAAAAGAAGAAGATAAGATGTCAATGCTTGAACTGAAAGCAACCAAAAAAAGGGAAAACTTTTATTTCCTCTCTTTAGGTTGGTGTCAGTCATTGTGCTACCCTTTGTTTCTGCTTCCCTATACAAACTCCCTGAGGCTGAAAACATCCAGAAAACCTCCCGATTTACATTCTTTGCTGCTTGGAACATCATGTGTTTAAGGACATCCATTGTTAGTGACAGCAAACTCGAACCATCCATCACCGAGCTTAGGCTGTACTCAAGAACCCATGTGTTTGGATCTAGTTGCAGAACCGATGTGCTCCATTTGTCTTTCCCCCACGAAGCATTGGTCTCGTGTGTCGTGTAACTGAATTGCCCATCTGTCCACTTCAATTAGAACATAACAGACATAAGAATCATATAAAAACGCGTTTATGTCAAGTTATAGAATTACACAAACAAACAAAAAAGCATTGACATTTGAATCTGAATTCAAACAGTAAGGCAGTGGAAGAAGAACAAACAGATATAGAGCAAACGGGTTACCTCAGTTACTCGGCCTGATAATACGGTGATGGAACTTGAAAAGAAGCCAGTATGAAACAATCCAGCTGTCTGCAAAGGCCATCCCCAAATACTAACCTCTTCAATGGCGGATTTATACAGAACACACTTTGAGATCAACATTGGACCATTCTAAAAAAAAAACGCAATTTCCAAATCAGTGTCAGTCACAAATCAAAAATTAAAAAACTTTAGGAAGAAGGCAAAATAAACAACCTGATTGATCTGCCACTTAGAATCAGAACCTCTGCAACTCGAAATCATGCCCATTATTATTAACTCGTCTTCCAAGAGTCGCAGCTTCATACCCTGAGATCTCTCACCAGCGTTCCTCACTATCTCCTCTGTGAATTCGGGTTTCAAAAACCCTTCTTCACGCACCCAACGAAACCCTAATTCAAAACACAGAGCCAACCCAATCAAGAAGACCACCTTCAGAAGAACAAGACAAAGAAGTAGACTTTTTCTCTCCTTCTTCCTCGGTTCTTCTTTATCTTCTTCGGTAACAATCGAATTCTTGATCTTCTTCTTCGTCTTCTTCTTCTTTGGGGAAGAGATCATCATCACCTCTAAGATTGGGCGAGAAACGGTAGCGGGTGTGGCGACTTCAACACTAGGATCAAACGAAGTGGGAGTAGATTCAACGGTGGGTGGTTTGAAAGTGGAGGCAAAAAAAAGCTTAGTGAGGGAGCTTTTTTGAACACTGAGAGGCATGAGATCGAGGGTAGCGTTGAGGCTATCGAGACAAATCTCGCAGCTGCAATTCGCGTCTTTACGACAATCTGGGAAGTAACAGTTACTGTCTCTTCTCTCCCAATCATCACTAGACACAGTAGTAGTAGCAGTCATCGTCGTTGTTGTTGTTGTTGATGCCATTGAATTCTCCGATGGTGAAACTGAGAATAAAGATTTGGCTTCGTTGTTGTTGGATTTGGCTTTTTAAGATTTCAACCTCTCTCTCTCTCTCTCTCTCTCTTTTAGTTTTTAATTTTTAATTTTTGAAATTTAAATGTTCAAGTCCCCAACGGTCCTCTGATCTCGGGTAGTTTCGTTTTCATTTTAAATGACTATTATACCCTTTATATATCATCCTATTTGTTTTTTTTTTTTTTTTGGTAAAAGGTTAAAATTCATTACCAATTTTCTGTTTTCTCTGTACAAAGAAATAAATAAAAAACCTTCCAACTATATAGGAAGGGTAATACAAGAGAAGTAAAAAGCTAAAAGGGAGGAGGAGGAGACAGTTGATCCTGGGATGGAGAGTAGGCGATCTCGAATGGTGCGATCAACCACGGCTCGAATCGCTGAAGGAGTTGACTGTAGATCGGAAAAAACCCTGGCATTTCGCTCTCGCCAAATGAGATAACCGACGACTTGAAGCACAAGTTTGAGTAGTGTTGCTGCCTTGGGGTGAGGTGGTGGTAGCCTTGCTTGGGAAATCCAGACTGAGATAGAGTGTAAATCCGAAGGAGGAGATGACCAAATTTGACCTGCAAATTGCCTCCCAAATTTCAAGTGAGAAGGGACAAGTGAAAAACAGATGATCATGATTTTCAATTCCCGTAGTGCACAGTACGCAGGTGGGGGATAGATTCATTCCCCAACTCCTTAACCTGTCCTTTGTCGGAAGTCTACCCTGGAGTGCAAGCCACATTATAAAAGAATACCGTGGCACTGCCTCTTTAAACCAAACCGTTTTGCACCAGGGAACATGAGCGGAGTGAGAACGAAGGAGCTCCCCAAGTTGGCACTGCCTAAGGGAACATGAGCGGAGTGAGAACATGAGCAGAATACCGTGGCACTGCCTCTTTCTTGCGGTTTCATCCATAAGTAAGTAGCCTAACTTTATGAATCTTTTGTATAGCAACTTTTTAAAAGATATGAAAATGTCTTTGGAAACATCTACGAACCTAAAATACTTGAACGTGGCGTCATCTAGCTACAATCCCATTAAAGAGTTATTGTGTTTAATTCGTTCAACAAATTAGTAATACTTATAAAGTTGCGATCTTACTTTCTTTGGGAAAGGGATTACGAAACTTGATTCTGGTGACACGTCATTTCGTTTGTGTAACCACGTACGTTACGGTCTAATCGTTTTCTTATCGTCACGCGGTCACGCCACCATTTTTTCTTATACAAATCTGGAAAAAAAACAAATGCATACATATAATTTTCTTAGTCATGCCTTGACATTTATGATTGTGTGGTTAGAGAAGCAAACCTAAAACTCAATTAAAACCATAAATAAATATAGTAAAGGAAGCAAACTCAGAAACTAGCTTGCTTCGGTAAAAGTTAGTTAAGGTAGTTGAGCATCAATAGTCAAAACCAACCACTGGAATCACCTTATTTCCCTTTTATCTCCGCTACTCCTAAGGCTTATATATATCATGCATACAACACAAAAGTCATAACACCATAACCATTTCAGTTCTCTACAAAACCCAAAGCGATACTTTATTAGTTTACCAAAATTCTATAAACCACGTAAACAAAAAATGAACACCAATGTTTTCCTAATCGCAGTCTTGAGCTTCTCTCTGCTTTCAAATTCTCCAATATCATCGGTTATTGCTCAAATCAATACTCCATGTTCACCAGCCATGCTCTCTAGTGCTACAGGGTGCATGAGTTTCCTAACGGGAGGCGGTAGTTCGCCGACCTCAGATTGTTGTGGTGCTCTTAAATCGTTAACCGGAACCGGTATGGATTGTTTGTGTCTGATTGTAACCGCTGGTATTCCAATCAATCTTCCTATTAACAGAACTTTAGCCATCTCTCTTCCTCGTGCATGTGGCATGCCTGGTGTCCCCGTTCAATGCAAAGGTATATGCATGTCCCAACATGTTGGTTACCAAATATATATATATCTATATTATTTAAAAGTTTCAATTTGAATTTTGTGTGTTTCATGTCTGAGTAAAATTATTTGTGAACCTTTGCAGCTACAGCAGCTCCTCTCCCTGCTCCAGGTATACATTTGTTTTGGAAAATTATGTTAAGTTTATTTACTAGCACTTTACAATTATACACTTTAATCTGTTATTAACAAAGCTAATCGTTCATAATTCACAGGGCCTGCGTCTTTCAGTCCGACCACTTCTCCGGCAGATTCGCAAGCACCTGATTCTGAAGGTAAAAAAGTGAATGAATTCTTTTAAGTGTTTAGTACCAGCTCAATTACTTTTAATGTTTAGTTTCTAGTTTTTGTTTTTAATATATTTTTAACATAAGCTCACTCTTTATAACTCGCAGGTCCTACTTTTTTAGGTCCGACCACTTCTCCGACAACTTCGCTAAATCCTAATGGTAAACCAAATAAACAACTCTTAATATATTATTTAAAAGTGTATTCACTAAGTAATTTTCACATAATTTATTGACTAATACTTTCGTGTGTTTTTTTTTGACAAGTAGACGAGGAAATTCCCGGATCCGACGACAGAGGAGACCGGGACGGGTTCAATTCACCACCCCCGTCAGCCTCGTTGCCTTCCTCTTCGCACTCTCTCAAGCTTTCGCTTCTTCTATTTGCTTTCGTCTTTGAGATTATCAAATTCTTTTAATTAGATAGCAAGTCCTTATTATTTACTTTCCCATTCTATTTTACCTGATTCTGGTTTAAATAATAATGTATTGAAGTTTTTGTTGTATTTGGCGTACCTGTATTTAATAGTCTTATTAATAATACAGTTTTCATAATTTTATCCACACCAAATCAAATGTGATGCATTTATAAGATGCGCCTCTGCAAGATACCAAAAAGTCAAAGAGAGATAGACAAAGAAATATGAACAAATCCAAAATAGCATTTTTTTTCCCTTAATAACCTTTTTTCTTTCTAATTTATTTCCACCCATCAGACCACTCATCTTCTCCCTTAGCTACAAAATCCCCTCTGGTTTCAAACTCACCATCATTCTTGATCTCTTCACCACAGCCGCCATTTTTCCAACCATCATAACATTCTTCTTTTTCTTTTGTTCCACCGTTGTTCCCCCCATCAGACCATTCACCGTTCTCCTTTGTGCCACCAAACTTGACCTCGCCACTATCGTTCCACTCAGCTTCTTCAGGGTATTGAGGAGCGTTGCTGCTTCCTTCTTGATTGAGCTCCTTTGTGCCGCCATTGTTGTTCCACCCATCTGACCATTCATCTTTCTCCTTTGTGCCGCCATTGTTGTTCCACCCATCAGACCATTCATCTTTTTCCTTTGTGCCGCCATTGTTGTTCCACCCATCAGACCATTCACCTTTCTCATTTGCACCCCCATTGTTGTTCCACTCAGCTTCTGGAGGGTATTGAGGATCATTGCTGTTTCCTTCTCGATTGAATAATTCCTCCACAAACTCCTCCCGCTCTGGTAAACCGCATCCTTGGTAAGCATTGTTATCCACACATCGCCACAAAAGCTTGTTCCAGTTCATGTCCTGTTTTATATATAGCAGTTTCTATTATCTGCGAAGTTGGAAATGATGACACTGCATTATGTATTTGTCCAGAATAAGCAACTAAGTGGTACCTTGCATATTATATGTGGGTTTCCAATGATCACTAGCAGAGAGATTGCACGGGTTATAGCAACATTAAACCTCCTTGGATTGCTCAAGAAGCCCAGACAATAAGCTCTATCGAACTCGTTGTGTTTGATCGTAGATCTTACTGTTGAGATGATGATTACCTGTTTCTCTTGCCCTTGGAATTGCTCCACACTACCGACTTTGACTTCTGTCATCTCTAACCTGTCGAGAACCTCCTTGATCTTTGTTACTTGCTGCCTGTAAGGTGTTATAACTCCGATATCCTCTTCTTGCACACAGTCATTCGCTGTTAATTTCTTGATTGTCTCTATTACTTTGCTGATCTCTATGCGGTTGAACCATGATGGATTGTTGCCTTCCCTCTCATCGCATCCTTGAATCCCATAGAAAACCATTGGAAATTCCTTGTTTGGAAGGAACTTTAACGTGGCAAGAACAGAGTCTGTGTCTTCTTTGGAAGCTACCAGTTCTCCATCATAGAAGAGCTTTGATGGGAGATCAAGAATCTCTGGGTGGCATCTGTAGTTTTTGATTAGCTTTGTCACATAATTCTCATCCCCTTCGCAGTAATAATCGCACTCAAACAATCTTTCCAAATAAGATTTCCCAAGGCCGAGTGACTCAGCATCTCTTGAGTATATAACAGGACCCAACTGCCTTGGATCTCCAGCAAGCACAACCACTGTTTCTGTCAAGCAAAGATTTGATATAGCAATCATGTTTTCTGGCTCTGAAGCTTGCCCAGCCTCNTCTAACCTGTCGAGAACCTCCTTGATCTTTGTTACTTGCTGCCTGTAAGGAGTTATAACTCCGATATCCTCTTCTTGCACACAGTCATTCGCTGTTAATCTCTTGATTGTCTCTATTACTTTGCTGATCTCTATACGGTTAAACCATGATGGATTGTTGCCTTCCCTCTCATCGCATCCTTGAATCCCATAGAAAACCATTGGAAATTCTTTGTTTGGGAGGAAGTTTAACGTGGCAAGAACAGAGTCTGTGTCTTCTTTGGAAGCTACCAGTTCTCCATCATAGAAGAGCTTTGATGGGAGATCAAGAATCTCTGGGTGGCATCTGTAGTTCTTGATTAGCTTTGTCACATAATTCTCGTCCCCTTCACAGTAATAATCGCACTCAAACAATCTTTCCAAGTAGGATTTCCCAAGGCCGAGTGACTCAGCATCTCTTGAGTATATAACAGGACCCAACTGCCTTGGATCTCCAGCCAGCACAACCACTGTTTCTGTCAAGCAAAGATTTGATATAGCAATCATGTTTTCTGGCTCTGAAGCTTGCCCAGCCTCATCCAAGAAAATGTGAGTGAAGTGACCACGGTTAACACCTTCTGCATTAAGAAGGGATGCACTCATATATGTTGAGACAACGAGTTTGTAACGAGTCAAAGCTTTGAGAGGAGGACACTTGAAAATCAACTCATCAAAGAAGCAAAAGCGGATAATCTCAGGCTTAATTTCTTCATATGTACGAGTAGCTGCATTCAGCCTGAAAATCTCATTGTCCTTGATACGAACTCCTTCCAGACAAAGGAGTTTCTCTAAAATGTGATCAGCTGCACTATTGGAAGGAGCACATACAAGAATCCGAGCATTCTTCTGAGTGGTATAAAGTTGTACTATCGCCTCCACCAATGTCATAGTTTTCCCAGTACCAGGTGGTCCATGGATCAAATATGGTGGTGCTCCTTTGCAGCCAAGAATCATTTCAATGGAACAAATTTGCTCCGCATTAAGAGCTGGTGAAATCGGCACAATAGGTTTCGTCTTTATAATCCTTCGCCCAGAGTGCAAGGATGGGAAAAGGAAGTTTAGATCCAACATATCTGCAGCATCAATAGCCTGATACAACCTTCTAGTGTTGATTCGATTGTATGTGAACCTCACATTATAGACACTCCCGGCTGTGTAGCGTTGGTGGAACTCAGGGGCAAATTTCAAATGCACTTCATCTGCCTCTACGCGGTGTACAAAGCCCTGTGTGAAATAAGTTTCAATTTTTTTGTTTCAGCTAGGAGGCTGAAAGTGATCTGAGAGTATGGAGAAGTAAGTCAAGAAAACAAAACCTGATAAGCTTGGTCAGTTCCATCATCATAGGCATGTCTTACAAAGATGTAGTCTCCATGGACAAGGGAAGGTCTTCTCTCAGCTAGGCCAGGAACTTCGAGGGACAAATAGAGACCCCTTCTCTTCATCGAAACATTCTCCATATCATAAGCTCGCATGTCTTCCTAAAACAATGAAAATAATACAAGAAATCATGATTCATGGCAAACACACAAGAGGTATATTGAGGTAGTAAGGTCCTGTTATAAGCAAACAGTGAGGATACCTCGAGTTGTAATTCTTCCATAACAAGTAAAGTTTTGTAGTAGTTTGCATAGTTCTTCGCTGTCAGACCTTCGTTCAAATCATCCGGGATTTCCTTCTTCTCGATCATCTCTCTAATCTCCTTTGGGATTTCATACCGAGGAAGCCTATTTTTAAACCTACGATCTACCACCTTGGCAGGGCGTGATCCCATCACATAATCATCCACAGCAAAATCTTTCTTCGGAGCCCTTCTACTTCTAGAGTAAGGCCTCCTAGAAGTGAGAGAGCTCGATATATTATCCTCAGCCAAAAGGAAAACAACCCGCTCAACTCTATCATCTCCCCAGTCAACAGTAACAACAGTGGTGTGTAAACCGATGTCCTTGGGCTTACAAGAGACCCAAATAGTAAGAGTATCACCAGGTTCGAGCATCCTGTCTTCCAGAGTAAAGGTTTCATAAAAGCACTGTCTCTCTTTTAAGTCAGAATCTTTGGAAGGCGGTTTCAAGATGGAGAGGGTGAAAGAACCCTCAGGGTTAGATGCATAGATTTTGGTCCACAAATCCACAGGCTCATCGGTAGTGTTCTTGACAGTGAAGGAATCAAAAGAAGTCTCTCCAACAAGAATAGATTGAGGCTTCTCGTTCTTAAAAGGGAAAGGAACAGAAACAACAACTGGACCTTCATCTAATGGATTGTAACAACCAGAAGATCCATCGTTCTGATAGTCTATGAATCCAATCTCACCCTTGTCCGCGATTACTGAATACTCGTCATCCGACTTGTATCCTCCTCCACTCACACTCATTGCTGATTACAAAAAATCTGAAACATATAAAAAAAAAAACACAATTTTTACACATTACAAGCGAGAAACAAACACAAGAACAGTTTTTTTTACTTGAATGATACATATCACAATGATGGTGAGACCGATGACGACTAACTAAGTTCCTCTAAGGGTAATCAGAGTGTAAATCAAACCCAAAACCCTAACACCCAAAACCCTAAAGATTGAGCATAAGATCAAACGAAATTGAGAGGGATTGACCAATACGTACTGAATCCTATAAACGAAATGGCTGACACTATTGCTTCGAATCACACTAAGAAACGGTGCGGAGAAGCAGCGAAGGCAGAAGACTAACGCAGGCTTCAAAGGAACAAACGAACACCTGAAAAAAGGGAGTGAAGAAGAAGACTGAAGAGTCGTAGAATATTAAATTCAGTTGGGCCTTATAGTTTTATATTTGTGATGGACCTAAGATATTTTTGATGCCCAAGTAATTTTTTTCCATTTTTTTATCTTTTTATTTTATTACTGCGACGGACTTTAAAGGTTTGAGCTTGATCATTGTGTATGTTCTAAGGGCATCTGCAATGGGAACAATTGTGTTATTAGAATAAAGAAATTATGAATATAATGTAACAATCACTAGTTTATATCTTTTGTCAAAAAGTTGATTATTAGGAGAACATGTTTAAGATTATAAGATTTAATAATATAATAATATTAAATTACAATTATAAAAACTTTAAAAATAACATTTAAATTGCAAATTTAAAAAACTTATACTAAAATTCAAAATACAATACCAAATTTTTATGAAACAAAAAAAAAACATTTTAAATAAATTAAAGAAAAAAACCAAACAAACCTATTACTTAATTTATTAAAGCACACAAACATTTTTATTTAAGACCAAAAAATGTTATTATTTTTATTTAAGACCAAAATCTCAACCATTCTCGTCATGCGAGGTAGACAAAAAACACTCCTAAAATATGTTCTTATTTAAGACCAAAAAATGTGTTCTAAACACACTGTTCAATAAATTTATCAATTTATTGGGCTAAGAACAGTCCAACTGTTCTGCCATTGCAGATAGCCTAAGGACATCTGCAATGGGGAACAGTTTTGAGTGTTCTTAGAATAAAAATATTATGAAAATAATGTAAGATTAATAGTTTAGATATTTTGTTAAGAAGTTGGTTATTGGGAGAACATGTTTAAAATCATAAGATTTAATAATATAATAATATTAAACATATTACAATTATAAAAACTTTAAAAAATAATATTTAAATTGCAAACTTAAAAAACTTATACTAGAATTCAAAATACAATACGAAATTTTTATGAAACAAAAAAGTATTTTAAATAAATAAAAGAAAAAAAAAACAAACATATTACTTAATTTATTAAAGCACACAAACATTTTTAATGTCCAAATTTATTCGATTATCTCGATTGAAAATTATCTCGATTCAAAAAATCTCAACAATTCTCGTCATGCCACGTAGACAAAGAACACTCTTAAAATCTGTTCTTATCTAAGACCAAAAAATGTGTTCTAAACACACTGTTCAATAAATATATCAATTTATTGGGCTAAGAACAGTCCAACTGTTCTGCCATTGCAGATGGTCTAAGAATTTGACCTTTTGGAGCCGCCGGCCCGTAATAATTGGTCATTTTTTTACTCATGCAAATAAAAATAAATAAGATCATAAATAACATGTAGTTCAATGTTAATGCGCATCGAAATTCTATAAGTAATTATGTTATCCTATAATTACAAAGTTACAAAAAAAAAAAAAAAAAAAAACTACTGATTTAGATGATTGGATTTAGCGTTTCGGTATAATTGAAAAATACAGCGTCTTATTGAAGGTTCATTGATGGTTGTGATTAAATAGATATAGAAAGTTCACATGATGGTGCTACAAATACGTGTTAATATCCTATAGTATTTTATGTAGTACTGTATTATTATGTTTCTTGAAACGCTAACGACCATAGTAGTATGTTGTTACACTGACATGCAGTTACTAGAATCAATTCAATCGGCTAAGAAAATGCAAGTTTAGCAAATTAAATTTCGTGGTAAGCTAACTCTAGACAAAAATGACAGAAATTGGTACTAATTGCTAACTCGATGGGTAACAAGAGGAATCTTAATAGAGTTGTAAATTTCGTTCTTGTTTCTTTTCTGAGTGAAGTGACAATATGTTAGCCTTCCTTGAGTGTCTTTTCATAGCCTCTAGCTTTTTTGTTCTTGTTAAATATTAGCAAAATTAATAGACCTAAACATACAAACAAAATCAGATAAATATATATTAAAAAAATATGTGGAATTGGTAAAAACTGAGTAAAAGAGGCATGCTGTATTTGTTAGTCTGCTAGCCTATCCTTTCCCACTCTCAAAAGCCTATACCTTAGCAAGTCCATGTTCTATTTTTAATGTATTACATTATGCTTTGACATTTTAAATTCTCTTTTACAGAAGGAAACACTATTATCATTGTAAAGATAAATTCATAATTTTACTTTATATTGACTCGTATACATCACAAATCACTTAGTCTTTTGTTGTACATGATTTTATTAGCTGTGCATGTATTTGGCTATACAGGTTATGACGAAGTAACGAAGTTGTTATGGTTAAACCAGTTACGATACCAACTGTATCTACCAATGACTACTGTATACTTGAATAGTCCACGTCAATTCTGCTTCAATTGTAACATAAGTTTCCCTTTTCATTTGAAAAAATGTTTTAAAAAAAAAAAATAAGTAGGAATTGTCTTGGAAGAAACACAACTGATCATTGTCTGTGTAATTAATCATATGGCTCGAAATTTAACAAGAATCTTGGTTAAATTTAATACTACAATTAATTATTAGAAGTACTAAGAAGGCGTTATGTTGTGAATGTGATCAACAAAAGCTGAGAGAAGACAAAGCATGAGGAAACAGATAAAAGACAAAGCATGATTTACACAAAACACTCTCTTCACTTTCAGGCTCTCTTTTTTTTTTTTAGTTTTTAATCATTCCCTTCTACGTTAACTGGTCCAGTCTCTGTCTCTTTGCATATTATTTTTAAATATTAAAGTTTTTATATACACAAATCGAAATCTCGGTTTTTGAAAAAGTTCTTAACGAAAACTTTGTACCCATTAGGAATCTTTGAATTTGTTTGAATATAGTGAAAACAACTTGTCACCTAAATTCCCTTCAACGAAATCACTCAATTTAAGTTAGATTTAGCTTGATTTAATAACGACACTTTCGTTTCTAATATTTGACAATAGAATTGAAATGAAGTGTTGTTCATATGTTTTGATAGTAAGTTCCTAACATAGCACTAAATTAAAATAGTCAAAAAGAGCAAAAGATAAGAAAGAGTGAGCTTTGAGGTTTATGAAGCAACACAAACTTTTTTCAGTCCTACGATAATTACAAGACTGTATCAGTTCACTTTTCCTTTTTGGAAATTATCATCAAAATAAAGTGGAAATAGAATATTTCTTTTTGTATATTTTCAATATTCTTGACGTAAACCTTATATAATAAGCATTACAATATGATTATCTTGGGGACACCGGGGACACACTACTACTTCTAATAACAAAGAAAAGTAAAACGCTATTTCCCCTCCTAATTGCTAATTTGCTAAATCAAAAGAATGATTCAAAAAAACAAAAATCAAAGAACGTGTCCACTTGGCAGTTTCTGATTGGGTTAGTTGATTGTCTGCACAAAGCAAAAAAAATCACAAGTTGTGTTAGCAAATGTGTTCACATTACACACAATTTACTGAAATTATTTTTGGTAAATTATTACCTTACAACGTTGCTGTAAAATTCACATCCACCAGAGTTAGCAAAAAGAACCTATGAATACTTCGAACTGGACAGACCACAGAACCGCCGGTATGTGAAAATTGGTTAACCGAGGCCAAAATTTTAATACAAAAAAAACACATATCATATCACACCTGCAAACCGGAAATTACACACGATAAGATCAGTTTAGAAAAAAAAGCTAACCGGAAATGAAAAATGTAAAAAGAAGAAACTGAGAAAATTGACTAACCTTGTTCCCTTAGAGTTTAAAGTGGCAATGGAATGTCTCCATCACTCTCAAAGAACCAATAACACTTTTGTTCACCTGACAAAAGCCAATCCAATTCTACCATGAGTGAAAAAACAAAACATTTCATCATTTTTATCAAGATGGCACGAAACGAATCCTGGTTTCAATAAAGTTTTAATCTTTTGAATCATTATTATGATTTTATTGCTGATGCATTGCAGAGTTTAAAGCAGTTTAGACACACACACACACATAAAAAAGACAAAGATTTGATAATATGCAGTGGACAATCTTAATCTTATCAAGCTTCAATGTTGGGTTCCTTATCCTAATCTGGATCCAAAACCAAATGGGGTCCCTTTTCACAATCAATTGGGTGATCTTAAATGATCTGAGAGGAGTTGCCTCATTTCTTGGTTGAGATAAATTACACCTTTGCACATAAATGCAGAATTGTAGATTGGTCTCTCTATATAGACTTGCTCTATTTGAATCTCAGGACCACATATAACTTATGGACTTCTTTAGTTTTGGACCAGCTCAAGTCACTGACACTGTGACTCAACATTTTTATCTGTTTCTGTCCTAATTTGTCGGTTTGGTGATCATTAATCTAAAACGATAACCATAGATGCAAAATAAAAGTTACCGTAAAGAGCTGAAAATGAAAGATCTCTGTGTGACTAGAAGAAGCTGAGCTCGGTGTATCCCCGGGAATAAGGTAAGAGCTCTTCAGCTTGGACCCGTGAAGTGGAGTAACTCGTTGTTCGCTTTAACCTATTATGAGCTGACTCAACCTCTGCACAGAAAATGCCATACACCGGTCTATGATCTGAGAACCGTGACTCTCCTCTTACATAAGATAACTGATGCAGTCCTTCACCGAACCACAATATCCTATCACACCTATTTATAAGAAATTTAAATGTCAGATAAAAGATTCTCATATATCAGAAGTTCTTGTTTTTTCTTGCTGTTAAATAGAGAAACTTACCAAGCAGGAGTGCGACGTTTCTCCTTGGGATGCAAATCATCTCCAGAATATCTATCTGAGTTCCTTGAGTACTTGTACGTTGGTGGGAAATAGATCTTTCCTTCGTTCCATCCCTTAAACACATGGCCTCGTTTCTGCTCAATTCTTAACTGCAAGTATACATTTTCCGGATATGAACTTCTTCAGCCTTTTTATTCAGACCATTAGAACTAAGTGTATATACAAACGTACCTGGTCGTTTTCTAGTAAAGCTCTCCAGTTCTGCATCTCAACGAGTGCTTTGGCAGATCGATACGACAATGCTATACGGTAATTTAGATCGCCAAGCCATATTATCCGGCTGGTAAAAGGATACAAAAGATTGGTATCAAGAGACGGGTAAAAAACCAACAAACTGTTGAAGGATGAAAAGTATGATTTGAATATAAAGTATGAAAAGTAAGATCATCAATCTTACTCATGCTGAAGGATGTTCTCAGGGGATTTTTCTTCCTCTGAACTCTTAACGCGAGGAAACCTCGTTTTCTTGAGTATCTCCATGACATCAGAGTTTCTCTTTAGCTCATCACCTTCTTTTTGTCCTGAAGTCAAGTGGGTACAAACGAAGCAAAAGCTTGTTTGATGGAGCAACATGCTTATTGAGATTGATCCCTACAAAAGAACCAAAGGCATTATAACAAAGTGGCTAATTAACTCACAGAACAGAGCATTTTGTAAGAAAAGAACAAAATCTAACCTTATTTCCAAGATAACCCATCAGTCCTCTGCCAACACAAGACACTTTCATGTTCTTGACGTGTTCTCTTAGCTCGCTTTTCACCCAAATTGTTAAGAAAACACCCACCATTTGTTTGCTAGCAACTAAACAATACTGAGAAGAGTTCCACGGGATCCTATATCCGTTCTCGTTAGCTGCAGAACCTGGTGAGTACAAGACAGTGCTTGGAGAATCTCCGAGACCATTATCATCATCTGAAGACCTTGAGAAGTCACTTGGCCGTGAAAAATCACTCGGTCTAGAGTAGTAATCACTTGGTCTAGAGTAGTCACCACTTGGTCTAGAGTAGTCACTGGGTCTTGAATCACTAGGCCTTCTGGAATAATCACTAGGTCTTCTGGAATAGTCACTTGGCCTCCTGGAGTAATCACTAGGCCTTCTAGAGTAATCACTAGGCCTGTGACTGCTGCTACTACCACGGAAACTCGGGTCGAAGTCACTTGGCCTGTGGCTGAAGAAGACACGGTCACAGACACTGAAACGACGGTCAAGACCTGGCTGAGGAATTGAAGGATCGTTCCACGTACTACTTGGGGTCTGAAAAGACCGTCTGTGGAAGAAAGTGGAGTTCTTTTGCCTTGTGGATCCAGAGAAATCAGCATCAAGCTCCGCCATAGGCACCGGGACAGGGGAAGGTGTGTGATAACCGCTAGTTCCACTAGTCCCTGGTCGGTTATTGAGCGTTTTTCTGATAAGAGAGAGCCATTTCTGAGCAGGTCCATTGTCTTCAGCTCCAAGGACATTACCAGCATTAAGAGGGACAATCTCTTGGAATCTGAACCAAAAGCAAAGACTGAGGGAGAGAAGATATGTAATGAAATTCATAAAAACAAAATGATGTCTTTTTTTGAAACATACCCGAGTACATATATATCTGCAGGAGCTGATGAATGAAGCCACTCATCAAGGTTTAAATCTGAAGGAGGAGAGCGTCCAGCAACGTTCCAGGTAGCTACAAAGATGCTGTAGTTTTGGACATCAATGATCCTAGGATTCTCATAATTCATTCTCCTTTGCCGAGCTTGCTGCTCCCAGTTCTTACTAAGTTTCTCTGTGAAACCCAAGAAACCATCAGTAACATAATTAATTATCTAGTTAGATCAAACAAGTTTGAGTATATTATATGTATGAAATTACCAGTTTTGGTCTTTTTGATAGTGGGAGGTGCTTTCTCAGCTGAGAAGCTACTTCTGTGCTCCACGGATTCAACTCCTTTTAATTAACAAATCAAGCAATATCAGAAACAAATTTAGTTAAGATTCTTCCCCTCAGAAGAGACAAAACATAAGGCTTCAGGAAAAAAACAAGAACAAGTAAACAAAACTAGTAAAAAGAAAGAGAGAGAGAGAGAAAGTACCAGCAGAAGTAGGATCATCAGCTTGAAACTCCTCTGTTTTGCTTTTGATATTAAACCATTTCCTGACCATCTTCTTGGACCATGCCAGCTTCAATTCAGAAATCCAAAATTCAAAAAACATGTTCATCTAGAAAATTCCATAAAGTTGGGCAAAAATATATATAGAGAATAAATAAAAACCTTGCTAGTCTTGGATTTGTCTTCCCTCATTGTTGCTTCTTCACAAGTGTTCTGTGTGGCTCTTTTCTTTTATTTTTCTTCTTTAGCAGAAACTCAATCCATACATGAACAAGAAGAAGAGGAAAGGAGAAATCTTTACCTAAACTCAATCACTGCCAAAAACGATGGANCGATGGAAACTAAAAAGCTCCTAAATTTCTTTGAGTTAGAGAATTGGGGGGGGAACCAGACAGAAACTTAAACAAACGCAAGTAAGAATATTAGAATCTGGGTTTCTCCCTAAGAGATAGGAATAAGATTCTGAAGCTCTCTTTTTCTCACAGAGGGACAAAAGCAATGTGAGAGCTTTTTGGTTCTTGAGAGAAGGGTTTTAATGGCGGAGACAGGAAAATGTAAGCAAAGAGAGAGAGAGAGAGAGAGAGAGAGAGAGAGAGAGAGAGAGAAGAAGAACTTAAAATAAGAGAAAGTGTTGAAGAGACATCAATTCTTGAAGTAGACAGAGGCGAGACAATGAGGGCAGATTTTAGAGTGAGAAAGTTAAAGTGAAAAATATTAAAAACATAAAAATTCTAGAGAGAGAGAGAGAGAGAGAGAGGAAAAATAGAGTCTTTTCTTGCTTCTGAGAGAAGAGAGAGAGAGAGAGAGAGCTTCGTCGTCCTTGAATGAAACGGCAAAGTAAAAGCAGCAGCGTAGAGACTCTTCTCTCTATAGTGTTTTAGTCTTCTTCTTTGCTCTTTCCTTTTTCTTATTTTTTTTTGTATTATTTGGCTGATTTCTTTTTTTTATTTATTTATAGTAATTAACTAATTACGGAGTAATTTAGTTTTTCTTTTGGAAACTTTTTATTCATTTAATTTAATATCACGATTTGACACAACCATTCTGATTAGATTTCCAAAACGAAACTTTAATATTGACAACGTCTATCTAATTTAAATCGCATTAATTTTCGCAAATAGCAATTTTTATCTTGATCTCTGTCATTAAACCATAACCATCATAAATTTTGTTCATATATTAACGAGTATTTTTTTAGATTTAGGGTTTAATTCATCACACTTAAGTCACACACATCATGTTCATGTATATATGTAGGTTTTCAATTCCCGATTTCATTTTCCGAACAATCATAGAAAATGATTAACAAACGACTTTTAATTACTTTTTACTAATTACAAAAATAATTGTTGAATGACAAAATTTATGTAATTTGTGAATAATCTTGTAAAACTATAGAATTCCGCGACAATCTATGATTAATATAAAACATGCCGGTTGGTTTTGTCAACTCTAAGTAAAAAACTTATCATCACATCTTCGTAATAATAAAAGTGATGGTCGAGAAGTTTCTTTTTTTTTTTCATAATCATTTGGCCAATAAGATGTCTCTGAAAATGTCAAATAAGTTTTTTTTTATTGATTCATTAGAGATTAAATTAAATTAAAAATAAAAAAAAATTTGAAACTTGACAAACTAACTGAGACATATAATCGTTTGGTGAAAATTAATACTTACGAGTGGATGAGAATCTATATTAACATTTTCACAACAAATTTTTGAAAAAAACTTTGGAATTCTAAACTATTTACCATCCTCTATGCCATTGGTATTTATTATGTTTTCACACATTTAGCTTCAAAAAATTAAGTCAATCATTCCAAGAATCTTTACCATATATATGCAATAATTCGAAGATCATTCAGTCGGACTAAAAAGGATAGAAACTCGCCAAAGTGCAAAGTGCAACAAGGGAGATTTGATGGATTGAGGGATCGTCCAAAATTACGGAAGGCTGCTGATATTCCCAACTCCAATCACTGCTAGATATGACACACTAGTCCAGCAAAACTGAAGCCGAAGAACCAGATCACAAAGAAGTCAACAAACATCAAAGTGAGGAAACCACAAAGGAAGGTCTCACGGAATGGAGTACACTTCTGTCTCAGGGTCAACAATATGGACTCATATATTCTCTTGAAGAGAATCCATCAGAATCACTTCAATACTCTCCAATCCATGGCATTACAGTTTCGAGGATGAAACTTTTTCAAGAGGAGGGGTATGATGTGATCATGAGACCATCCAAGACGACCCTTGAGTCTTGCTCACCACGAACGAATTCAAAGGTCAACTCTTCCAGCCAAACTACTATTTGGGATACATTCTTACCTCATCTAGAGCATATCTTGAGGTGGAATCAGTCCAATCAGAGTTCAGATGAAGAAGTTATTCATTTTACAACTCATGTGAACTTATGGCTACGCGATTTGGACCTACGAGTATTCAAAGGAGGATTCCGACCAATTCAAAAGGATTCAAGGTATGAAACAAAATGTTCTGGAATCTTGATCCATTCCATAACCACGGAGAATTGGAATCACATTAATATCAGTTTATATGTGAAAGATATGGATATTTCAAGTCAGTGGATCTATCTCAGTCCCAGTTTTGCGTTTGAAAAAAAGACCATGTTACACAGACCAACTCAGAAACAGTTTCGGTACAAAACCACTTGTAGGATGTTAATGAATCTCTTATGTTTCCAACAAGCTCAAAAAGAGAAGATTTGTCCCACGAAATACAAAGATACACTTCATTTGCCAAAGGAAGTCAATCTAGTTCTACACTTGAAGAGCTTTAGGTCTAATTGGTTTAGGACCTTCCAAAATTATGTATGGCAACCAGGAGCTATTTCTACTAAGTCCAGGATGAAGCAAAGATACAAACCATGTTGTTTCTTATCAGCAAGTTGGATCAAAGAGTAAATATTAAAGAAGATTCATGAAACATTTAATGGGTCAATTCAAGATCTTATGGCCAAAGAGAGCATTGGAAAAACTATTGGGGATGATACATATCAAGTCCAGCCTACTTTGAGCCTAATTCAAATCCAAGAAAGGCCAAAATAATCACTTTGTTTTGTGGTCAAAGAGGAGTGACGAAAATTGAGTTCAACTCACCTTGGGAAGGACGCCTTGGGAAGACAAAGTTCAAGAGTTGAATCTTCATTAAACTATGTATCTTTATTGTGTTTTATTTTCAAGAATAATACTTGGCTTTGTGACCAAGTTTTCTATCTCTATATAAACTCATGTAATCTCATTTGAGAATCATCAACCAATTTTCCTTTTCTTTATTAGAGTTTATCGCTTTGTTCTTTGTCTAGAACATTTCTTTGTTTCTTGGTGTGTAATATCCAAGCAACAGCCTCCTTTTGCGGGACTAGTGTGTCATATCTAGCATTGATTGGAGTTGGGAATATCAGCAGCCTTCCGCAACTGTTGTGCGACCCCTCAATCCATAAAATCTCCCTTGTTGCACCTTGCACCTTGGCGAGTTTCTATCCTTTTTAGTCCGGCTGAGTGATCCTCGAATTTTCCTTATCAGCCTATAAATCAGCTATATTTGATTTTGTATATCCTTAATTACTCACCACATTTAATTTTAAAATAGAAACAAATTTGAATACATAAACAAATTAATGGCTGATAAAAATATCAAATCACATAAACTTGGCATATTCTCTAAAAATAAATCTTATGCAATATTTAATCCCTAATTACCTCGTAACTAATTAAATATGTTGTGTGTTAAGAGGTGAAAAAAATAAACCTAATCAATTGCCTATAAATAATTGGTCCTTAATCACAAGTTAGCACCACCAACAACATTAATCATCAGTCTCTTCCTTCCAATACCGACGAGAGTACGAAACAAATCTGGTGATCCTTAGTCTGCTTCATCATTTTCCGATAAGAGCTTTTTTTTTGTGAAAAAGAGATCTCAGAGAAGTGTCGTGGAACAGATTCAAATCATTTTATATGATAAGATCGATTGTCAATTTGTGATGATGCAAAAGTATTCATACTGCTAAATATTTCACTCTTTTTTTTCCTTATAAGTATATATTTTTAGTTAGAGCAATATATATGTTTCGCTTCTTAATGTCATTATCCTCTTTTTTCAGTAGATTGTGATTATGTAACTAATTAATTTTGGTAGTATATACATATTCTTGTGTGTATATCATCAACGTGATTAGTGTTTGATTTAAATATAGGGAAATAAGTGATGAAATATATAAAAAGAAGACCAACACTTTAAGCAGTTTGTAAAAACAACTCCTTACAAATTACACAAGTCTATTTGGAAAACAATTCCTCAAGCAGATTTAACAAGTCTGTTTAACTTTTTTTTTCTTCATATTTTACCTTAGATCATACAAGAAACAGTTACCTTATAAATCATAAGATCTATTGGAGAAAACAAAGTCAACAACTCGAGGGAGTGTAATACAAGACGGGTTTGAAACAATATTACTAAAAAAATAAAATATCATTAATCTCATATTTCAACATGGATAAAATCTTCATATTACTATTTTTTTAACAACACCAATATAGGGCATGCACAATTAAACTGATTTAATAAAAATTGGTATTATGCAATCTTAATAATTATTAATAAACTCCAACAAAATCTGTAAATTCCAAAAAAATGTGAATTCCAAAAAATAAATGTTTACACTGCGGGTTAAAATATAATAATAATGTTTACTATAAATTTTTAAACTTTATAAGATTTATAAATATTTAAACTTTATATGAATTATAAATATATCATATAACTTACATCTCCTGCCATGTACCTAAAAAAATAGATGTGTCATTTATAGAGTTAATCTCATAATTATAAATGTTTTTTTTACTAAAAAAGAGATATCAAATACAAATATATCCTTTTACACAATATAAATATTGAGTAAATCAAATTTAGTCCTATATGAGTAATATCAACAACGCTACTAACTTTATGATAATAAAACTAAATTTGTGTAAATACAGAGTTTAGCAATTTAACATATGCACAATACTAAAAAGCAACAATATTTTATGAAAATTTTTATTTATCCACGGGTCCAAACCTAGACTAAAAATAATCATAAGTATGTGATAGGGTACACTTATATATTTTTGCGGGTTGGTTAAAAAATACAAGCAAAATATCTTTAAAACTTAATCTTATATAAAAAAAGTTATAAACCAACACTAATCCGCTCCATCACACTCATATACAAAACTAATTAATTTTATTTTTTAATAACTAATAGGCTCTAGGCAAAACTAACTAATTTCAAATTGAGAATTTGTGAATAAAAATTAAATAATATTATATGAACTACAAAGTGTATTATACATATTAACAAATGTTTACTTTCACAACAACTAATCTTGATTGATATAATTCCAAGATAAGGGAATTTAAATTAATTAAATTCCAAATGAAAATAATAATTTGTATATAGATAAAGCAAATAAATTACAAACATCTCAATATTATTATAAAAAAACTTGCTATATAGCTATATAGATATATTTTGTCAATTTTTAAAAATAAATATTTGATTCAACATAATATTTTTTAGTAAGTTATATAAAATAGTTTTAAAAAATAACATAATACTACAGTATACCCCGGATTAAAATCTAGTGAACCAATAAGTAATAGAAGCAAGAGAGAGTTTTTCAATTTTTCCATAGAGAGATGCATGCGAAAGTTGTATGTGGTGATGTTGACTGATAAAGCACGAAAAAAGCTTATGAAATTATAAGATAACCACAACCCTATACGCTCGGATCGGATGTGCAACCAAAATAACAAAGATTACATAAACAATAAAGCAAAATACTGATTTTTTGGTATATAGAGGAGCAATACACACACTCTTCTCTTGGATTGTTAGGTATCGTATCTATAAAGGATTTGTAATGGCAAAACAAAACTCAGCGAAGAAGTAGAAGAACATGTTTGCCGAAACTAGTTTGATTCTTATATCGAGTTTTCGTTAACAAACTGATTCTGTGTTTCCATTTGTATTTATTCCTGAAACTCAACTAATATATATTACGTCTATTTGTAGATTTTTGTATCTTATATCACGGATTCACGATAATATATAACTTTTTCTTTCCAAGATTTTGGTCTACCAAACAAAGTAAAAAAGCAAAAGAATAATACTATTAAAAGTTAAAAAAAAAAAAAAGAGAGAGGTAGAGAGGAAAAAGAGAAAGAGATAAGGAGAATTGGCAACTATAATCAAGAAAAAAAAATTAATCAAGTAATTACTCTAACCATGTATCTATAATATTTTCTGTATAATATATAATATATACTAATTTGCCTATGCTATACACATTTCTACTACCATAAACTACATCTATTCTGTTTTCTAACAACCACTCCTTACTACCATCACATCATCTCCGATTACCGTACTACTGCCGGCGACAAACTCCGGCGGCCAACTCCGGTGACTAATTCCGGCAACCAATTCCGATGACCACCTCCGGCAACTAACTCCGGCGACCACCGCCGGCTACCACCATCACACCATTAACTACTACAACCCTCAACACTACAATAATAATTTTTCCTACCCCTAATCCTAATTTTCTAATTTTTTCAAATAGTTAGTTATATACTACATTAATTTTTTTTATTTTGGTCAGTAAACAAATTCACCCAACGGATAAAAGGGCTATGCTATTGTCGTAGTTTGCCATATCATCTTTCCCTTTCATTTTTTTTTTATTTTTTTTGGTCGATATTTTCACTTTGTTTTCGCCAATTTATCTTTATTTAAATAATTTAGAGTTTCTGATTTTCCCGAAATTTGATGAATATTTTATTTTGTAGATATATTCTTTCCTTGTATCACAAATGTTGGACTCAAGAAACTGTTTTAAAGTCCACTCGCCACTGATATCAGGAGTTTGCGTTCCCTTTTTTCTTGAGACTCCCAATTTTCGTATCTTTTTAGTTTCATTTTACTTAAATGTTTTTTTTTTCAAGAACACTCCGTATATAGAAACACTTTTTGCAACAACTTTATTTTTTATAAGTCACTAGTCATTAGGGTTAAGTATAAAGCAATATAGATGAATTTCTTAGAGTATCTAAAGATCTTCATCAAGCATCAAGCTATATAAGATTCGCTATTAAAGATTTCAGTCAATCCGTAGACGCAGTTCAAAAAGAAAGAGACAGCACACTCCAGTTTGAACATTCATACCGTACGTGCACCATACATGATACAGTAAATGATCTAATTAATCTAATAAATACCATATAGAAATTTCTATATTTCATACTTGGATTGTTCTATAAATTTCATACTTGGATTGTTATTTACAATTTTATACATGACAAATCCACTTTTGATTGCTGAAATCCCACAAACCTCAATTTTTTTTTTTTTTTGTGTTGACACCCACAAAGCTTGTAACATGTATATAAAAAAACAATATACCTAACTTAACTAAAAGAATTACGGAAAAGATATTAAGAAATTGATAATGGCCTGACGGCGGAGAATTCCATACTGGGGCAGCTCAATGTCCCAAATGATTTAAAACTATCCACATAATCAATAGATTATCGATTTTAAAATTAATTAATACAATAAAATCTGCAGAAACTTATCTAAAAATGATCCTAAAATACTTGAATATACGAAGTTAAGCTCCACCATACATCGAACACTCATGAATGCTAATCATGATTAGCATCTGCGCTACACCATTAATTAGTTTTGCTAATTGTGCTTTGCCCCATCAAGATACGTCCATATTTGTTTACAGACAATGGGATACGCAATATCGACATTAACAATTTTACAGACGATATCATATACTATATAGCTTTGATGATTGTATTCCAGATATGATTTGTAGTCATTGTTTGAGTATTCTTAAACAAGTTTTTTAAAAAACATTAAATGGCCCATTTTGTTCTCAATTAATTTTTATTGATTTCTAATTATCAACACATGCGATATATATTGACAAACACAATTATATAGTCCAAGACTGATGAAGGAGGATACACTTACTTTTGTTCGTGTCGTCAGACTCATATATTTGCCCTTAATTTTAAGATAGATAAGTTCGCTTTATTCTGTGTAACCTATTTTATATGAGTGGACTTTCATTTTATTGGTATCTAATCAGCAGGAATTTTTTCGTTAACTTTGTCTCCACGAACTCGAAGAAGATGTTTACTAGCGCTTCCACATTAGGCGAACACTAAGCAACGCATATTTTCCCTTAGATTTAAAATACATTTCTCAAATATGGTTGCTAGTTTAAAGAAATAAAGTTCGGGGGAGGGGGGGGGG
>NC_025687.1:2186426-2187157 GCF_000633955.1 Camelina sativa
GGGGGGGGGAAAGCGGCAAAACAAATGTGAGCCAAAAATTTCGAAACAAGAAAAGCAACGATCAAGGGCATGCACACATTAATAAAGTCGACCTATTAGGGGAAAATAAAAGAATCGACCTATTAGTTTCCATATCCTGAAATTCAGGATTCAAACATCAAAATTATACAAAGTATCGCAATCTTTGTGTTACCAATAAACTACAAATCAATAGGGTTATTAGGCCATTATTAACGGCACAACTTATTAGATGTTCTTAGCCTAAAAATATGTTTAATAAATTGAACAGTGGCCTTAGAACAGATTTTTAGTTTTTGAATTAGAACAGTTTTAAGCTTAGTTCTTTGTTTACGTGGCTTTACGGGAATGGTTGAGAATTTTTTGCAATCGAGATAATTTTTATTTCTCTTCCTCTTCCAAAACGCAACTAGGTTTTCTTCGAGAAAGAGAGAAAACAGCGAAAGCTTCGACCCGCTTTGCAGAACCGAGTCAACCCGACCAGACTTTGTTTCGTTCCCTCTCGTTTGATCGATCGGCCGGTGCCTGATTGCGTTTTGACTCCCGAAATCTCCGGCCAAAGTTCAATCTAGGTTTGTCATTTCATATTCCTAGTTACAATTCTGTTATCTCATAAAAGATCCTCTCTTTTTCATTTCTGGGGTTGTGTGTTGCGATCCGGTTCGATTCTATTGATCTGGTGGCAATGATAGATCTTTTTGTCTCTCTCTCTC
>NC_025687.1:2187497-2188919 GCF_000633955.1 Camelina sativa
TCTTCGAGAAAGAGAGAAAACGGCGAAAGCTTCGACCCGCTTTGCAGAACCGAGTCAACCCGACCAGACTTTGTTTCGTTCCCTCTCGTTTGATCGATCGGCCGGTGCCTGATTGCGTTTTGACTCCCGAAATCTCCGGCCAAAGTTCAATCTAGGTTTGTCATTTCATATTCCTAGTTACAATTCTGTTATCTCATAAAAGATCCTCTCTTTTTCATTTCTGGGGTTGTGTGTTGCGATCCGGTTCGATTCTATTGATCTGGTGGCAATGATAGATCTTTTTGTCTCTCTCTCTCCCTCTCTTCTGATTTCTTTGTATTTGGGTTTAGAAATGGAGTCACTGAAGTCTAGTATTGTGGAGTGAGTTTTGTAATTGATGGGATCACATCTGAGACAATGCTGCTCTTATGGACCATGAGGGAGAAGCATAACCAGGACTCGAAAATCAAACCATACTAAGACTCGCTGCAGGAGAATTTTTGTAGTGGTAAAAACTGTTTAGTGAACTAAATCATCCAATTCCTGTAGCCAGTGTTTGTTTCAAAGGGATATAACAAACATTGATTCTCATTTGCAGGTTTGAGTTTCGGAGTTGATGCAATCATGGAGCTTGATGGTACATTGCTTTTAGATGAAATAATGCAAGCTAAAGAGGTGTGTGACTAGATCCCTTTCTCTTATCTTTTGTCTCTGTGTGATCTGTATTATTTTTACCATTGGCCATTGTTTGTTTTATCTGCAGCTTTTGCGTGAGAAAAATGATGAATTGGTTCCTCTTTTATCGAACCACCAGCATGTATTTCCAACGGAGCTCTATACATGGGAACACTACTTATGGGCTTGTGAGTTGTATTACTCAAATAGCATGCAAATCAAATTCCCTGATGGAAAGCTGAAGACTTGTTTGATTCCTGTCGCTGGTTTTCTCAACCATTCTGTATGTTTGCTCTCTCTTTCTGGTTTACTAAGAAACTCCTACCACTTTCCTGGTTCATGATTTGGCGGGTTTGCAGGTATACCCACACATAGTAAAATATGGAAAAGTAGACACTGAGACGAGTTCCTTGAAGTTCCCAGTCTCAAGGCCTTGCAACAAAGGGGAACAATGTTTTCTTAGCTATGGAAACTACTCTAGTTCGCATCTGTTAACATTTTACGGATTTTTACCAAAAGGCGATAACCCGTATGATGTCATTCCCTTAGGTAGTTTTTACCTTACCTCATTGTTCTGAGATCACACACTCAACCTTCTTTTACCTATTTTCTTTTGCCTAAACTTGTATCTCTCTTCCTTGCAGATTTTGATGTCATTGATGATCAAGACATTGAGACTGATTTTTCGTCTTGGAAAACTCACATGTTACGTGGGACTTGGCTATCGAGCAATCATGACATCTTCCACTACGGCTTACCTACTCCCTT
>NC_025687.1:2190182-2198138 GCF_000633955.1 Camelina sativa
ATATTATATACCAAATTTATTAGATTTTATAAATGTAATATGTTTAAGAATATTATATTATTAAATCTTAAGATCTTAAATATGTTCTCCCAATAACTAGCTTTTTAGCAAAAGATCTTAACTACTGATCTTACATTATTTCACTATATCTTTATTCTAAGAACACCATAATTAGTTCTCCCATTTTTTTTACCTATGATCTTAACAACTGATCTAACATTATTTTCACTATATATTTAATCTAAGAACACAAAAAAAAGTTCTCCCATTAATAATGCCCTTATAGTATCACTAGCGAAAACTTTTATTTTTGTATTTTCTATGTGCAAATTTGTTTAATGGGCGAAAGAACAAGGGACATGACCAAGTGGTGTCAAATGGATGCGCATTTATAATGTTACTCTATATTTGCCATCTCCAATACAAAAGGATATTCCTTAATTTGGTAAATGTTTTCTTACACTGTTGAGCTCAATCTTTGAACCTTTAAGTTTCGTTTTACTCGATAAATATGATACTAATTAATCCTAGCAAAAGTAAAAGAGTGTATCATTGAACAGGTTGTCTTTCTTAGGTGAATATATTCATTACGGATAGAAGATGCGTGCTTCTGAGCTCGATCTAGGGGTTGATGCGAAAATATTTTGTTCTCTATTTCTTTTATGCATAACCTAGAGAATCTCATATCGAAATCTAGAACTAATCTTTAACGTTTGTATATTTTTTCTATTTTTTTACGTGATGTTATATGTTGGTTTTTCTTCGACTGCGATTTGATTATTCAAGAAACTTGTCAGACTATACAACTAATATGCATATCAAACAATTTTTGACTATACTTCTTTTTTACTCAAATATATACTAAAACTGTTTTCATCTATCATAAATTATATTTTTCAATTAAACACACTCCATTGTAACGTTTTGACGGAAAATATATACGTACAATTTCAGTCATTTTTACATGCACCATCATACTATTTGAAAGCATGAAGACTTTGGTTGCTACAAGACGTGGCTGTTCTTTTAGAGTTTCTTTGATTAGAGAACAAGTTATTATCATATCTATTAAGAAGATTTAGACTTATCCTTGTTTAGGAAAGTATGTCATAGGAGGTATCCTATATATTGTGTTATTGGGCAAACATGTTGTTTGGCCGTTTAAGAAGAATTTTAGAGAACTAAGCAAATAAACTTTTAGGGTTTTTAGGGATTTTGGTTAGATTAAGAATTTGCCAATGACAAATCGTGTTGACTTTGTTTAAATCTGATTAAACATATCTTGTAAAATTGTTTAAGTGATTCTTAATAAGAAAAAATGTCTTTTCAATATTGGCTCCATCTTCGTTTTTACACTATTATCATCCGAAGAATCGTAGATGTAATAATTGTAAGCGGAGAACGTAATATACTTTTAATATCGTACATGCTTAGTAGATATCATGTGTCGTAATCACTTTAATTTTCCAATAGCTACGCTACGCGTTACTTTAACCTATAGTTTGATGGTACGTATAAACTCTTAATCATTATGCCGAAGCCAATTTCTCTATATGAATCCATAGTTTTATGATAATCATGAAACGACATCCACTGAAACTGTGGTAAGAGGCTATTGATTCATACTTAAGGGTCAACAGACCAAGGGGACAAAAGTACATATGCATGGTTTCAAATGGTCACTAGCTAATTTACATCTAATCACCAACGGTTTACTTCATTAAAAAACCAACACGACGATGATTTTGCTTTTACTTTTACTTTTTGGTACAAAACTCATCTCTCAAAATTTCTAGAATTATGAGGCAGTCAGAGCAGAGAGATTGACCTTAATCTTATTTTTAATATATTAAATATTAAAAAAATAAGATTACATTGTAGACATATATAGGAATTAAATCGTATGCATCTGTTAATTTTTTTCTCTTTCTTTCTTTTGCTTTTATTTGTGGGGGGAGGCCCACTCTTTCTTTATGTTTGCTTGTAGGCTATGTAATGCCCGTTTATGTTTTAGAGTCGGGTCATATTGCTTTTTTAGGAAAAAGGAATAAAATAAAAAGCTTAATTATTTCAAAGATGGATATATAAATTATGTTAGATACCTTGACGAAAAAAAAAAATTATGTTAGATAATGTTTGCTAATTATTTCTCGTTCTTCTAAGTTGTAACCCCTTGAATTGATCTACATGATTATAAAGGTTTTTAGATTTCCAGATATAATTTGTTCAAAAAAAAAAAGAAAAAAAAAAAAGATTTCCAGATATAAAAAAGGTGTTTTACTCAAAACAAGATCATATATATATATATATTATTAACAAAGAAATTTTCACAAATCACACCAAAAAAAGGAACATAATGGACGTACACCAAACTATTACGTACATCAAACAAAATATTATATACACCAAACGATTATGTGTATAATTCCGGCGTGTTTGGATGTGTTAGAAGATTTAATGAGTTTGGGTGTGTATAATTCCAGCGATAAGAAGAAGTGGAGGAAAATTTCGGTGAGTTTTGGTGTGTAGAACTCCGGTGAGAAGAAGGGGAGGAAATTTCTGATGTGTATGGGTGTGTAGAACTCTGGCGAGAAGAAGAAAAAGAGAAAATTTCTGGTGAACAACAACGACAATATTAGCTAGGGTTGTAGAAGAAGATATGTTGAAGATGACTACAAAATTACAATAATGTCCTTCATTAAAATGGATTTGTGGACGTACACTATGCAAAAGAACGTTATGTACGTACACCAAACTGCAACATACACTAAATAAAAGAACGTTATGAACGTACACCAAACTGTAACATTGCATAGCTTATATTTTTTACACCTCTATAACTATGTTCAACGATGGGTTTGACACCTCTATAACTATGTTCAACGGTGAGTTTATTTGTAATTGTGAGAATACAGTTAGAGAATGTGTTATTGATTTAGTTATACATATCTTTATGTGTGATTGTTTCACTTCTCTCCCTAATTAGTCTCAAACAATATTGAATGACATAGTTCGTTTTATGATGATTGCCATCGCATTTCTCACATAAGTACATGTTTTGAATGTTACATTAAAATAACTGGTGTACGTACATGTTTTGAATGTTTTGTTTGTAAACAACTTGTGTTTTCATATGTACGTACACGTTCATATGTACATACATATATATGTACGTACATTAAAATAACTTATGACCACTAGTGAGGTATTGTAGGACATGATTTCAAATGTCAATGTAGTTGTCGACATTGTTGATTTTTTATGTTTCATTAGTTAGCTTCAAACCTGCAATTGGGATACGATTGCCGGTGAAAATGCAAGCATTTCTCTCATGGCAAATTGTATAAATCGCGGCTTGAGCCGCAATAAGCTTCAAGAGGGTTATTTTTGGTTCATTAGAAGGGGATCTCAGACAAAGAAGGAACTAATCCTAAGTGTTGAAATCTATGTGAAAATGTAATTGCAATTTGTAATCATAAATGTAAGTATGGAAGAGAAAAAATGTATGTGAGATAGAAAAGTTTGAAATAAAATTTGAATTTAGAATATAATATTGCACTAAGTAGTATATGTTTATTGTAAAATGTGGCGTATATCGTATATATGTATTTAGTATACTAATGTAGGGTACATGTACAACATTGCATTGTGTACTATTATATACACTTCCTCCTTATATATGTTTTTTTTTTGTAGAAACATTCCATCCTTGTATTTATATATATATATATATACAATCTTGTACAAAAATTATTACCATATACGTACACATAATTATACAAAATATTTTAATATTTACGTACACAAAAGTATATAATTTATTATCATATACGTACACATAACACATAACACATATGCACATGTTAATATTAATCACGAATCATTTTTAGCGGTACGATTCAAATTAAAAAAAAAGTTATGAAAATGGATCTTAAAAGATAGAGAAAAATGAATTGTAATTAAAAGTACAAATATAAAAAATAGTTATAATACTAGAAAGATAAAAAATGTGAAAATAAAAGAGGTTAAAAAAATAATAATAAATTTATATTATTTCATATTTCATATTTTTTATTTATATTTTTTTTATAGCTAATGAAAAAAACTAACTACCCATAGATAATTACTGTATCATCTAGTTTAGTTACATGGATATTTTGGTATAAAAAATACCTTGTGGCTATTCTATGAAAGTTGTATTTGACGTTACCATGGATAAAAAACATGAACAGTTGCTATCGTATGTAATTTACCCTTATTAACAACAAGAAACAACGAGAACCTAAAATGACCTAGATCGATGTTTTAGAAGTTAACAAATATCTTATTATACATGTAACTCTGTTGAAAAGTGATCATCGTATTGCAAGCATCGATGTTGATGTTGAATCATGATGATGATGTGAACTGAGAAGTTTCATTGGTCGCTCGTTAACGTTCATCCACAAGCCGGTTGGATCAATCGGTCCGGTTCAAAAAAATTGTCCCGACCCGGTTAGGGTTTAAATAGCCTCTGAATTTACAAAATCTCTTTCCATCGCTATTTCTCAAGCTTTGTGCTAGGCATCAAAGTGGTCTCTGTATTTGAATTTCTCAGATTGAAAGAAGCATTGGAAGGGACCTCTCTCCTTTGCTGCATTGCTCTTTTTCATTTGTGTAAGCGGAACCAAGATGCGAATGCTAACAGATTCAGTCTTGCTTTATAATCAGGGGTCCAACTCTTTGCAGCATAAGACATATTACTATATAAGTTAGGGTTCATACAAAATCCAAGGTGTTTTTTTTTTCAGATCCCCAAAAGTATCCCACAAAAGCATAACACAAGTCTTGAAAAGATGAAATAGCATATGATAATATAAGCGAAGAGATTAAATTGCAACCATCATCCTTGGACCCGGAATATAGAGTTCTTCCGGCCTGGTACCTGGAGTTGGTGATGACTCATGGCATAAGTATGCTGAAACCTTCAACTAGATCTGCTTCCTTCGGTTGGATTATAAGATTGTCAAACATATCCCCAAGCTTCGAACGTTGCACCATAGTGTCCAACACTTTATCCTCTGTCACAGCTTCAGCAATCTTTTCCTTTCCTTTGTCAGGTCTCGACGAGCATGCAAACACAAGCTCTGAGATTCTATCCTTTTGTGCTTGCTTACAGTACTTTGGCCCCTCAGGAGTTCCTTTTGCAACCAAGTGATACGTGTAAACAATCCGCTGCTGACCAATTCTATAAGCACGGCTAATAGCTTGTCTTTCGACTGCCGGATTCCACACAACATCCAAAAGAATCACCCTTGACGCTCCTACAAGACTGATCCCTTCAGAGCAGGCTTTTGTTGAAGCTAAGAACACTTTTGCCTTGGATTTTGGATCATTGAATTCGTTGATCAAAGTTTGTCTTTGTTTTTGCTCGAGCTTGCCATGCATGTACAACACTTCCTCCCCTGGATTCCAGTTGAAACGAGAGACCAGATGTTTCATGATCAGTTTCAATGGGTCTATGTATTGGCTGAAGACCAACACTTTCTCCTTTATCACCTCGCATAACTCAACGAACTCCATGAGGAATCTCGTTTTCACACTTTGCTTTGGATCGAGTCTTACCTTCTTAAGCTGTGCAAGCAAAGCCTCGTCGATGGACAAACGTTCCTTCTCAGAGAGTTTGCAGCGAGAGACTAGAGAAGGATGGACTGAGACCAGAGACAGCTTGTGTTCTGTTTCAAACACGTTTTTTGTTTTCCGGTTGTGAGTGACTTCAATGGATTCTAGGACTCTCTTCTGCAGCTCAGGTGGGTTTAACACCACAACGCATTCTCTCAAACCAGGGAGGCTCCTTTGAAGAATGCTTCCTTTATGGACATGCACAAATGGAAGCATGACAGCCTTCAACTCTTCGATCCCACGGTTGTTGATTTCGTTCCCCAAAGCTCTTTTTCCTCTTTTAGTTACAGTCATCCCACTCTTCTTGAGTGTGGATGTGAGCTTCTCCAGATACTTAGGTCTTGCGAGTCCCAAAACATTGCACAGCTCCTGGAAGTTGTTCTGAAAAGGAGTTCCAGAAAGCAAGATACGTTTCTGTGTTTCCACTTTAGATAGCGTTTTCCAGATACAACTTCTCTGGTTTCTAGGCGTGTGTGCCTCATCAAGAACCAGCAGTCCAGGCCTTCCCATAAGTATCTCTCTGATATCATTTAATTCTTTGTCTGGTTTCACTTCTCTCACCATCTTTGTCTTTTTGTCCTCGTCTTTAACTCCTGCAAGCTTCTCATAGAGGTTGTAGCTGATCCCGAGTATGCTCTTTGCTTTTATCCAAGAGTATATTTTAACCATCCTGATCTCATTATTGGTTCTAGCAGTGGCATTCTTCTGCATCAAAAGTCCCAGCGCCGCTGAACTCTCTTTTCCAGTAAACTCCAAACTGCTGAGATTATGAAAGGGAATGCTTATGTTCCATTTCTTAAACTCCTCTGCCCACGTGAGAAGCAAGCTTGCAGGAGCAATGATCACTGGTTTGCAATCTGGGAAGCATGCTAGGTAGGATTGCAGGAAAATGATGGTCAGGCGAGTTTTTCCTGTCCCGGGAGCGTGTGACATGATGCATCCTCCGGTTTCTTCGCTATTCTCAAAGTCCTTGAGCTCGTTCAACATGATTGTACCAGCTAAGTTCCTCCAAATAAACTCAAAACCTTCTTGCTGGTGAGGATACATTTGAGATTTGACCCCTGGGATCTTATCCCAAACGGTTCCTTCAGAAGAAACACAATCCTCATGTAAGCTGTTCGTGTTAGGAGCTTCAAACCCAAGTTTCCCAAGGATGTTGCTATTTTCTTCCTCGTCAAATCTATCAAATCTTCTCCTTTCCCTTGTGATCTTCTCTCCCTACACAAAGAAGCATACATTAGAGTTACTATCAAACCTTTCAGTTCAGACTTTTACTCATTTTACTGAATACTCCAAATTTCTTACCCACTCAGATTCATCCATGCTTCGGATTTCTCTCTGCACGAAGCCGCAGTTCATACACTTCAAACCAACCTCAAGATCAAGAATCAGATTGTGATTCCCTTTTTTACATTTTGCTGCTGGAGTTTCATCAATTAATATTTCTTCCATCTGCAAAAATTTCATGTCAGAATTACTTTGTTCTTAAACGAAAGGAGATAAATATACCGTTTTGAAGAAAACAAGAAATTACATTTGAAGGAAGCTCGTTGCTGACGTCGTTAGATTTACTGCAAAATGCTAGTTCTTCCCACAGCATCTGCAACTCTTATTCTGACTCAGAAATCTCAGGTGGTGATGGAGGTTCCAGCATACCAAATCTCTCTATCAATGGTGGTGGCCTAATGATTAGAAGTCCATCATCATCATATTTTCGTAGATCTTCATTTCCTTGTTCTTGAGACTGGTCTTCAGGTGAAGAAACTAGTTCTTCTGCTTCTTCATATCCTTCGTCTAATTGACCTTTATCCCTAACAGAGTTCACAAGCAGCCTGAAAAGATCAACTTCTCTATGGTTTCCATTTAGCACTCTCCAATCCGAGTTGTTATTAGTCTTGATTTCTTTGTCTTTTAGAGAAGGATCAGATTCATATCCAGATTTATCTGCAGAGCTGATAGAAGAATCAGACTGATTATCAATTGGTTCATTAGCCAAAACAGACTTATTCAACCCCCCTGCAACTGCAACTGCAGGTATCACCGACCCCAACCTGTTGATGGCTTGGACCTCTTTTGCTTTCTCTAAATTCTGGATTTCAGGTCTTGATGGTTTTTCAAGTGCTTGCACCTCTTTTGCTTTTACTGAACTGAGAATTTCAGGTCTGTATGTAGATGGTCTTTCAGGTGCTTGTACCTCTTTAGCTTTCTCTGAAGTGAAAACTTCAGGCCTGGATGTGGATGGATTCTCAAGTGTTTTCACTTCTTTTCCTGTCTCTGGATTCTCCAACTCAGGTG
>NC_025687.1:2203241-2206180 GCF_000633955.1 Camelina sativa
CTTCCTTTCCGCTATAGAGACATTCCTGACTGGTAGACTGACCTTTAAGAAATCATCATCATCTGTATTATCTCCAACCACCTCCTTTAAATTGAATTCACCGTCACTCGAGGAAGAAGATGAAGATGAGGACGATGATGATGATGATGATGATGAAGAAGATGGATCCTCCGAAGACAGGGAGTGGACTGTTTTATCATCTTTGGTGTTATTGTCTGCACTCTCTGCATTCTCTTCTTCATCTCCCTCAGTTTCACTTGTGCTATTACCATCACTGAGAGATTCTACGATTCTGCTAGTGTCCTCAAAAAGCTTCTTCTTGGCTGAAGCTCTGGCTCCAATTTCAGACTCAGAATCTGAAAGAATCTCTATCTCACCAGGGACTGGTTTTACAACAACCAAACCTTTAGTCTCAGGGGAACACATATCCATCACACATGTGTTCTGTTCAGACACCTCTCTTAACTTAGAAGAGCTCGGAACTGATATCCCAACATCCAAATTTGTAATCTCAGGAGAAAACTTCTCATTCACACATGTGTGCTGTTCAGACACATCTCTTAACTTGGAGGAGCTCGGACCTGGTTTCTCCACATCAAAATCTCTAATCTCAGGGGAACACTTCTCCTTTACACATGTGTTCTGTTCAGACACATCCCTTAACTTAGAGGAGCTCGGACCTGATTTCTCCATATCAAAATCTCTAATCTCAGGGGAACACTTCTCCTTCACACATGTGTTCGGTTCAGACAAATCTCTTAACTTTGAGGGGCTCGGACCTGATTTTTCCACATCCAAATCTCCAATCTCAATCTCAGGGGAACACTTCTCCTTTACACATGTGTTCTGTTCCCCAAAAGAGCTAGGAACTGAGTTCTTCCCCACATCCAAATCACTAACCCTAAAAGAAGTCTCTTTCACAGACGTGTGGTGTTCAGACCCATCTCTGAACTTAGAGGAGCTAGGACCTGATTTCTCCACATTCAGATCCCTAATAATCCTAGAGAAACTCTCCTTCACAGAGTTGTTCTGAACAGACCCAGCCCTTAAACCAGCAGAGTACCTGTCATTTTCTTGAACAGGAGGAGGAAGACGGTTGTGGTAAGTAGGTGTGATGTCCTCAACGTCAGAATCGGGGTCTTTTCTTCTTCTCGGCCTTCGTTTCTTTGGAGGAGATATCACAGGAGCTTCTACCTCCATCTTCTTCCGCTTATTAACCACCTGAAGACGCTGCCTGCTCCGGGACTTAACTCTCTTCCCAATCCACTCCATTAGGGCAAAACAAAGAACTGAAAAAGAAACACAGGATTGAGAGCAAAGACTGTAGGAAACCGTAGCGAAGACAAGATAATGAGTCTGAGAAAGAAAAAAGAAAAAAATCTGCCAAGAAAGAGAGAGAGACAAAAGTAAGAACCTTGGACAAGAAAAATGAGTCTTCCTTGAGATCGAAAGGGTTAAGGAGAAGATGATGAAGTGTAATGACTGTATGTAAAGAGTAAAGACTTTGGAGAATTTTGAGTATTCAGAAGATTGGACAGAAGAAAGTGATGGGCGGAGAGAGAAAAGGGTCATGAAGAAAGCGTGATGTCAAAGCCAAAGCATGCTATTTCAGGACTACTCATACCGCCAAAACTTTGACCCAAAAACGTACTATGTAGTATTTTCCACACTCTCTCCTCTCTCTCTCTGCTTTATTTTTTCTCAGTTTTCTTACATTTTCCACAAACCAGCTCATTAATCAGTTTCCATTTCAAGCTTTTTTTTTTTTTTTTTCTTTTCCTCCTCAAAATTACTTTTTGACCACTCAAAAAATTATGAGTCAGAACCTAAAACGTCATTCTGCAGTTGCAAGACAAACCAATGTGTAATAAATGTCTTACAGCTTCTAATTTCTTTAAATGTGATATTTTACATTTGTCTTTTTTGTATAAAAGCAATTTCATCTCTCAATTCTCTTTAACACAATATCAAGATATTAATAAAAAGCAAATAACATCATTACAATAGAGAGTAGGAGTCTGCAAAGACATTAATATAGGAGAATGGGTTCACGCAAAAGTGATCTTGGGACTTGGTCATTTTACATCACTAAACAAAGTTCTAAGTTTGAAGAAGGATAACTTTTTACACCAACTTAGCTTTGGTGCCTACCTTTAATCTAATCATAGTAATGAGCATCACCATCACATCCTATGAGAATTTAAGCAGATTAGGAAAAAGAAAGTTAAAAGTGTGTCTAATACGTCAAAGATAACAACTTGCTAAAGGGACCATTGCATTAATCTCCTAATAAATTCACTTTGTTTTTGTTTTTGTTTTTTTCTGTGAGAAAGCTCGTATGAAATTGAATAACAAGGGTATTGTAATTAGAACTTAGAAGCACACACACTGTATGATCTAAAACTGAATAACAAAATAAAAAGAGAATAACTTTTGATTAAACTCTTACCATCCACAGTAGTTGTAACAAAGCCGCATTGGTTCTTTTCTATAAATATAACAATGGAAGATTCAAAAACCTGAGAGCTTCTTCATGAGTTGGGTTCGTCCTCCTGAGCCTTCTTAAGCCCGTAACATTGCCTCGATGAGAAATCATAACCATCTCTCAAAGACTCAAACCAATCCACCAACAGTTAGAGTCTCCCAAGAACATACCAAGATCTTTGAAGGCAAAGTGTTCTTCCAAAAACGGAATGGTCAAACACATTAAGTCCCCGAAGAACATAGTACCAAATAAAAAGATGGTAACATGTTTTAAAAACTCTGTTCTCGTTTCCCAAACCCTGGGGAATGCAAAGCCGAATCTTTTGTCATGACGATTATGTTCTTGGGCCTGCTTCTTCGTCTATTCTTGTCCAAAGTAGATTCCGGAAAAAGTTACCACCTTTTCGTCTTCGTCGGTAAAGCGACCTCTTTGTAAATGTATTATAGCCTTTTAA
>NC_025687.1:2206208-2222824 GCF_000633955.1 Camelina sativa
CTTTTTTTTTTTTTTTTTTTTTTTTAATTCGCTTTCTTAGAAAACAAAAAACAGATTGATTACAAAACTATATACATTCTCTCTACCTCAGTCGGTGGGTTTAGCTCGTGAAACTGAATCTGGTGGTGTGATCTTTTTTTTTTTTTTTGGGTACTCTGATTAGTCAGTACGGACATTGCAAATTATTTTGCGAAATCTGAGCGACAAAGAAAAAAAAAAATGGGGTTCATAGTCGGAATTGTAATCGGACTCGTTGTCGGAATCGCTATCATCATCGGTTTTGTCAAGTTGGAGAATTCTCGATCCAAGCTTCGCTCTCAACTTGTGAGAGACCCCTCCCATCCCACTCAATCAAATTGGCTTTTTTTACTTTGATACTCGATTTTGGTCAGCTCATGGAGATTTTTTGTTTCTTTTAATCAGGCGAATACGGTGGCTGCTTTTGCGAGGATGACTGTTGAAGATTCGAGGAAGCTTTTGCCTCCTGAGTTTTATCCTTCCTGGGTTGTCTTCTCCGAGCGTCAGAAGTTGAGTTCCATTTTTTCTGTTTTGCGTAATTTATTAATGATGTGTTTGCGTATCTTTCTCCTTTTGTGTATTGTTAGACACGAAATTTGTAAAAATTTGGTCATATACTTGGGGACTGATTCTTGTTTGTTTTATTTACTTCAGTTGACTTGGCTCAACCATCACTTGACAAAGATCTGGCCTTATGTTGATGAGGTATCTTTGTTGTTGTCAGTTCGAGAGATGTTATTTGTATTTATGAATCAAGATATTGTTTTTGATTGAGGGCTTTTTTTTTTTTCTCCTGTTTCTTGATTCATCGGAGTTTAGGCAGCCTCTGATCTTATAAGAGCATCTGTGGAGCCTGTTCTCGAGCAATATCGACCTGCCATAGTGGCCTCCTTGACATTTTCTAAGCTTACTCTCGGTACTGTGGCACCTCAGTTTACAGGTTAGTTTTCTTCATCTCTGTTTTGTTATGTTAAAATTTGTGATGTGATGTAAGTAACCATTACTTTTTTAATTGACTCATGTTTGGTTTGCGGTAGATTCCCTTTGCTTGTGAAATGTTCGGTTTAGTTGAGTCCACAGAAATCTTGAGCTTACGTTTGTCAAGAATTCTTACTTTTACGTGTCTCCCACCTTTTAAACCTATTTTTCTGTGATATCATTGAGATCATGTCAATTGAATAAATGAATGCGAAGTGGAACTAACTTCGACTCAAAAAAGTAATAGCAGCAGTATCCTTCTTTACATTTCTGCGGATTGTGTGTTAAAGTATGCAAAAAAGAGGAGCCGTCTTCTCCAACAAAACATTGTGCTGTTGCTTAAGAGTCTACTTGTGCCCCTTGTTGTTCGTTAGGTGTTTCCATTATCGACGGTGAGAAAAATGGAGTGACCATGGAACTTGATATGCAGTGGGATGGAAATCCAAATATTGTACTTGGCATTAAGACCTTAGTTGGTGTATCTCTTCCAGTTCAGGTACAGTATATGTGCCTCATGCTTTCTCTTGATTGCTTACTTCCATATACTGTGAGATCTGATTTTACACCATATGATATTTTAATCTTTCTATTTTGACCAAAGATAAGCTGACTACAACTGATTTCGTATTCTCTCTTTTCTAGGTGAAAAATATTGGATTCACTGGTGTTTTCAGGCTGATTTTTAGGCCATTAGTTGATGAGTTTCCTTGCTTTGGAGCTGTCAGTGTTTCTCTGAGAGAAAAGGTTGGTGCCCTCTGAAGCTATTCAACCACTGTAGCTGTAATTGCCTAAGAGTGTCCACAATTTTTTGACTTTTGCTTCATCTTGTTGCATCCTTGTGTTCACCGGCATGTGTGTCCTTGATTGGTTTAATTGAAGAAAGCTGTCATGACACAAAATCTTCGAATAGCTATGATCAGTTTTGTCTGTTGTTTAGCTTATACGTCCAATTCTGTCCTGCAGAAAAAATTGGACTTCACCCTTAAGGTTGTTGGAGGGGACATTTCAGCAATTCCTGGACTTTCTGAAGCTATTGAGGTTTGGCTTACACTTTTATTCCTAGTGTTGTCCACTTTTTTTTCTTTAAAATAGTATTCATTTGTTACTAAATGAACACATTTTCTACTGAGAATTTCGTGCGTACTTAATCTGGAAACTAATATGTGTTTCAATATCCAACTATCTTTGTCCTTTTTCTGTCACAACTAAAATTATTTTCTTGAAGCCAAATCTTTATGTCATTTTGGAGTTTAAGAGAAAGGAACTATCAAAATGGTTTCAAGTCTTGACACTTACCTGTGAGTTGATATGTAACAGGAAACAATTCGGGATGCCGTGGAAGATTCTATCACATGGCCTGTTCGGAAGGTCATCCCAATTATGCCTGGTGATTATAGGTACACCTCAGATTAAATACATAAACTTGAACTGTTAATATACCTTTTAAGGTTTTTATAGAGGGTTTAGACCCTTACTTCAGTGCGGGATATGCCCAACTTTCTTTTTTTTTGTTTTGGACTTTCCGACTATGGTGTTATAGCACTACGAAAGTGTCAGTGCAAAATGATGGTGCTTGTCTTTCTGGTTTTGGATTTCTATTATAGCTTTTTTTTCTGTTTCTTTTCTCAGCGATCTGGAGCTAAAGCCTGTTGGAACATTGGAGGTGAAGCTTGTGCAAGCAAAGAACTTGACCAACAAAGATCTAGTTGGAAAATCGGACCCCTTTGCTAAAATGTTTATACGTCCTTTGCGAGAAAAGACTAAGAGAAGCAAGACAATTGTAAGTAGTCTAGTTTTTCTCTTTTTATGCTAAACTTGCCAGGCTAATCTGATTTATATATATTCCCGTCAGAACAATGACCTGAATCCCATCTGGAATGAGCATTTTGAATTTGTCGTCGAAGATGCGTCAACTCAACATTTAGTGGTCAGAATATACGATGACGAGGGAATACAGGCATCTGAGCTAATTGGTTGTGCCCAAATCCGGCTTTGTGAACTTGAACCTGGTAAAGTTAAGGATGTCTGGTTGAAGCTAGTCAAAGATTTAGAGATCCAGAGAGATACTAAGAACCGTGGAGAGGTTAGATCAGCTATTTAGACCGTCGTAACCCAGAAATGCTTTGATTTATGTATCTGTGGAGGCTAATGAATACTCGTTCTCGTTGATTATTAGGTTCACCTTGAGCTACTTTACATCCCTTACGGTTCGGGAAATGGCATCGTAAATCCCTTTGTCACTTCATCGATGACGTCCTTAGAGAGGGTGCTCAAGAATGATACGACAGATGAAGAAAATGCATCAAGCCGTAAAAGAAAAGATGTCATTATAAGAGGCGTGCTCTCTGTGACAGTGATATCTGCAGAAGAGATACCAATACAAGATCTAATGGGGAAAGCTGATCCATATGTTGTTCTCTCGATGAAAAAATCAGGTGCCAAGAGCAAAACTCGGGTAAGACCACTCATTTATAGCATCAAAGAGTGATCCATGTTATTGATGTTTTGTCCTCGATCGTATCTAACTAATGGTAATTTTGCTTCACCAGGTCGTCAATGACAGCTTGAACCCGGTTTGGAACCAGACTTTTGATTTTGTAGTTGAAGACGGGTTACACGATATGCTAGTCCTTGAAGTTTGGGACCACGACACCTTTGGAAAGGTAAAATCAAACCGCAACTACTGGTTTTTTTCTTGCTTGGTTTATTACTTATTGTGTTGGCATTGGACATGGGAAAATGAAAAATTGTGGCTTTACTTTGTGGCCAGGACTACATTGGGAGATGCATCTTGACGTTGACAAGGGTTATAATGGAAGAGGAATACAAAGACTGGTACCCATTAGATGAGTCCAAAGCGGGCAAGCTTCAGTTGCATCTTAAGTGGATGGCTCAGTCAATTTATCGCGATTCCTAAGCTTAAACGGAAGATTCTCAACTTCGAATGTACATTTTGTCTAGTAGCCTCAAAAAGATTGTTTTGTCAAACAGAGGAGACTCGAACAGAGAGACGAGTCTCCATGTATCCCTGAAGCTATGGACTCGAATATGAGTTTTCCTCGTTTTCCGAAAACCCTAGACAATATTTGTGCTACTTTGCTTCATAAGGGGTTTGGTTTCGAGTGCATCACAATCCTTATTAATTTCCCACCTTTTACCATTAAATCTTGTGTACACGTAGTCTCCATATTTGTCTACACCAAATTTGCTTTCACTAGCTTCTGAATCTATCGACACATATAAACATTTTGACTAGTTCTTTACATTATCCCAAACTATGAAGCCAGATAAGCCACGCACACTCGGTGACACCTTCAATGTTTGACATGTGTCATAGTCCATGCACATGTCTACTTCTTTATATTAAGACGAGACCTAATACAAAACATCGTCTCTTATTCTCACTTGCTGCTAGTTATAACCAGACAGAATTTGCAGAGAAAAGAAAATTAACTGATTGGTGTAATGGAGAAGGCAGTTCATTCATCTACCAAAAATGGACCGAAGGTCCCAGGAGAGCCAACGAAGACTGGAACCTCCATGGTTGACACCGCAGCTTCAGCCGTACAAAGCTTTGCTCCGATTAACCAAATCCACCAACATCTTTGCGCGTACGCTTCTGAAATCGTTAATCCTTCTTTTCATTTAACAATTATTTTCGCAAAAGAATCCAACCTATGTGGCTATGTGAACAACGTGTGGAATAGATGCCTATTTGACATGAGTTTGTGTAGTAGATCAGTACAAAGCCATTGTTGGTGAATATGTCATATTTTGTTACCTTTGTTGTAGGTTTCATTTTTATGCATATGACATGACCCGTCAAGTGGAGGCACACCATTTCTGCGGTCACATCAATGAGGACATGCGTCAGTGTCTGATCTACGATGGTCCCGATGCCAACGCTCGTCTGATCGGTCTGGAGTACATTGTAACAGAGAAGCTCTTTATGACATTACCTGATGATGAGAAGAAGCTTTGGCACACTCACGAGTGGGAAGTTAAAGGAGGCTTCTTGTTCATGCCCGGTGTTCCTGAAGCAATTCAACGCCAAGATCTCGAAAAAGTTGCAAAGACTTATGGGAAAGTCTACCATTTCTGGCAAGTGGATTTGGGGCATCAGCTCCCCATTGGCTTGCCTAATATCATGATGGCAGTAACTCGAGACGGTCAACTTTATCCGGAAATGATCAAGGGTGAGAGTTACGTTGGTCATATATGGATCTGTCTAATTTTGATTTAAATATCCATAAAACTTATAGCATACATTATGAATGAATGTTTGCAGAGACGGGAAAGCAGTTTGGAGTATCAATGGATAAGGAGAGAGAGTCAAGGGCTTATATGAAGGGACCAGACCATGGGATCCATCCGTTGGCAAATGGAGGAGGCAAAGGGCTGACGTTGGAGGTGCGAGAGGTTGACATAAAGCCGGTCGAGTCTGTTCCAAGAGTCTTTGTCTAAGACTCTCAAGTTAGTTGAATATAGCGAACTTAAGAAAATAGTAAATAAAAAGGCTACCGACCTTTGCTTTTGTTATATATAGCTCTCGGTCATGTGTATATGTTGTAAAAGACTTGAACTAGTATATGAGCGTCTGGTTGTTTTAATTTTCTCTCGTGTTCACATGACTCCTAAAGTTCTTATTTGTGTGTATATGTCAAATAGGTACTGCACCACCTCAAACAGAAAGACTAAAGGCCAACGATCAGTGGCCTATCAAGAGTGGTCAAGTCCATTGAGAACTATTTCTTTCCATATGTAGAGAAATAGAAAGAGATAGACTAGTTTTCTGCTTTCAAGCCCGTAAAGTAGGATCGTCTAACGAAGTCAGGTACGACGGGGGCTAAGTCAGCTGCTTAACCTTATATATATGGGTTCACATATTAAATGAACTTTTAACGACATCATTAAAAAACTGCGGTAGTGTAATGACAGAACGGACTAAAATAATTAGAACAATATCTTCTGCTACAACCTTAAAAGAAAAGAAAAATAATACAAGTGACCAAATGAAACTACAAAATTTGTTGAATCACTATGAGTCTATGACAAACAAAAACCTCACTGAAAAGAAAGGAAACAGAAGCTTAGTCTGTCAATGAGTGTGTATAAATAAGCTAAGACACTTGAGGCATTCGGGTGAGCGATGACTGCATCTTTCTTTATTTGCATTTGTCTCATGCCGTCTGTATATTATGTTTTGCAGCGAACACTCAGAACGAAAAATACCAAAAGCAAATCTTCAACCGAAGTGGGGAGAGAGAGAGAGACCTCTGTGTTCTTAAGATTGAACAGCCAATTTCTGAAGATGTTGGAAGAAGACTTGGAGACTAACATCATCCGTGAAGATTATATCAGAACCTTCATTCATCTCGCTCGCATTGTTGTATGTAGCTGACGGATTTAACTTCGCTAACAGAAACCTTGCCTGTCCATTATTCCCATACGCATTACAAAACGTCAGTAAAAGCTAGCAACTCCAGTGTTCCACGTTACAAAATTCCACTACAAATTCAGAGATGAAAAGGGTTAAAACACTAACCTGGGATCCATGTTGGTCACATACAACTAATCTCGGTACAGGAAAACGGTCACGGATGATCATCTGAGCATCTTCTTGAGGGGCTTCCAAAAGTTGTGCAAATGCCTTAACAAATAAAGGGATCAAATGAGACATGTAAGGCTAATATTCCTGAATATTATGGTCAATTGCAACTTGCATCGTCATTACCTGGTGGTCGGGATGATTTTGATAGCCCATGTTGCGCCACTGTGCAATACTCATTCCATGGAAAACAACGACACTAATGTACGAATCCAACAGGAGGATACGGTCTACACCAATGGAAGCAACATCCAACAATGCAGGTTGAGGCAGTGAGTTAAACGAATATGTTGTTAGAGATGGCTGAATCATAACAGCTGCGTTTGAAATATTTTCTCGGTTCAATAGCATGCGGTTGTAGGCAGTTTCGTCTGGACTATTGTTGAACACCTGATGATATCACCAGAAAGACATTTAAAGATGGAAGACAGTTCTTACAGAGCTGACAGCTTCTCATATGTCATACTTACCTGCACAAACTGTGACCGTCGGAGATTAAATGTAAACTGAGGGAATAGTGAAAAGTTTGGATTTAGAGTAAATGAAGCAGGATCATCCTTCCGGTAATCACCAAATTTAGAACAAAGACGAATAAGATTCCGGTCCAGCCATCGCGTAGCATCAAAACCCTCCTACGAAATAAATAATTTAGTGGTCATTTATAAATTTGATAATCAAAGATAAAGTCCGAGTTAAACAATGGTTAAGAGAGTTCCTATTCAAAGAATCAAAATCCTAATATAAAAAAACGTTTCACATTCCAACATACAAACCATCTTTCTCTTCGTTTTCCCCAAGATGATATATAAGAACTAGCAAAAATGCAAATCAACAGAAGGCACCAAAGAATTGGATCTAAATCAACAGAAGGCACCAAAGAATTGGATCTAACTTTGAAAGTGACTCAATATAATATTCACCTCTGTTTCCATTTTCAAGGAAGCTAATCTGGCCACAACCACAGCAGCAGTTTCTTGATCAAAACCTTGCACCAATTCCTGCAGACACAATACTTCTCATTAGCATCCATGTCCGCAACTCCACGTACAAAGAAGAAAAAATGCAAGTTAAGACCATAAGAGTACGTACGAAGCAAAAAAAAAAAAAAAACAAAGAGAACTGGAATACGAACATGCAAGACCAAGACCAATTTGGACACAAAAATCTAAAGAAACTCCAAATTGATGAAGTCCTAGTTGTAAACTCCAAATTGATGAAGTCCTAGTTGTAACCGAAGCACTAGTGTTAATACACAAGGAAATGACTTGTCTTAACACAACCAAACTGTCCACACCCACTCGGCCAGACAGATCATGTTCCCAATGTAATACTCACACCGACCATTTAAATAGCTTAACAAGTGTTTCTAAAAGGCAAAATAAACAAAGACAAAAATACAAAGGCAATGGACCAGGACATATTCGACCATTCTTGGGGAAGGAAACACATCCGAACTGATTTTAGAACCCATAATGCAGTAGCAGAATGCAAGAATTTTCAGAACGTGAAAATACTAACCTCTGTACTAATAGCAGTATCTACCCATTGTCTGGTAACAGTAGTAACTCGCTGTAGTGGTTTACCTTTGGGATTTTGATAGCTGCAATTATATATGTAAGATCAAATTTCTACTATTTAGATGAACATGCACAAACCCAGAATTGCATGAAGAGAATACCTTGTCAAAAATTGTAGATATAGCTGGTTATTTACACCTCCAGGAGTACTTGATTGATCACTAGAAGAAAGATCAAAGAAGACTGTCAAACAAGTACTTTTGTCGAGGCCACACATCTTCCAAACTGTAGTATTCCCCTCCCCAATAACTGTATCAGCAACGCTTGGGCCTTTCTGCAGTTGTTCCCAAAAAAGGATAACTGTTAAGCTATCTACCATAATTTAAAGACAAAAAGATAAACTTCTGTAAGAATAACTTCAACCTTTTGCAATGACGCGCAAGGTCCAATAATCCCTTGGATTTTTACGTCCTTTGAACAGATGACCTCAAGTGTACCACTGAGATGATAGGTTGAAAAACGAGTGAGAATGTCACTAACTGACANATCTACCCATTGTCTGGTAACAGTAGTAACTCGCTGTAATGTTTTACCTTTGGGATTTTGGTAGCTGCAATCATATAAGTAAGGTCAAATTTCTACTATTTAGATGAACATGCACAAACCCAGAATTGCATGAAGAGAATACCTTGTCAAAAATTGTAGATATAGCTGGTTATTTACACCTCCAGGAGTACTTGATTGATCACTAGAAGAAAGATCAAAGAAGACTGTCAAACAAGTACTTTTGTCGAGGCCACACATCTTCCAAACTGTAGTATTCCCCTCCCCAATAACTGTATCAGCAACGCTTGGGCCTTTCTGCAGTTGTTCCCAAAAAAGGATAACTGTTAAGCTATCTACCATAATTTAAAGACAAAAAGATAAACTTCTGTAAGAATAACTTCAACCTTTTGCAATGACGCGCAAGGTCCAATAATCCCTTGGATTTTTACGTCCTTTGAACAGATGACCTCAAGTGTACCACTGAGATGATAGGTTGAAAAACGAGTGAGAATGTCACTAACTGACAATATCTTTGATGCAATATAAGCGGCAAATATTATGCTTAGAAAAACTCGATTTGCATGCATGGACAAATGAAATAGCAAGAAGAACAGTAGTCTGTAGCAACAACTCACTTGAAACAAAGGCCGAGAGACTGTTCGCCATCTTCAAATACTCGCTTAAAGGAATCCTTGAATACAGAATGGCCAAAACTTTCTGATAAAACAACAAGTCCTCCAGTTCTTTCAACCGCAGCTTTCATTTCAGCAACACCAACCTAACATTTAAACACACAGAAAATATGATAATGGTCCGAATTGAAGTAAATTTTAACAGAATTTAATGTCTCTGCTGAAAATAGTTAGAGCATGCACAACAAGGAAGTTAATCAAAATAATCTTCTTCTCCAATATAGAAAGTTTGTAGCAGATAAGATATTACCTTAACGTGATCATAACAAACAGGGAAAATAAATTACCTGATCAAGTGCGGATGCAAAAAGGTCCAGTACATGTCCTTGGTTAACCAATTGGTTAGCGAGAGCATCATAAAATTTCTCTGCTTTCTTATAGAAGGGAGCTGCATCTTTATCGAGATCTTTGTGTGAACGCAAAGGTTCTGATAGATCCTTTGACACAATCTGCAGAAGCAAGAGGAAGTACTAACTCAGAAGACGAACTTTGTATCAGAGGCCAAATATGCTCTGCTCCTAACACTTTTCTTATTACTATACTTGCAAGAAAAATGGTCATATAATACGGAGATGCATAACCCACACGTAGCTCAGCACAAGATGAAGAGAACATCCATCATAGATCAAGATTACAGCCTGACAGACTTGCAATACAAAATTCAAACTATCTTAAGCAACAAACCTAGTCATCCTATTTAGGCTACATGAGCATCTGATGCTCGATCATATCCGACAACAGGATATTGGGGGATACATTAGCTTTGTTATGGCCAACTGTCACCATAACCATTACAACAGTCTTTTTTTTTTTTTTTGGCCAAACCATTACAACAATTTATAACGAACAACTCCATAGTTAAGAAGCTAATGTATCCCCCAATTTCCTCAACCAAACAATCAGAGCAACTATAGAAAGAAGGGGATAAAAAAATGAAGTTACCGTGCCTGGCCCCTCAGAACATGGTCCTCCAATTAAAGCAACGATTCTAGCACCAGTTCCAGGAAAACAAGCTCCAAGAAGTCCAGTGGCTACACTCAAAGCCACTCCCGTGCACCGCGACTGACGACGTCCAGCCTGGATAGGCCACTGATCCGTCTGTAGCTCATCCAACAGCTACACTCCCAAATTTATTTATCATCATCAGCTTTGATTACATTATGCAATATGAAAAATTCAATCAGTATAAGAAGAAAAGCTAAAAACTTTATAAAACTAACCGAATCAATAGTGAATTCACACTCGGAGGCTGGCAGCAAGAATCTATTAACACCAGACTTGCCAGAATTGTCCCTCCCCATTGGAAACCCACCAACAGGGGTTCGCCTCCCAGAAGCACCAAGCCCCAACTGGTCCAAAATCTGATCTTTGGAGATCTCCTTATCTCCCCTAAAGACATAAACTTTAGTCAAATCAGAGAACCCCAACTCGTGAACATGCGCCTGTGTCCCAAACGAGACAAACCCAACAAGAGCATTCTCCGGAAGCAACCCGATCGCCTGCTTGAGCGCAGATTTAGCGTACTCAAACTCCTCCTCGATCATACACGTATCCAAAACAAAAACAAACACGGAAGGCGAAGGCTGTGAAGAAACAGCACCACTCTGATCAAAATTCCCAACACCGGTAGGCTGAGAAGGGTTAGGCAGAGTGTATTCAACGGTAGTGTACTGGGGATACAGCTCACAAGGGAGATTAGTCTCAGACATAACATGGTAGTGAGGAGGGAAGTGATTACGCTGGAAACAAATAGGGCAGATCCAGATCTTAGCGGAGAAATCAACACGGGCAAAAGGGTTAAGAGCAGCGGTACAAGAGCGACAACGAAGAGGAGCATAACCAACAGATTGAATATCACGGTGGTAACGGATCGGAGAGATACAAGCAGCGACAGGGATCACACACTTGCTTGCTTCAACCTTGGTACGAGGCCAAACGTTCCACGTCATACGAACTCCATCGATTCCTTCCGGATCCATAGTCGCCATCTCTGACATGGTTTAAAATAAAGATCCAAGGAAGAATTACGCCGGAATTGGATTGGAAAGTTTGTTCCTTTTGGATTCTGAATTGTTTTTTTTTTTTTCTGATCGTACAGTTTCTGTAAAATTCAGAAGAAACTGTGGGAAGGGATCTCTCTCTCTCTCTATGTGAGATTTTTATGAGGAAGTCATCATCTCTCTAATAACATAAATTCCTTTTTAGGGTTATAAAAAAAGGAACAGTAATTAATGCCAAATTGTTTAGATTCACTTTATTATTTGGTTTTGGCAAAATCAACTTATGTTTAACATTGACCAAATCTTCTAATATATTTATACTATGTACTGTATATATCTTGACCAAAAAAAAAAAAATCGTTAATTACTAAAAGTATATTTGGGCTAATTTATCCCAAACAAATATATGAATTTATTTAAGTTTAAGAAATTTTCTAATGATGTTTTATTTTAGAAAAATGTGACATCACTTGCCCAATCCGAACCTTCTTTACCAGTCTTTTTCTTTGTCAGGGTAGTTTTTTCTCGAAAATATAATTTTATCATTTTATTTTGTATTTATCTCCGGTTAGAAGAAACTTCATGCTTTGCATAATAAAGTTTGTGTAAATTAAATAACTCACAAATTACATGCAACAAAATTTTAACAGGGATTACAATATATTCACAATACTATTTTAGGGGTGGTAATACAATATATGCTTCATTGAATCAAGCAAGGTGCGCAGAATTTGTAAACTCAAAAGATACATGAGTAACCTACAACATGAATCTGTGCAAGACACGTTGTGAGCATTTTTAGTTTGACGATAAACACATACTAGAATATATTAAATCGCAGTTGCCAGTTGCTAAATCTATATTGTTATATGGACTGTTTTACTTTTACATTGCTAATCCTCCTCTGTTTCACACAACCTCAAAACAGAGAGACTCCACAAAAGCCTTTATTATGTTCTTATCCGAGGATCCTCCTTCTCCACCCGCTTCAATCCCTAAACGCTTCAATTTCTCTGTGGTTTCTTTCAGCTTCTCAGCTCTCTCCTCCATCACTTCTTCCAAACATGAAACACCGCCTTATCTCCCCTCTCTCCACCAAACCTTCCGAGTTTTCTCTCACCCTCACACCTGTCTTCCAACTTTCTTCTAGAAGCTTCGCGTTCGTTGGTTGATCTGACCACATCGGAAGCGCCACAACTGGAACGCCAAGAACCAAACTCTCCAGCGTCGAGCTCCACCCACAGTGAGTCACAAAACAACCTACGGCTCGGTGTCTTAAAACCTCTATCTGCGAACACCACGACACAATCATCCCAACCTCTTCAAGTTCGTGTCTAAAACCAGCTATCTTCTCAATCTCTGTCTCTTCTTCTCCTTCTATCTTTGCTTCTCTGTTGAGTTTATCAGTTATAACCCACAAGAACGGTCGTTTCCATTCTATAAGCGCTCTTGCCAGCTCCTCTATCTGTTTTTTGGACAACTCAACCATTGTTCCAAAAGAGACGTAAATAACAGAGGACTCTGTTTTAGAATCTAGCCAAAGTGTGTAACTACTACTTTGATCTCTTGATAAATCTTTAACTGTTTCGCTTCCTGTGAAAATCTCCGCAGGAAGTAAAGGACCAACTGCCACCATTTCGATACTCGAGATAGCTGTTAACGCCTCTGGCTCCAACGTATCGAATGTGTTGACAAGAATTTTCGGGTTGGATTCTTCTTTGAGATACTCCATCACTTCTAGATATACAGCTTGTGCGGCTTTGTTCGTGTTGGATGGTGAGATGAAAGAAGGAAGATCTCGGATTGCGAGAGAAGGAAGATTGGGGAACTCAAGACCGGAGTTGTTTCCGGTAGAGTGATTGTAATAAACGTCGAAAACGAAAGCTGGTTGGATCCAAAGAAGAGCAGAGGGAAGGTGAAACCTACGCACAACTTTTGGAACCCAACTGGGAAGAATCGTGTAGATCAAGCAAGTCACCGGGACCGTGACTATCTCTTCTTTGGTCGGGTCAAACAAAAGAACATCTCCAATTTTCCAGCCGCCCGGCAAAAATTTCTTAACCCTAGTGCCAAGTGTCAGATAAGGGCTGGTTGAAAACAAACGGACGGTCTTGTGTATCTGCCAACTAATTAGGACATCATCAGAACAAATTGTAATGTAAAACACTCTCTTGTCTAACTATGCTTAACCCAATCTCCACCCTCCGATTATCTTTTGATGGCATCATTTAGAGACAAACTCAAATTTATTTTTAAAGCAAATCCTAACTAATACATAACGCATCCAGTAGAGAGAGAGAGAGAAGGCAAGAGAAGCTTACATACAAGCACATCGTTCCGGGAAGAGAGTTTGGAGAGACCGAAGAGAAGCTGAGACATTATTCTTCAAGAGACAACAGAATATAATTTTTTTTTGCTATTCTTTTAATCTTTTTCAAAACGCCTCATAATCTTTTGACGAATTAGAAATTGAATCCCCCCTAAATAGCCAATATCAAAAAAAGAAAATCAAAACCACCAAGGCAGCTTGGTTACTTAGCATTTCTTTCTTCTTTCCTTATTAATGAAATGGAATCTTGCCAAGCCCAAAAAGTACTCGTTTCTAGCAGGACAAAGACTTTTCTTTCAAAATTTACCTTTTCCAATTTTCTATTTTTCTTCACTTTCTACATATAATTATTACCCAATATTCATTCCACCGTGGACCACTGGCTATGTCTACGATAATTTTTTTGACGAAGGATACAAGTATACAAAATAATAAAAATAAAACAAATAAAACTTTAGATCGTCTTTTTCACGTGAGATGTGGATATATTTTTACGTGACTTAAAAGAGGTTAAAGTTCTATGTAGCAGTCGTGGACGCACTGAAGAACTTTGTGTCCGTCGCAGGACAATCCATCATGAAGCAAGTAGCAGTTGTGGGAGCCAAAGAAGCTGGTGTCACCGACGTCCATGCAGTGTCGTGCTTAGGTTCATATACGCTTAGGGCGAATTAAAAAATATGTTATGTGTTATTAAAAAATGTTAAAAATGATATATATACTAGATGGTTACATATACGATAGGTAGATGATATCTATTTTTAATTGTTTATATATTTATATTATTTTGTGATTATGATAAAATCATCTATATATATATATAAATTATTTGATTGTTTGATACATTGAGTATGGTTTACATTAAATTCTATATAAATATAAATTGTAGGTGTGATTGTTTATATATTGCAGAAATTAGTTATTTATTTGTTCTTTGAAATGTTGAATAGATATTGACAAAAATAAGCAAAACATATGTAAAATATGAACAAAACATAAGTAAAATATGTTTACATATGAGTTTTTATAACAGATAAAATAGACTCTAAAATATCATACCATCTATTTTTTATTGTCACATTAACATTTTGTTAGTTCATTAAAAATATATTTTCGTACAAAATTTTTAAACAAGTTTTCAATTTTCATATGGTTTTTCATTTTACTTTCAAACATCTAATACATTATATAATGCTCTATTAATACAATTAAAGATTAAGAAATATGAAATAAGAAGAATCAATAAAAAGCGTAAACAGATTTTCAAACTAAATACATAACCTAACTAAAATATATATATATATATATATATATATATGATCTTACAATTTTTGTTATTTTGTGGCCTTAGGCAAATGCCCTTTTCATTTCACATGAGGCACGTCACTGCCACAATGCCAAGTAGCTCACCATGCTCTCCATTGAACTTGGCCTCTAAATAAATTGTTTTCAGCAAAATACTTGGGTTTTTGAATTTTAAACCACCATGCCAAGTAGGTTTTTGAATTGTGCATAAGTCAATGTAGATGATTAATAATGGAGTACATTTTGTGTTTAATTGAATTGATATATACAAAGTGTTAGCAAATAACACTTTCATATATGGCCACTTCTGGACACCAACTCTTTGTCTTTTACTTTAACTTCCTCTGCTTCACTTCACACAACTTAACTTTTGAACAACAGAGTTTCCACAAATCTCCTCCACAAAAGCTTCCATGTTCTTATCCGAAGACCCTCCTTCTCCACCCGCTTCAGTCGCCAAACGCTTCCATTTCTCTGCGTTTTCCCTCAGCTCCACCGACTTCTCCTTCATCACTGCTTCCAAACACCTCTTTATCTCTCCTCTCTCCACCAAACCTTCCGAGTTCTCTCTTACCCTCACACCTGTCATCCATGATTCCTCCAGTAGCTTTGCGTTCGTCGGCTGATCTGACCACATCGGGAATGCCACCACCGGAACTCCAAGAACCAAACTCTCCAACGTAGAGTTCCAACCACAATGAGTCACAAAACAACCTACGGATCGGTGTCGTAAAACCTCTATCTGCGAACACCACGATACAAGCATCCCAACCTCTTCGAGCTCGTCTCTGAAACCAGCTATCTTCTCAACCTCTATCTCGTCTTCACCTTCTGCTTTCGTTTCTCTGTTGGGTTTATCAGTTATAACCCACAGAAAAGGTCGTTTCCCTTCAATGAGTGCTCTAGCCAGCTCCTCTATCTGTTTCTTGGACAACTCAACCATTGTTCCAAAAGAAACGTAAATAACAGAGGACTCTGTTTTCGAGTCTAGCCAAAGTGTATAACTACTACTACTTTGATCTTTAACTGACTTGGTGGTGCTTCCTGAGAAAACCTCCGTGGGAAGTAAAGGACCAACCGCTACCATTTCGATGTTAGGGTAAGCCGTTAAGGCCTCTGGCTCCAGCGAATCGAAAGTGTTGATGAGAATTTTGGGGTTGGTTTCTTCTTTGAGAGACTCCATCATTTCTTGAAACGATCCGTATGCTGCTTTGTTTGTGTTGGAAGGTGTGAGGAAAGAAGGAAGATCTCGGATCTCCAGAGAAGAAAGATTCGGTAACTCGAAAGCAGACTTGTTTCCCATGAAGTGGTTGTAATAGATGTCGAAAACCAAAGCGGGTTGGATCCAGAGAAGAGCACAAGGAAGTTGATATCTTCGTGCTACTTTTGGAGCCCAATTGAGAAGAATCGTGTAGATCAAGCAAGTTACCGGAGAGTCTCCGTTCCGGTTAGCTTCGATAAAGTCAGATAGAGCCTTATCACCGTTAACCGTGAGATTCACCGACCGCTTTTGACTGTCGTCTGAGGTTGAAATGCCTCCGTCGTCGAAACCGTCGGAGAAAGTAAGGAAAGAGAGGTTGTCCACCTTTTTGTGGTTTGGGATCATAGACCGGTGGAAGAAGGAGA
>NC_025687.1:2223167-2225962 GCF_000633955.1 Camelina sativa
CTTTCGTTTCTCTGTTGGGTTTATCAGTTATAACCCACAGAAAAGGTCGTTTCCCTTCAATGAGTGCTCTAGCCAGCTCCTCTATCTGTTTCTTGGACAACTCAACCATTGTTCCAAAAGAAACGTAAATAACAGAGGACTCTGTTTTCGAGTCTAGCCAAAGTGTATAACTACTACTACTTTGATCTTTAACTGACTTGGTGGTGCTTCCTGAGAAAACCTCAGTGGGAAGTAAAGGACCAACCGCCACCATTGCGATGTTCGGGTAAGCCGTTAAGGCCTCTGGCTCCAGCGAATCGAAAGTGTTGATGAGAATTTTGGGGTTGTTTTCTTCTTTGAGAGACTCCATCATTTCTTGAAACAATGCGTATGCTGCTTTGTTTGTGTTGGATGGTGTGAGGAAAGAAGGAAGATCTCGGATCTCCAGAGAAGAGAGATTCGGTAACTCGAAAGCGGACTTGTATCCCATGAAGTGATTGTAATAGATGTCGAAAACCAAAGCGGGTTGGATCCAGAGAAGAGCACAAGGAAGTTGATATCTACGTGCTACTTTTGGAGCCCAATTGAGAAGAATCGTGTATATCAAGCAAGTTACTGGAGAGCCTCCGTTCCGGTTAGCTTCGATAAACTCAGATAGAGCCTTATCACCGTTAACCATGAGATTCACCGACCGCTTTTGACGGTCGTCTGAGGTTGAAATGCCTCCGTCGTCGAAACCGTCGGAGAAAGTAAGGAAAGAGAGGTTGTCCACCTTGTTGTGGTTTGGGATCATAGACCGGTGGAAGAAGGAGAGACAAGTGACGAAAGTGACATGTGCGCCGGTTGTTTTGATGAGCCGACGAGCAAAACGGAGAGATGGGTTCACGTGACCTTGTGCCGGAAACGTTACCAGTAGAAAATGCGGTGGCGCCATCTCTTTATCTTTCTTTTTATTTTAATTTTTTTTTTGCGTTTGAAGAGAGTCCAATACAAGAATCTGTGTGTATGCTTATGAATCTGTGCTTTCATATGTATGTGTATATATAAATATAGATGAGCAATTGGATTTTGATGTCTGCACTGCTGCACATGCGTGCGTATTCATCAAACATACGCAAAAACGGTACCAGGTTACTTGTGACGTCGGCGGTGACGCTCACAAGATAAACGCTCCATTCATATAAAACCAAATTTGGGTTTTGCTTTTTTGCACATTTGATGTTTACATTTCCATGAATATACAAACATTTTATAACCACCAAAACAAAACATACAAAAGTTCATGCATATAATAGTTTATAAATGTTTTGAGAGATGTTATTATAAGAGTGAAAAAGAAACAGAGTATATAACTGTTATAATTTGCGTTTGATATTTGGATGAAAATTAAAGAAGGTATTATAGTATACTATGTAACGTATAATAACTAGCAACAAATAATTGAGGCCAATTTATAAACGATGATCAGTCCTGTCTTCATCATGATGATGACATGGACGACAATAAAATATCCTATGTAGAAAAGTTCAAGTGATATACATTATTATCTTTTAGAATGGAGGGCCAAAGTTTTGTCTTTCAGATGAAAAAAGATACGTCTCGCTTTCTATTACTGTATAATGAATTCGAACTTAAGGAAAATAGTTAACATATATTAAAGTTATACGGTTTCTAACTGTAAATTACTTGGAAAGCAAACAATAACACAGATCATGCATTATATCTACACATACGCCATTTACATGAATGTGTGTATATGTTACTCCTTGTTTTTTGAAGACCGGTCTTTTCTTTGACCACCAAGAATACGAGAAATTTGCAAACCCCTACTAAACGCTTGGTTAAAGAGCATTCTTGTCTGAAACTCAGACACGAAAGGAAACCAAGCCAAAAACGCAACCGGTGTGAACAGAAGCAAGCCCATCAAGATCTCGTATCCTCGAGCTAGCGTCCTAACCGATGACCATATCCCTAGATGTTGGATCAGAGGCTTGCAAGCTTGTGCAATCTGAAGAGGACAAAACAAGTTCTAATGTCACAAAACCAGACGATACTTGGAATCTTAGAGACAAAAAGAGAAGTCTGATGATGGTGGAGAAAGACTTACGAGAAGCATTCCCCATCCGGTTGGCATGAAGGCAAGCATGCAGATGAATAAGTCTTTGATCGTTATCAGAGGAAGTGCGAGGAAAGTTATTAGAATCGCTACAAATGTGAGGAACACAAGACCCTTTATGATTCTGAACAGAAGCTGAAAATTCGTGCTGAATCTTCGCCTTCCAACGCCCAAACCCTGCAATGATCGTTACATAGAAGAAACCATCAACACTATGTTTAGAATCTGACAAGAAAAAGTAATTGTGAATGTGCGTAAAGATTCATACCTTCACTATCAGTAGAATGAACAAGATCACAAACCATGACGCTCCATAAACCTGAAAACAGAGTCATTATGGTTCAATAATCAAGGATTCACCATTCGCAGGGAAGTAGTTACCAGCTTAGCTTACCCAAAAGCTTTGATTTTTCCCTTTAAAGGTACTGAGGTGATACACAAGTCCGTACTGAAAGATGAAGAAGCGGAAGGCCAAAAAGATTTCAAGGATGATACCACGGACCCCCGAGTGTCTAAGATGCTCTAATTCTTTCTCCCACCAAGACTCCCAACTCTTCTCAGGAGGGACACCGATCCCTCCTCGGTTATATATCCATTTGTTCCAGTCTGTCCAGTCGTCAACAATCTTTTGCCACTCGAAACCAGACGGGTTGAAAAGGAAAGGAGCAAAGAGCCATGTCACCACCATGAACCATATGGA
>NC_025687.1:2226576-2237079 GCF_000633955.1 Camelina sativa
AGTTATCAGCTTAGCTTACCCAAAAGCTTTGATTTTTCCCTTTAAAGGTACTGAGGTGATACACAAGTCCGTACTGAAAGATGAAGAAGCGGAAGGCCAAAAAGATTTCAAGGATGATACCACGGACCCCCGAGTGTCTAAGATGCTCTAATTCTTTCTCCCACCAAGACTCCCAACTCTTCTCAGGAGGGACACCGATCCCTCCTCGGTTATATATCCATTTGTTCCAGTCTGTCCAGTCGTCAACAATCTTTTGCCACTCGAAACCAGACGGGTTGAAAAGGAAAGGAGCAAAGAGCCATGTCACCACCATGAACCATATGGAAACAGTGATCAGAATATAAGTAACCACACCCCTATATGATTGACCAAATATCTGATACACTAGTAGAAGAATCATTAGCTCGATGCCCTTCACGAAGTGACTACGGGAATAGAATCTATAGTTCTCAGCAAACTTCGCGTGGAAGACCACAAACCCGCGTCCAGTTCCTCTGTATTCCGCGCCTCCATGAAACAGCGTCCTTCCGTAGTAATGTGTTTTTGTCCCGAGCTGAAACGTGAAAAAGACGGAAGCAAGTTGTAACTGCATCAACACAAACTCGATCAATGCGTTATGGAACCCCCTCTCAAGTCCAATCTCCATCATCATGGGCAAAGCCATCAAAAAACCAATCTGCACAAATGATTGAGAAGCAAGAGCTGCCTCAAGAGGCTTGTTGTTACGAAAAGCTCGTTGGTTGCTCAACCCTTCTTCAAGCCCACTAAGTACTAGATATAGCCGGCCGTAAAGAAACACATAAACCGTAAGCACGGTTAACTGTCAAAAACATAGACAATGGCTTCAGACTTGAGAAAGAAAAACAAATCTGCCATGTATCTATCTAGTGACCGAGAGATAAAAAGGGATATCTCAACCTACCATGGTACTGAAGTAGAACCCAATTGTGGTGAAATAACAAGACAGCATCCGGAAGAAATCAAATCGGTGTCCCAGTCTATACAGGTCGCGACTCAAAGTTTGCTCGCCGTTTCCATTAGCGATTTTTGCTTCAAACATTGAGATCTGGTTAAGACCCACATCTCTTCCTTTACCAACTTGTATATATTCATGATGAGTCACATTTCCTTCACGCAGAGTAGAATTAAAACCTGAAAGCAGTAGAGAAGTATGATAATTATATGAAGTAAGTAGATCATATGTGTGTCACCAGAGAAGAAGAGATCAAGCAAGTGCCTGCAAATATGTCTTCACTAAGATTGATGACTTTAGAAGCTTTGCAGATACCACCTCTGGTAAGGTGAAACAGCCGATCAAAGATATCTGGATGACCGTAATGGAATCGTACTCTGGAGCAGCAACAGAAAGAACACATTAATTTTGACAGTCACAGACTCAGAAGATTTCAGAACAGGGGAAAAGCTTACTTCAGGGGACTAGCTAGCACCCTTTGCCCAATCGTGACAAAGCTGTTCTCTTGATTTGACATAAACCATGCAAGAGACGACACACTTCACAAGAAACCACAAACGTAAGAGATCAATAAGTGCACTGAAACTTAAAATCTCGAAGACAGGAATAGAGTCATACTGTAGTACCTTCCAGTGAAAATATGCTCTCTAAGACCAAGAATCGTAGGACATCTTACGCCTCCATGCTTTTCAAGAAACTCTTGCAGCAAGTTTCTCATTTTGAAAGCTTCTTCCATGTAGTTATCCTATTTGTCAAATCTTTACAGGTTAAGAGTCTCCTAGGGTGATCATTCTTTTAATTAATCAGAAGCACAAATGAGTTTCATTAGCGACACATCCTAGACGAAAGAAAATTATCTAATGCACCTGGTTCATGTCTATTGTCTGCAACCCTTCTCCGCGTGTAAAAATGATAGCATGGTTTTGATTTTCTGGTTTTCCCTCTCCTAGTATAGCCGGTCCCGGGAGCTTGATCCGATAAATGAGCTGACAGAAAAGAAATATAAACTCAGACAGTCAGACTCCAGAAAATAGAACAGCAGCATCAATATCCTCTGACTTCAGTTCATAGGATTATCCTCTGACTTCAGTTCATAGGATTATCCTCGTCCTCATATTTTCGAAAAATAAGGAGCACCAAAATGTTAACCATTTAATTATTTTTCTCGTCTTATACCTGATCTAGTGTTTGAACACATTCAGAAGAATCCATTGGTTTGGTCTGTGGAGCAGCTTTCACAAGAGCAGAGTAATAAATTTTCTCCTCTGTGCCCTTATAACTTTCTTTATGTGTTTGCTCCACCTCATCTATATAGGCAACACGAATAGACGGATACCTGGCATAAGGAAATAGCAAGCTTAACTAATGAGGTTAAGAATTAATAACAAATCAAAGGAGGAGATCAAAGATGACAAATGAAGAAGTTACGTTGTCATAAGTCTCAATATGTCTTTAGCACGTTGGTCGCCAGATCTCTTATGAATACTGTACTGTTGGCAAGAAACCACAAAGGTGAACTTCATATCCGCAAGTGCTTGACATTGTGCCCAGAGTGACCCTCCGCTCTTTGATGCTTCTTCGCTGGTTGACTCAAGAGCCTTGTAGCCTTTCAATAGTTCTAAAAAAAAACGAAGGTAGTTTAAGGAATGCTTTCACACTTTCTAAGAATCAAAAGGAATCACAGCGAAGATTTCTTCAAGCACCTTCATCCTTTGCCATATCAAGGAAGGCCTGAAGTTCCAAAGCCTTTCGGTAATACATCATGCCTCGCACTAGTTGAAACAAGTTAGAAATCAGGCACAACAAGTTTATCAAAAGATAAATTCTTCAAGATAGAAAAATGAAGCAGATTTCATTCGATGAAAGATTAAGGGAGGAGGCTATAGTCTATATACCAGTTTTAGTCAGAGTTTGGCCTCTGTAAGATGCCCAGAGACGAAGCTCCTCTTCCAAATCCTCTCTTCCTCTTAGTTCTTCTTCGTTGCCACATTTAACTCGTTCCAAAAAGTTTGTCCATTCATCTGATGTAAGCCATGGACTCAGCTGACAGCTCAAACAAGATAACAGCACCATATGAAAAGTTTTAAACAGATTGAAAAGTGAAACCTGGGAAGATCTTCTGCAAGTAAAAAAGTATAGAGACTCCATCTTCATTTTGCTGTTCTAAGCCATATATGGAGAAAAGAACATCCTCTGAAAAGTATGGTGTCAGGACCCTATGCAAAAGCAAATTGGGGGATGCTAAGAGATGTGTCTGCAATGAAGCAACTTTCGCAATGGAAAATGCATCCATAGATGAAGGTGCAAAAGATGGCCATAAATTAATTTGAAAGTGACTGGAACCTACGAGAAGGAAAGCATGTTGCGGATCTTGGGTGCAGCAGGCATGTCCATGAATAGTGAATTTGAAAAGAAAGTAAGACGCCTTCGAGCTTCCAAGTTGGACGGAACATCCATAGCTGACTCCTTGACAGTAAGCAAAAGATGAAGCCTCTTAATCTGCAAAAGGACAAAAAACGGAGGACATCGGACAAACCACTTAGACTCCCCTCATGCCCAAAGAGATCAAATGCACTACTGTAGTGGAAACAAGAATGAGATAAACGGAATAATTATTTTAAAGAAGAGACTTGCTTTTTCTTTCCACGCTTCTGTTTGAGAGTAAACTGGGAATCGAAGTTGGCTGAAATATTTGCGCTGTTGATGAAGAGGAGTCATGAAGTCGTACTTGACATAAGCTCCATTGTTGGCAGTCTCTAGTAAGCTATGGAATGGAGATTCTAAATCAGAGTGCTTAAAACGAAAAATGATTGATCACCTCGAAGACTGCTCATACAAATGGTCCTTACCTTGGGACTTCTTCTTCCATGATATCTCTAGTCACCACTTCTAACATGTTCAGCAAGACAATTACAATTTGATCCTTGTCCTCCTCCCTGTTTTGCAGCTGTTGCAAGTAGCCCAACCACAGTTATTTTCATGCTAAGCTTGGCACAGATAGTGATCACTGTAATGCTACAGTATGTACCAAATATTCGATTAGCCGAACAAACTGGCCATACAGATCAGGAAGGGCACTCAGGTTCAGTTCTGTTAGCAGTGTTTCTTTCTCAATATGTACATCAATCTTGGAGAAAATGTCGTTTATGACCCTGTACAAGAACATATATAAGTTAGGAAAGGTTATGTAAGTCCTGAGTTGGAACAAAGGCATTGAATTTAAAAACTTACTGTCCTTCTCGTTCTCCAACAACTAAATAATTAATGAGATTCTTAAAAGAGGCATAGCACTCTCTAACTGCACAAGTCATGTAGCTGTCAACAGCCAATCTCTTTTTCAGTTCACGGTCTTTTCCGTTGCTGTCTTTAGCCATATCCAAAGCTATTGGGATCTATGACGTATAATCATGAATACACCAACATTTAGAATACAAAAACGGAAAATGTAACATCAGACGTAAGTCAAAAGATAAATCTTTACCTTACTAGCCAGTAGAAAAGGTGGCCACCGGATAAGATCCAAATCAGGGTCAGACCAATATGGCACAAGCAAAAGTTCCATTTCCCTGTACATTATCACAGAACTCTTATAGCCACATTTGCAATTACTTTTTCAAACGTGAATTGAAAGTAGAGTAGTTATAGGTTTTTGAACCAGGAAGCCAGAGAGGTGATTTCAGAGAGAGTAAAAGGCAGAGAAAGTAAGAGCGGCCAAGTGCTGATTTGGGTGAGACCAACATAAACACCAGGTACAGAAGAACTTGTCTGCATTTCAAGTTAGATAGTTGATGGGAGAGTGAGTTAGATTCCTGAAAAGACCAATCCGTTTAAGGTGAGTAGGACTTCCTCACTGTTCTTTTGAAACCAACGGTAATGTCATAAGACCCCAAATAAACTTTTAACTTCTAAGTACTACTCACCTTAAAATGATTAATATTTTCATAAATCTAACTCCCTTTCTCGTCAAATATATACCTTTGTAACACACGCAAGTTCATACTATAACTGGTGTTCATGTTCCTCACCTTCTATGGATGTCGGTCTCACTCAAATCAACACTGGGCAGTTGTTATCTCCTCTGCCTTTTACTCTCTTCTTTCTATCGAAGTTCATTTTCAGACGGGGATAAGAATGAAAAGATTCAAAGCCAAACCAAACCTATCACTAATCAAGTCCTCTTCTCGGAAACTACTGATTATTTTGTTCCACATCTGAGCAAACCGCGCCGCTTCCTTGTCTTTATTAGATGGAATCTGAATAGAAAAAGAGAACACAACCTTAGATAGAGCTATAAAAAACAAAAGGGTAGTGAAAATCACTTAACATAACAGAACCAGACCTGATCAAACTTGCGAGAGAAGGTCGCCCTAAATCCCTTTTTCTTTGTATCCTCGCTCTTATCATGTGGTACCAAGCAATCATTAAAGGCCCCTGGTATGGACTCAAATCTCGACCTCAACATTCCAAGTGTTCGGATCTGAAGTGAAAGAAAGTTCTTTTTAAGACACCATCTCTTGGAAACTAAAGAAGTGAGTGTATGCTTTTAAATGGACAACGAAGGCAACAATAAACCTCTCCAAGACGGCGGAAAGCTCCATTTAAACCTCCAACCAGAGTTGAAACTATAGCATACCATATTTGAGTGTCCATGAAATAAACCTGCATATAGAAGTTAGCATACAACAGAGGAAACCATAAGAACAAAAGAAGATATGGGAATGAACAAGTATGTGCAAACTCACGAGAATAACTGGCGACCAGAGCGCAATGACGACGCCTATATTACTCTTGGCTGCAGAAACCAAAGAAACAACGGCAGAGTTATTTCATAAAACATAAAACAGCATTATGCAATAAGCAAATCCTTATATTCTGTTATCCGTTACCATGAGGGAAAAACTCATGCCAGCTGTAGACGGATATATGGATTCGCATTATATCTTTGGTTGGACCAACAAGGGGCTTAATCTGCATCGAAGACGGAAAGCATGAAAAAGTTTACACTCATGGATGAATGACATTAGAATCTTAATGGCTGTTAGTAGAGAAGATCGCGTTTCCAACTTCCAAATAAAAGTTTCTTGCATATTGCTCATGCTAGACAACACAACACAACAATACGATAAAATGTGATACCTCAGCGTAATAACTGAATGCCAGCTTCGAAATCAGCAAAACGATCCAAAACATTGTGTACCTAGTAATCATTTGCGCATCATCATTAGTAGATGCGCAAAAAACAACCAACATTCCGACTTATAAGTTCTAGAGTCCTTACTTGAAAAGTGACAAGGCGCTCTCATGCATACCCCTTCCTATATACAGACGAGGCTGTATCACAAAGAATCATGATAAGACCACCTTTTTAGTTTAATATTACGGACTTAAATATTCAAAATAAAAACACATGAATAAATTACCTGAGACCACCACATCATCAGCATCATTATCTTAAAGTCAGACCTTTCAAGATAACGCCGAATGAATGGAAACAGAAAAAGCAACGCAGAAAGCATGTTTGGGGATAAGTAGATAAGAATAGCCACTATGAAAAGGGAAGGTGAATTATGGCTGTGTCCCCCAAACCAATTCTTTATGGTCTGAGAAAAACCAGAAGCATCTTTTCGACTGTATGCGTAAGTAACTGGCATGACCACAGCCCATACTGCAGCCGCACCAACCTTCAAGACGTATCTGAGTTTCACATAGAGTGACATGCTATGTCTTGCCTTCCAGCTGAGGGCTATGTCAAGGACAGCTGCAATATAGAAGTCCAACAATTAGAAAACTCGAAGTAAATTGTCATGAAACCAGAAGATTGCAAAGGTCAGACCAATAATTGGTAGGAATACATCATATTCCGAGAGGACACTAAAACAACTATTTCCCTCATAACAGAGGATCCTAAACAGAACTACTATGCATAATCACCTTGTGCAAGCTTTAGTATAGCTGCTGTAATGAAGACGCTCAAAACCTTTAGGAAGACATCACCCTGAAAGATGGCGCTCAACTCTCCGGATCCATTCCATGCAATAACAATCATTGCCTAGACAAAAAGTGATACATTAAACAACAACAAAAAAACACAAATTTGAAAGACAAACATACTAACTACAATATTTTGGTACCTGCAAACACAGGATATAAAAGCTCCACATTCTATCAAAACTTCTAAATATGTGCCAGAAGGAGCGTATCTCGACAAAATTGACTTTGCCCATCCACCGATCTCCACTACTTGATTTTATCTGTAGCATTTCCAGAATCAAAAAAATTGTAAGATACAAGAAACTGATGCAAATGAAGTAAAAAAAATGTACTGGTTGAAATAACTTTAAGACACGACGATCATTTTAAGCTGATACAGCAAGATTTATCATAACACTTAAGATTACAAGTGTAGAATCCATTGGACCAATCAATGCAAAGATTTGCTAGCATAAGCAGAAAATACATATACAACCCAATTTTTAGTCTCTATTACCCATACCTCACTTCTTTCAACTCGAAGTTCTTCAGCTGTTCGACAAAAGAAATCAGCATCGGCCCGCATAGGCCAGCCTAGACGAAAACATCGAATTGACCTGCATAGTTTCTGTAAGGATCGGATAGCGTGACATTTCAAAAAGGTTATAAGATTGTTATCTGCATTTACCAAAAATATTCATTCAAGTCATCATAGTTTCTCCACACAGAATGCTTTGACTTTCCTCCTCTACTTCTCTTTGCTTCCTGTAATGCACAAAGATCTAGATGAAAAAGAAAAAAAAAAAAGGTAGATTGAAGGAAAGCTTGAAAATTCAAGATGGCCACAACTAGAATAACTGAAGGGAGGAACCTTTGCTATCGTCTCATATATTGGAGTAACTACTTTCTGCAGGAAAGCTTCTTCGTCACCACCATAAGCTGGCTTTACATGCTCCCCTGTCATGGGACTAACACTACCAGCCAACATACCATACAACTCGAAAGCCATCTGAACACAGAACAGATACGGAAAATCATAATTAAACTTAAACAGCTATGAATATGTTCACAGATAACTAAAACTTTTACTAACTAAAGTGAATCCATACATGGTGATATATATAACAGAGGCATTCTGGCATGAATCTCAGGTTAGCAGCTTCTCCCCATATTAAAAGATAAAGTCCCATGTAGAGCAATTTACGTTGTTGTACCTCTTGTTGAATAGTCGGCAACCTTTCAAGTGCCAACAACAGGATAAGCAGACAGAACGTATGAGGCATATAATATGCAGCATATGTTTTCAAATCTATGAGACATTAAAACAAGGAACCCTCACCAAAGGCTGCTTTTCCGACCCAAATACTTGCACCACTTTTTGTAGTTTCTGAAAAGTTTCTTCATCACTATGGTCAAGGCACGATCATCCAACTAGAGCAAATATTGAACACAAACACTTAGTGCAAGTAAAACTGCCTAGTTAGAGAGCAAACAACGATATCATCACAAAATGCATACCTTTGGTTGTTGTTCAGGTCTTGGAAATTGTCGAATGTGGACATTAGCAAGTAACAAGATCAAGTGCTCTCTTTGATTCGAAACGTTGTCTTTTCTGCAGTTTAAAGGTTGAACAACATTCAGTACAGACTTAAACTTTAAGTCAAATAATTAAAACACGATATTCGCTAACATCACCTGAAAACCAAACATAGACTGAAGCCAGTCTAAAATGTCTTCATCAAGTTTCTTCTTGTGACCTGCTGCCCATGGTAAGCCCCTTGTGTTTCTAAGAGCGGCCACAGCAGCTTGTATCTGCAGAACAGTATTCAAACAGATCATGTGGACTGAAAGAAGCAGAAAAATATTAGGTAAGCTGAGAAGGTGGATAACCTCAGGCAATCTCATTATAGCTTGATTCTGACTATCAGGGTCGAGGGGAAGTATATTGTAAGGCACGTAAATCTGGGTTTTCTCTTCGACCTTATTGTGCGTTTCCAAAATCTACAGCAGATAAAAAAGAATGATCAGAAACAAATTTGATAATCCAGATCACAACAGTTTCAAGATGTTTTTCCAAAGCATTAACAAAGATCATCATCATCACCTCATCAGCCACTTCCACATCTTCTGTTTGATTAACAGCCTTCAAGACTTCAAAGAGAACGGCAGCGGTTTGATAGGCCTTTGTAAGTTGAGCACTAAGGTAAATATTGTAATATGAATGAATAACTCAATAAGAGCAAGTTATAAGGAAAACCGAAAAATTGGAGGAATCAATATCATCAAACACAAACCGGTCAGCTATATCAGCAGCATTAAGCAAAGCTTGGATGTATTTCTTGTAGTAGTGTTGATAGAAACTCTGCATTTCACGCGCATCACTCTTTTGCCTTCCTGCCAAAGTTGTTTCATTCTCCTGGAGAAGCAATCAGAAACATAAACTACAAGTGTTTAACATGTAACACCACAACATGTTACAGCAGAATCATACAATTTGTTGAAATCCATTTACCCTTTCTAATCGTTGAAGAAGTGCGGTCTTAAACTGTCTCACACCACGTCCACCTGAAGTTGGATCAAGCCTATGTGCCTTCTCAAACGCGTAAAACCGACCTGGTAGCATCATCATCATCATCATCATCCACAATTTTCAAAAAGCTCATTTAAGATGATCAATCAGAATCAAGTTTCGAAAGTTGGTTAAACTCACAAAGGTAAGCAACACGTGGATTACTAGCTTCAACTTCATTAGCCACACGAAGAATGGGAGCAATCTCCACTAAAGATGATGGAACCACTTCACTATCAAGCATAGCCTCTCCTAGACTACCAACAGTCTGAGTCCGCAGAATCCGCCTCTGTGGCGGAGGCGGATCAGGTTCCCTTCTTTGAGACATCTTCTAAATCACTTCAGAAGAATCAATCTGAGCTACCAAAGTAAACCATTTAGTCAAACAAAGAAAGAGAGAAGACAAGAAGAAGGGTCCAATTTTTAAGTATAGTAATTGAGAAGCTAATTCTGATTCATCCTCACAAAAAGGAAAAAGAAAATATCACTGTAGGCGCAATGAACGGGAAAAAAGCTGTTTCCTTTTTTTTTTATAAAGAAACATAGAAAAGATCCAACCGCGAAACCCAGTAGTAAAGTAGCCGACGATGTAAAGCGCAAAACAGATACTTTAACAATCCAATTCAACAAATCCATAGCTAAATTACAAGATACTTGTGGTCCTAGAGAAACATAAAAAGGATTCAACTTTCCAAGGTTAAAACGAACACGATTGAGAAAGCTCCAACTTTGTTTTTGTTTTTTTGACAAGGATTGAGAAAAAGCTCCAATTACAAGACCTAGAAGACGAAGCATCCAGTCTCTCACTCAAATAGGGGAAGCGAAACGCATAATCAGGAAAAGACATCCAATTTCATTATCTCGGAGTTGAAGAAAACGAAACCCATAATCAAAAAAAAAAAAAGAGACCAGAGAGAGATCTAAAGCATCACCTGACGACAAACAGAGGAAGAGAGAGAGAGAGAGAGAGAGAGAGAGAGAAGCAGAGGAA
>NC_025687.1:2237212-2254275 GCF_000633955.1 Camelina sativa
GAGGGAGAGGAAAGCAACGGCTACAAGACAGGCGCCAAGTAAGTTTCTGTAAAGGTAGACCTTTCCTTTTCTGCAGCTTTTCTTTTTCTCCAATCATATTCTGCCACGTCATCCTTTACGTATTATATAACGTCATATCTTTATTTTTGGAAGCTGCTGGGTCCTTTTCCTAATATATAAGTATATTTGTGTAAACAATTAAAAATATATATATTATAAGAGTTTTTTTTTCTCTTTGATAAATTAAAAAGAGCTCATAATAACTTTATTTAATTACTTAAGCTTCATTATTTTTTTTTCAGTCATGATAAAAGTGTATTATTAAGGGTTTTATAGTTTAGTCATGTGTGGGGTTGTTGAATTCAGAGATCATCCTCCAACTTTATCTTCCTTTCGAATTTCCAAAATAATAATAATTAAATAAATAAGGTTGTTTAAAACACTAATTAGATAAGATGAATAAACAAGTAATCAGTTTCTCGCGTCAAGACAAATATTTATGATCATAGAGGAGTATTAAAAAAAACAATTGTTGTATCAAAGTGTCACGTCGAATTTGTCCATTAGTCTCAAAACCACTGATGTTGAGATATTTTATTCCTGCTAAGATGCTCACTATTGTCCAATAAATCACACGTTGTTATCTAGTATTTAATAAACTCATATAATGCTATTACAGTTTCATTATCACAATATGACTTTATTTGGGGGTATTATGCGATGAGTTTGTGGTTTAGATTCAAAAAAAGCAATCTAAGACTCAGTGGAGATACTGTCTCCTTTCCATTTATTAGTATACAAAAATTAATTCTAAGCTTTTTTTCTTCCCAACCTTTCAACCAAAATAAAGAAACTTATTAGGAAAAATCAAACAGATAATTGCTCAAAAGTTCAAATTTTGAGTCATAAAAGAAACCAAACATGAAATTGCAAGTAGGACCTTTTTCATCATGCCTCTTTAGTTAAAGAGACACAATAATGGACCACTCTAGACCCCTGGCTAATATATAAACTATATCAACATTTACGTTTTCACCATTTATATGTTTACTTACGTTACATTATATATTGGTCGCATACTCTCCGCACGTCATTCTTTTTCGGGTAACTCCTCTTTTAATAAATTGTAAATGATTACTATCCCCTACTCTTTTTCGCGTTACAAGTTGTCATTACTTAAGCCTATTGATGCTTGTGACGTCCGCAGTTACGGAGGTCTGCAATTTCCCATCCATTTCCATATACTGTATCTATATAAATACAATTGGGTTGACAACAAAACATCTGTGGATACTTGTAAGTTGTAATTCTTTATTTCTTATACAAGTACGTACTAATATGTTTATCTTTATATATTACCAATTCACTTCCAAAAGATATGCATAAATATATGGTGACAGAGAGCTCAACTAACATGCTGACGTTTTGTTTCTCTCGTTTAACAAGTTCTCACGTCAATTCTCTGTTTTTCTGACGTTTGAATCATTATACTATAAATTAATTTAGGATTGGCATGTGAAGATAGACATTAGACACAAACATTATCCCATATGCATAGAGCTTGTATTATCTTTTTCAGCAATTAACAATTTGAAAAAGGCAGTGTCAACTTGACCAAAATTAAAATTGCTTTGAGCTTCCTCTTTTTCTTTTTTTCCTTCAAGGGGAAATTGTTCAGAGAAACATTGTGACTCACTTATTATTATACTATATATTTCTAGAAATTCATGACTCAATTTATTGAATGAAAAAGGTGATTTCACATCATATCAGCAAAATTTGAACTTTTTTTGTCGAATTGAAAATTGACACTTTTAGTTTAAACAAGAAAAAGGTGAAATGTTAACTGGATAGTTTTGCATCAAATGAAGTTACTTAACAAATTTCTTTTTCCCCATCAAATAATTTTCTGAGCAAGTTGTATATACAGTAAAACCTCTATAAATTAATAATGTCGGGACCACAATATTTTATTAATTTAGAGAGGTTTTAATTTATCGATAATTATTAATTTATCGATAAATTAATAAAATATTAATTTATGAAGAGATTTTTTCATTTCCATAATTTTGAATATTTTTAATTAAAAATAAGATATTTTTGTTATAATTCACATTTTTATAGAATTTTCTTAATTTATAATTTCGATTGTCGTAATATTATTGATGTCAATAGTTTAGTAGATTATCCAGGTGAAAATAATAAATGGTTAGAAATTCAGAGTTTAGAAGAAATTGATGTTACTATCTTTTATGATAAGTCTGAAAAGATATTGTAGTATCTTTAGAACCATTTACACGTAAAAAAGCAACTATCGCGTGTAGGACGCTCCATAATTTTTGGATGCAATTTGAAAAAACAACACAAAATTTTGATGCAATAAGAAAGATTATAGAGGGGTTCCGATGCAAATTCAAGAATAGTCAAACACCAACAATGTCATATTTCAGATATGTATATATATATATATATATATATATTTTAGTTTATATCATTATTAATTTATAGTATTGATGGGACCATATTTTTACATAGGATTTCAAAAAAAAGTATTATCTTATTATTTTATCGAATTGTGTCATTTTTTACACCGGCCCAACTCGGGACTAGAAAATTTTATTAATTTATAGCGAGTATTAATTTAAAGAGTATTAATTTATAGAGGTTCTACTGTACATTGGTCATAAACTTATTCATATGTTCTTTTAAAAAGAATCATATAATAATTACATATTTTGCAAGCCATTTTTTCGTGTAATATTTGACTAGTCGCTAGTTCGTATTATTGGAAGACATTTAATGATCAACGTGGTCATGTAGATTGGGATATCCAACCATTAAGGCTTGATTCCATAAATATCATCTTGGATACTCTCTAATTGACGCAAAACGTTGCCGTCAAAAAAAGAAAAAGAAAAAACTATAAATGTCTAACCTGTGAAAGTATATATGTCTAAATGTCTCAGATCTGTTTGGGAGAGACAAAAAACTATTTTCTTCTTATAAGATCACATGGGCACCTCACTCATAAGCTAGAAGACTTTGGGTGGGTTTTACCGACTGGCTTTATTGGGCTGGGTTAGATTTCAAGGAACTTGTGTCAATTGTTTTTGTCATGCACCGAGTTATGCTTGATTTTGGAACTATGTAACTAGAATAATTCCTCTGTTTCGAAAGTAGCAGAAAAAGAGTACATTTAAACGGTTTTAATTATGAATACATAATTTGTAAGACACAGAGCCAGTTGTATATATATAAGTTCATTAATCAATTTGAATGATACTACAAATGAAGAAAGAATTGAAAATTATCTAAAAAAACAAAAACACTTCATCCACCGGATTCACCAATAAATACTGAATCATATGATTCATGTATATAGTTTTACGATGGTGATGATGAAGGAGAGACAAGAGAAGAGGATCCCATGGAAGAAGGAGACATCTCGCCGCCTGCAGGCATGTCATGAAGAGTAGCCAGAATCCTACGGATGCTGATGGATCTCGCTGACCGGAAACTGTTAGCTCTCTTCATCGTCTTTGACGTAGAGAAGACACTCGAAGATTTAGAGAGTATGAGATACACAAGAGCTTGAATCAGAGCAAAAATGCTCACGTTCATTAGCATGCCTTCAAAGCTTCCTTCCATTGATATTTTTTAAAGATTTAGATCACAATAATTATTGGTCCGTTGACTTTTTTTGTTGTTGTCTTGAGATCTATGAGTTAGAGATTGATGTACTAATCAGGCAAAGTCGTTTGTTTAAATAGAGATCGAAGGAGAAGGTGGTCTTATTTGACCAGAGGCAGAAATGTCGAAGCTACGATGAAAGGAGTTTCCATTGTAAACTTTGAATCTTATCTGGTCAAAGTAGACGTGAGTTTTTTTATTTATTTATAATAAGCCAAAACGACAAAGATCATGTTGTTTTGTACAACATGTGTTAATTATTACATTTTCAACTCAATGACCAATAATAACTCACATGCACATGAAAATACGTACGTGCGTGCGTAATATATATAACTGTGTAAAGATTTAGAGCATATACCGTATATACTTACTTTGTAAACGTGTACAATCCAGTTAGTACTCTCTAGTTACTTCAACTGGGGTTCTAATACATTATATTTTCAAATTGTGATCAATTAGTTACTAAAAGTAAAACCTTCTATATAGATTATTCAATTTATTTGCCCACAAGCATCATGATATCCAAACAATCTCTGCCCTTTATCAAACAGAAATTAACTAGCAAACAAATATTCCGCTGCTACTTGATATATAGAGAATTAGCAATGACCATCATCAATCTTTGAGAATAGTCCTCACCACACGTTGATGTCCCAATGGGTTTCCAGGATTAATGTTTCTGCACCGTTGCTCCCTCGGTTTACCGGTATTGTTTCCGGTCACCGCTGATGAATTCTTCACCCCACGACATTGTTTCATGTGCGAATGCATCTTCTCGGGTTTAAATAACTTCCCACATTGCCTATATTGCATATTATGAATTATTAACCGTATGTATAATAAAGTTTCAAACATGAGGAGTGATGAGATCAAGAGGGCTTACGCGCATAATGGAGCCATAGAAGGCTTGCTTGGAGTAGCCTTCGGTTTACAAAACTCTATTGTCTCCTTCATCTTTATGCCACTCCACTCCTCGAAGCTTTTTCTATATATTAAAAAGAAAAAGAATAAAAAAAAGCAACGGCGTGTTACCAATTTGAGAGATTATTATTGTAAATAGTGTAATTATAATATATTATACTAATTTTTTTTAGGTGCCAATGATATATATGATACATCAGCTGCTACAAAAGTAAAGGACTATTAATTAATTAATAGATTTGGAAACTAGTAAAAAAAGATTAATCCCAATCATATATGGCATTCCATTAATAGCTTTAACGTAAGGAATTATAAAGTAATAATAATTAATTGAATATAAGAATCAATATGACTACTTTGGAGCGTACCGAGCATTGTGCTGTTGGTAGTGTTGGTATCTGCGTTCGTTGTCCCAAGCCGGACCAAAAGCCCCAGACGCAGATTTGTTCAAAGGCTCTAAAACGGCGTTGTTTTTATCCAAACCACCACACTTCATCAAGTTCCGTAACACGTGAGAGGTACGTAGGCTCGAATAGCTCTTACTCTTAATGTAACTCGAAGACGACGTCGTTGATGACGATACACTAGGTCGACCCGACTCGACATCGTTGCCCGACCCGTTTTCCTTAGAACCGTCTCTTTCGCCGGATACTTTTTTCCGATCTGGCTTCTTAAGAACCGAACCTTCTTCGTTCGTTGTGGATTCCTCGGTGACCGTCGACGTTGCCGCCGTCGATCTCTGAGAGCAGAACACCGGAGACTCTTTATGGATCTTCTCTGACGTTAATTTCGACTCCTGGAGTTTTCCTTCAGGGTCTTCTCCGCCGTCAACACTATTTCTTACGCCCCAAGCTTTGTTCTCCTCTGTTTTTTTTTTGAAACCCTAGTTAAGAACCCTAATAAACCAATTATGAAATTTTATTGATATTCACGTGCGTGTGACACATACCCTTCGGAGAGCTTAGTAGAATCTCAGATCCTTTGAGGACATATTCATTATCGGAGATTGGAGTAATCAGATCGTCGTCTAATAAATCTTGCCATACATATCCATTCTTGTACCTCCTGTAATATTATAAATCGATAAATATCGTAGTTAATAATAAAATTTCACCAGGAATGTGAAAAATCAATATTTTAATCAAAGTTTACCTCTTACAAGACCAACAGAATGCGTCAGGCATCGCATCGCCTCGTGCGTCCGCTAACCATCTCTTCACATCTGCGTTTTAAACACACAGTTGAGACCGAGAGTGATGATCGAAATAGAAGAGACTGATGATATTGATAGATTTATTAAGAAGAGAGGATTAATTAACCTCGAAGAAAGACTCCATTACGAGAGAGATGATGAACACGCAAGAGATGAGGATGGTCAACGTGACCGGAACGGCTAAGGAAATAAACTAAATTCACTCTTCTTACTTCTCCTCCTCCACCATTACTTTCCATCTCTCTTTCCTTTTTTTTTTTGTTCTTCAATTTTATTCTCTGTGTGTCTTTTCCAAAAGAACTTATATAAGCCAAGGTACTTATAGTCTTTTTAAACAATACGAAAAAACTCTCAAAGAGTTCAATTCTCCGCTTTTGAGACAAGAAAGATACAAAAGATCGGACTAAAACAAGGGCTTTCGTTCTCTTTTGTTAAGTCACACACCCTTTTAAATTGATTTGTAGAGAGAAAATTTTAGCTTATTCCCAAAAACAGAATTGAATTTTGAATGTTTTATTAAAATATTTGAGTAATCAAAAAAGACAAAAAGAAACATTAATGAGACATGTTTGTGGAGACAAAACCAAACATACGCATAGATAGAGATGAAAAAGTCTTTGCGGATTAACGGAAACCACACATTTCTCGGACGACTCCAAAGAACAAACATAGGGTTTCGAGATCACTTACCTTTTGTTTTGTTTGATAAAATATGTTTTTTTTTTCTTTATATTTTTCCCCTTTTAATGTTACGTCAAGGCATAAAAATCTAAAAATTTGCTCAAAATAACTTTTAAGTGAGTAAAGGAGAAAGAAAAAAAAAGGTTTATTAAGAAGAGATCTCGTAGGAGAGATTTATGGGTTATAGTTAAATTGGTCTTAGTCTTTGTAAAACGAAATATAGAAAGGAGATAGTTCATTCAGCAGATTTATCGTGATTTAGCAACTTAAAATAAAAGCAGAATATTAACGTATATGGTATATGAGATTTCTATAATATCCCATTTTTAATTCTTACCCATAACGACAAAATGACAAAAAAGCATAAACAAATCCCGAAATTTGTTATCTGTACTGAATGTTGATTAGTCTCGGGATATGGAATCGTTGATGGATAAAATAAAATGATTTTTTGCTTGCAGAGAAGAAAAACAAAAAAGTTTTTTCTACTTTTTTTTCAGTTTTTACAACTTTTTTGTTTTTCTTCTTTTTTTTTTTTTTGATGGCAAAAAAAAAAAGAAGAAAACAAAAAAGTTGTAAAAACTGAGAACATTTTTATTTTTTTCCCTCCAACATAGTATGATTTTGGAAGATAAACTATTTTATTTACAATATTTGAATTAATTAGAAAGAGTATACTGTATATCCATTCAATTTAAGCATTGTAGTAATTCGATCGTTTTTAGTATATATAGTATCAACTATCAATGAAAATTATACCATTTACCACTTGTTTTGATTTGGGGAACTAGAAAAATTATACTAAAAAACTTTTGTCTTTTGAAAATTAAATAACCTAAGGTATATGCAATCAATTTTGTATTTTTTTTTTTTAAACTAAAGGTTAATCATGTAGTATAACAGAATGGATTAAAAAAAGAAAAAGAATATAGTAATGGTATTGAGAATATTAAAATTAATCGCTTCTCAGTAAGAAAATTGGAAATTCTCCAAACTGAATTTTCATTATCATTCACATTCTCTTTAGCTAATAGGAAAGAATTAAAAAAAAAAAGAATCAACGAGCGTATGTATGAAACTCATCACCTATGAATTCCATATTGGTGCTCCTCTTCTTCATCTTCCTCCTCGTCTTCATACATAGACTTCATAAATGGCGCCTCAGCATCACGAGTTACCTTTGCCCCACCATCAACGGATTCTTGATTGTTCCCGGGGACCGTTGTTGCGGTGGCTGCTGCGACTGCAGCTTGTCTGTTAACGGCAGAGTATTGTTGAATGACTAAAACCGAAGCATGCATTGTGAAATTCGACGAAGCCAATGTGTCCCCTATCGTGCCTAGCTCAGGACTACTGCTCCAATCGTTTAAACCGGCTGTCACCGGAGAATCTGAGTTATATCCTCTTCCGACAACGTAGAGATCGTACGAGTTATTGTCTTCCATTTCTCTGATAGTAGAGATCGTGTCTTGACCATCGTTCACCACTTTTTCGATATACTTAACGGAAGAATCGTTCATTGTCTTGAAATTAAACTCGTAGATGCACTCATCGTCTACTTGTTTCTCCCTCTCGTACTCCGCCGCAACTTTCCCGGACGATAGTAGAGCTTCGCGTCCCGGGACGAATCTTACAACAGTGAGTTTAATCACGTGTTGTCCGACCATCCGCCAAGCGTATGATAACGCCTCACGGTCGTCTGGACCACCCACGAAGAGCATCGCGACTTCTCTTTTCATTGCTTCTCCACGGAACGACTCAGACCGGACCATGGCCATGCCACGGTCCACTAAAATCCCGACTGAGCAAGGAGCGTGGTTCAAAACGTTTTGGTTAATGTCGGCGTGGGAAGAGTTTCCTTCTCCCATCCGACCGTCCGGTGTCAAGTGTTTGTGGTAAGGCAATATGATGAAACAAACTCGCTTGTCCTCGGCTAACGCGCATATGTCTTCGTGCATCGTTGTGTAGGGCGAGACGGCGGTGATGGTCTGAACCATCATAGCGTCATTGTTGACTTCCATAGCTTCGAAGTTCTCAGCGATTTGGTCGGAGTCTGCTCTGACTCTGTCCGAGAAGTTAGCTTTCGGCTTGCATTCGTCGTTCATGATTAGCAGCGAGGCTGTGGTCCGACCGGTCAGCTCCACGAGGTGAATGGCGAAGACATTGAGAGGTGATTGTTTGGTTGGGTTTGAGACTTGTAAGAGATTGGCGATCCCAGAGACATTGGGGAGAATATGGACGCAAGCTAAGACGCGGAACTCTGTTTCTCCTTTAATCTTTTGGACCGTACGGTGCTTGTAATGAGCCAGCTTTTTCTTGGGCTTGTATGCAACTGCGAGAAGAGGCTCGACCACTAGTGACATCACTAGAAGAGCGATCGTCATATGGGTGTACATTGGACTATCCAGCGCCTGCAATGGTTTTTATAGACAGAGAAATAAATAAAATGGAATTTAGCAGAAATTTTACTATTTATTAAAAAAAAAAATTATTGTTGACAACTCTTTTATATTATTTTAAACAAATTGTACAATACAGTAAAACCTCGGGGACCGTTAAATTCTATTAATTTATAGAGATTTTAATTTCTCGATTAATTTATAAAGAGACTTTCCTAATTTGGTAAAAAAAATTTAAAAATAAAATTTAATCGTTATGATTAATATTTTTATAAAACCAATTAAAATGAAAATATCAATTATCATGTTTTGAAGATAGTGCTCAAAAATTTTTATACAGTAAAAATATTAGAAATGAACTCTAATAAAAATTAATGTGTATATATATATATACATATATTTAGATAATTTTATATAATTATTAAGTCATATTACTGATGGGACCATATATTTACAAAAGATTTAAAAAAAAAATATTATCTTATTAGATTATCGAATTATGTCCAAAATTACACTAGTCCAAACTTGGAACCGAATAAATTTATTAATTTATATAGATTATTAATTTAATGAGTATTAATTTAAAGAGGTTCTACTGTATATATTGTATGGGCAGAAATGTAAGTGACAATGAGTGTAACTAGTAGATGATAAATAGGGACTTAATTAGAAAGGTGAATATATGATGATTAATGAAATATCTGTCTACTCTTAATTTATCTTAATGTAATAAGGTGAATAATGATTAATGTAACCATTCGAATTCAATTTTGTATGCAGGTTATTTGTTCATGTTTCACTCATCCAATTTTGTCTTATCCTAGACTCAAAAAGTATCATATAGCCACAGTGTGAAAATTGATGGATTAATTAGTACCTTGGTATCACGACCAGCATTAAGAACGACGAGCGATAAAGTTCCCTTGGTGTTCATAAGGGCTCCCATAGCGAGTGCGTCACGCATAGGCATACGCATAAATAAAGAGACGATCACAGTAGTCACGATCTTTACCAAGAAGGAAGAGCAAATGACAAATGCCATCATGAACTTGTCAGTGTACTGGAGCATGAAACCAATATCTGCTCGTAACCCACAAATGATATAGAAGAGAGGCATAAGAATCCCGGCGAGGAAGTCATGGAGCTTCTCCTCGATCATGTTACGTATGATGTGGTCGTGCGGGATGGAGAGACCGAACAGGAATGCCCCAGTTATGGAGTGGACCCCGCATGCGTCCGTGATTAGGCCGCATAGGACCACACCTCCTAAAACGAACCAAACGTGAGTGTCTCCAACGTGACCTGCCTTCACGGTCTTGGAGAAGATCCATTTAATTCCCGGACGCAGCACAAAGATGCAGAAGACGACGAAGATTGCAGTGGCGAACAACACGTAGGGCATCCTAATGTTCCATGACCCTTTTTGAACCATGCACAAAAGGATAAGAAAAAAGAAATGAACAGAAGAAATTATTAAATTACTATGCATATTTTCGTTTTATACTTATTATTTTTGAGAAAAAAAAAAGGATAAGATTTAAATGTAGGATTCATTCCACTTTCGTCCGGTGGAATAAAATTTGTTTAGCGATTATAAGGTTTTTGGGTAATAGTTTGAGGTTCTGGCTTGTGGTCCCAAAAATTGTTTACTAACTATATATATTGTAGGATACTTTACCTGATTTGGTAAAAGAGGCGAACCCGAAAACAAGGAGAACCCATGTGCACAAATCAGTGATAATGGCAGCACACATGGCCGTACGGCCCATATCGGACCGCAACAGCTTAAGATCCGCAAGGATCCTAGCCAGGTCAGGGAAGTTGGTACAGGCTAAAGAGACAGACCAGAAGACACAACCAGCGAGGATCTTTTCTGGATGGCCATTGCCCGGCAAATAGTAAAGGGCGGCACCAACTGGTAAAGCGACGAAAAGTCCTGCAAAGGCGATGATGACTGGTTTGAACTCGGTGATCCGCACCATCCTCAGGTCCATCCCTAGACCAAGGAGGAAGATGTTGTAGACGAGAGCTAAGTTTGCGAATGTTTCAAGAACCATTGTGAATCTGTAGGGGAATATATGTTGGATTACAATATCTACGTTCCCAAGCACGCTTGGGCTAAACAATAAACCACACTGCAAAAAAAATACAATTCAAAAAGGAAAAAAATATTAAAACACAGAACTAGAGAGCCAAAAAAAAAAAAAAAAAACTGATGTTGCAAAATATAAGTATGAAAATTTTTGCATACGCACAAGGATCTGAGCTACGAAAGGAGGAAGATAAAGGGGTCGGGTTATATAGTAGATGACGCGGTAGCTTAGGTTCGCGACAAATAGTTGTGTTATGAAGAAGGGAAGGGAAGAAGCAAGCGTACTTCCGCTCTCCCATCCCTTTTGTTCTCTCTTTTCAAAGAGAAGTTGTTGGTCATAACACACGATCTTTCCAAAACGCGATTCCTCAATTTCATACTTAGGTTCCGTCGTATTAAAGGGGTCGGAAGACATCGCTCCTCCTACGATGGCTAGTTAATGATTTCCCCAATGACAACTAATATACATCATCTATAATTAGCCATCACGTTTGAACCAAAACGTAGAAAAATGGTTGTGAATTAGTTGTTTTTGCAGTTAACACGTTTGTTTAAACCCAACGTTGGGTTCATATAAACGTGTTAACTGCAAAAACAACTAATTCACAACCATTTTTCTACGTTTTGGTTCAAACGTGATGGCTAATTATAGATGATGTATATTAGTTGTCATTGGGGAAATCATTAACCACTCATTTTTGAATGGACTTATGTGTGTTTTTGCTGGTAGTGCCTTTTTAAACGGCTGGTTGAAAATGAACACCTGATTCAACACACATTTTTGTCCGATCGAGTTCTAATTGTGTAAACATACTTACAGAGTTACAGATTTGGCAACGGCTCATCCTAATTTAGTCTGGGGTACCATCGATGACAAATCTAGGACTACAAAATCGTTCTTCTACATGTATAATAATTATTATTTTTTTTTAAATTAGTAATTTAACATTTAGGACATCAGTGTAACTCTGATATTAAATATGCATATAAACATATGCAAAATAAAATGAGAAATCAAATATATAGCAGGGATGATTAAAAAAAATCATAGATTGTTTGTTTTTTCTTTTCTTAATAGTTTTAGTCTATTGTTAATGTATTATTTTAACCTATAAGTCGAATATTTAAATTGTTAATTATACTATTATATGTTGCACAAAAACAGAAACAATTAAATATATTATAATGCAACTATGAATCCAGTCCACTAAATCGAGAAAGCGACAGAAGAAGAAGATTTGCCTTATTAAGAGTGAATCGATGTCAATTTCTCTAAGCCAAAATTCTCCCGGAGAAGCTTCTATGAATGACATTTAGTTGTTCGTTTCGTCGTCTTTCGCCTCCATTGCTACACTTAAGGGTAATCCTCTGTGACAGTTTCTCTCTTCGTCCCCTTTACTTCGTTTTTTCTTCTTTCCGCAATTCCAATTAGTTCTCTCATCTCTGTGTGCTTACTATGGAGATTTGAAGAAAAGGCGATCACTTTGGCTGACGAATCCCAATTATCATCTAGGGTTTGCTTCAGAATGCTTTTGAGTCGTTAAAGTTCAATACTTTAGCTTTAGCACTTGGATCTTAGATGATGCTACTTCTTGTTTATTAGTCTAGTAGTAGTTCTAGCTTTTGCCCACTCCGTTGTCTTTGTTCTTGATGCGTTGTATTTGTTCTTGATGCTGTTGTTTTGATCTGTAATGCATCTTTCAATTTGTATTTTGGTGTGCATTAGTAGATTGATTCAAGAACAATCATTACTGTCTTATACTGAACATGGTGACTCTTTCCAAGTCTCATGTCATACTAATCCCATTACTCTTCTTCGTTTCGCCATTGCTCTCCACTTCGACACCTATCAACATTTGGCCAAAGCCCAGATATCTCTCATGGCCTCAGCATATAGCCATTGCCCTCTCTCCAGAATTCACCATCCTTCCCCCTAAACACCAATACCTTTCAGCCTCTGTAACACGTTATCTCAACCTGGTCCGCTCTGAGAATTACTCCCCACTCGTTACACATCCTGTCAAAGTTATGAAAGGTTACACCTTGAGCAACCTTAAAGTCATTGTTACTGATCTTTCTCTTCCGCTTCACCATGGTGTTGATGAGTCTTATAACCTATCCATCCCCATTGGCAGCTCTTCTGCCCACTTGTTAGCTCGCTCGGTTTGGGGAGCTATGCGTGGCCTTGAGACATTCTCTCAGATGATTTGGGGAACATCTCCTGATTTGTGCTTGCCTGTTGGAATTTCTATTCAGGATTCACCTTTGTTTGGCCACAGAGGCGTTTTGCTCGATACATCGAGGAATTACTATGGAGTAGATGATATAATGAGAACAATCAAGGCCATGAGTGCAAACAAACTCAATGTGTTTCATTGGCATATCACTGACTCGCAATCTTTTCCGTTAGTACTTCCTTCTGAACCTTCACTCGCTGCAAAAGGATCTTATGGACCAGACATGGTATACACTCCTGAGGATGTCTCCAAGATTGTTCAGTATGGTTTTGAGCATGGAGTTAGAGTACTTCCTGAAATAGACACTCCTGGTGAGTTTGCTTGATTTTCTCTTGCACAAGAAATTAGCTTTGTTCTAATGGATACTGTTAAACATCACAGGCCATACAGGATCATGGGGAGAAGCTTACCCGGAAATTGTGACATGCGCCAACATGTTTTGGTGGCCTGCTGGTAAAAGTTGGGATGAGCGGTTAGCTAGTGAACCCGGGGCTGGTCAGCTTAACCCCTTGAGTCCTAAACATATGATGTTGTTAAAAACGTCATACAAGATGTTGTTAAGCAATTTCCAGAATCTTTCTTCCATGGAGGTGGAGATGAAGTCATCCCAGGCTGTTGGAAAACTGATCCTGCCATCAATTCTTTCTTGTCCTCTGGTGGAACACTAAGTCAGCTTCTTGAAAAGTACATAAACTCCACATTACCTTACATAGTGTCAAAGAACCGTACAGTTGTTTACTGGGAAGATGTTCTGCTGGATGCACAGATCAAGGTGGATTCATCGGTTCTACCAAAAGAGCACACAATCTTACAGACTTGGAACAACGGTCCTGAGAACACAAAGAGAATCGTAGCTGCTGGTTACAGAGTAATTGTCTCTTCATCGGAGTTCTACTACTTAGACTGTGGCCACGGCGGGTTTCTAGGGAATGATAGTATATATGATCAGCGAGGAGGCGGCGGTGGGTCTTGGTGTGCACCTTTCAAGACGTGGCAGAGCATATACAACTATGATATAACTGATGGTTTGCTCGATGAGGAAGAGAGGAAGCTGGTACTAGGAGGAGAAGTTGCGTTATGGTCAGAGCAAGCTGATTCGACGGTTTTAGACTCACGGCTTTGGCCACGTGCCTCTGCTTTGGCTGAGAGCTTGTGGTCAGGGAATAGAGACGAGAAAGGTGTTAAGAGGTGTGGTAAAGCTGTGGACAGGTTAAACCTTTGGAGGCATAGGATGGTGATTAGAGGGATTGGAGCTGAACCAATTCAGCCATTGTGGTGTGTAAAGAATCCTGGGATGTGTAATACAGTTCATGGCGCTCTTCAAGATCGATAAAAGAGGAAAGTTTCGAAATTGGATCCGACTCAAAGAATGCAGAAACATAATCCTGATCAGCGTCTTTTGATTGTTGTAATCCTGACTTAATTTTTGTAGTAGTTATGGGTTGTAATGCTCACATGCTGAAGTTTGTGGGTTTTTTGTATTAATACTTAAAAGTTATAGGGTCAAAGTGGAAATACTCGTTATTTACTGGACCTTAAAAACAAAAATGTTATAACTTCGTTCTCTTCCAAAGTCTGCATTTTTATTTGTTCTTCTTACGAGACTGATACTTCAACAAGATCGATCCCTAAAATCCGATACTCAAATCTCCAGGTACACTTTTCAGTATATCTCCACTTCAATTGCTTCGTTACTTATCCATGGCGAATTTATTGCAAAAAAACGTCATCTTTAAGCTGATGAGATGCTTTTGTGCAGGTTGATTCCTTGATTTTACTACCTGAAGAGATTTCTGATTGAAAGGATTTATTATGAGTGTTCGATGGCCAAGAGTTCTAACGCCAAGTCTTCTTTCACAAATCCTAAAGAAGCAGAAGAACCCAGTAACAGCACTTAAACTTTTTGAGGAAGCAAAAGAGAGGTTTCCGAGTTACGGTCACAATGGTTCGGTGTATGCCACTATGATTGATATCCTTGGTAAATCCAATCGTGTGTCGGAGATGAGATATGTCATTGAGAGGATGAAGGATGATTCTTGTGAATGTAAAGATTCGGTTTTTGCATCTGCGATCCGTACATTCTCCAGAGCAGGAAGGCTGGACGATGCCGTTTCTCTCTTCAAGAGCCTCCATGAGTTCAATTGTGTGAACTGGACTCTTTCTTTTGACACTCTTTTGCAGGAGATGGTTAAAGAGTCTGAGCTCGAAGCTGCGTGTCGAATATTCAAGAAGTATTGTTATGGGTGGGAGGTGAATTCTCGTCTCACGGCTCTGAATTTGCTTATGAAGGTTCTGTGCCAGGTCAGTCGTTCTGACTTGGCGTCTCAGGTTTTTCAAGAGATGAATTACCAGGGTTGTTATCCTGACAGAGACAGTTACAGGATCTTGATGAAGGGGTTTTGTCTAGAGGGGAAACTTGATGAAGCCACTCACCTCTTGTATTCAATGTTCTGGAGGATCTCACAGAAAGGTTCAGGTGCGGACATTGTGGTTTATAGAATTCTATTGGATGCGTTGTGTGATGCTGGGGAGGTTGATGAGGCTATTGAAATTCTTGGTAAAATCTTAAGAAAAGGACTAAAGGCTCCAAAACGATGTTACCATCATATCGAAGCTGGTCACTGGGAGGGTACCAGTGAAGGTATAGAGCGGGTGAAACGACTATTGACCGAGACTTTGATCCGAGGCGCAATTCCCAGTTTGGATAGTTATAGTGCCATGGCTACTGATCTTTTTGAGGAAGGTAAGCTTGTTGAAGGTGAAGAGGTGCTTCTTGCAATGCGAAGAAAAGGCTTTGAGCCAACACCATTTATTTACGGGGCCAAGGTTAGAGCACTGTGTAAAGCCAGGAAGCTGGAAGAAGCAGTTACTGTAATCAATAAGGAGATGATGGAAGGTCATTGCCTTCCAACAGTTGGAGTGTATAATTTGCTTATTAAAGGTTTATGCGATGAAAGAAAATCCATGGAGGCTGTTGGATATCTCAAAAAGATGTCTAAACAAGTCTCTTGTGTAGCGAACGAAGAAACATATCAAACTCTAGTGGATGGTTTGTGTCGAGATGGTCAATTTCTTGAAGCGAGTCAGCTCATGGAGGAGATGTTGATAAAATCATTCTTTCCTGGTGTTGAAACTTATAATGTAATGATAAAAGGTCTTTGTGATATGGACCGGCGGTATGAAGCAGTGATGTGGTTAGAAGAAATGGTTAGTCAGGATATGGTGCCGGAGTCTTCTGTGTGGAAAGCTTTGGCTGAGTCTGTCTGTTCTGGAGCCTCGGATGTTGTTGAGATTCTTGAGCATTTAAGTAGCAACAAACGTTAATCATATAACTACCGTTGCTTGATCTGTGAACTTAACAAGTATGATGATGCTATGTGAGAGCCGGCAACATTTTGAGATTGTGACATGTTTATGTGCATGTAGCGCCTCCCTTTTCAAGGAGGTCGATACCTGCAGTTCTGGCTTCCATTCAAGAAGAACACTGACTGGCTTTAATTAAGTCATATGGTTTATGATTCTGAGGCTATGGTTCATTTAATGATTCTCAAGATTGCTTATGTTCTTCAAGAACAAGAAACTCTAGTTCCTGTCAGAGAATCTGTTCGAAGAAAGATGGACAATTCAGAATTAGGTATTCAACCGGTTGGTCTGTTGCTTCTGACTTGTGAGATCAATGAGGCCACATATAATACATATTGATGCTCCATGCCCTCATTGTATCATCATTTAGTTAAAACGGTTTTTGTGAAATGTAATTGTTTGAATTAACAGTTTCTTTGACGTTTACATAATATTAATTTCATTTTTTTTTGGGGGGGGGGGGG
>NC_025687.1:2254301-2257005 GCF_000633955.1 Camelina sativa
AAAATAGTAGAAAAATGATGAATTTTGTAATGATGGAAAAAATTTCAGAGGATGGAGTTGTCTGGGATCACTGCGTTTCGAAGTATGACAATGATTCCGTCTCGTATAACGTATCCTTCAGCTTCTCTGTTTCCTTCCTCAACATTGTCTCTGTTGATAATCTGTGAATCGTATTTATATAAAAGAAATTAAGACTATAGAATTGGATTTGTGACATTAAAATCTATTTCTTTTGGAGCTTGATTCAAAAATGTACATCCAAAGAAGAGGCTAAGTTGAGTACTTGTTATATTAGAAATAGTTACCATAACGTTTTTACCAATCCTGGCATTTTTATCAACAATGGCTCTTCTTACTCGACTCTTTTCACCAATCCCTATTCGAATATCTATCTTCTTCTCCCTCCCTTTTCTTCTTACATCTTCTTCCATCTGTAAACGCAATTTTGACATAATAAATTGTGTATTTAAACATTATAATATGGGATTCATTAGTCTTATTTCGATCCAAGAAACCCGCTTTAATTACCTCATAAATATCAGAACCGACGATAATTGAATCCTCTACAATCACTTCATCAGCGATTCTTGTTCTCATTCCAACCACCGATCCTCTGATGACACATCTCTGCTCTCAAGCCCATCACATACAAGAATAAGACGAGCTTTTGATCAACACTGGCATCTAGGGTTTTTAAGGATTTGAAAGAGAGTTTTACAAATTACATCGAGAATGCAACCGTCTCCGATTATACTGTCGGTTATTACAGCTTCACTCATGGAGCTTGGAGGCAAACACCGAGGCATTGTGTACAGCGGACATTGTCTGTCGTAGAATCTGTTACTACAAGAAGATAAACGTTTACTTGAATCACAAGTTATCTCATTTAGAGTCATTTTAGGTCTCACAAGGTTTTACATTAATTGAGCCCCAATATACACCTCTTAATACTATCCATATTAGCTCTATAGTAAGCTCCAACGGTCTTCACATCTTCCCAATATCCATCAAACATATGAGCTTTCACCTGAAAAACAGAGTTTCAGACAAAATCTATAGCCTAGGGGTTGTTTCGTCTTGTCTCTCTCATATCTTTTACCTTCATTCCTCCGGAGATCGCACCAGGAATGACTTCGCTGGCCAAGTCTTTCGCTTTTACCAAACATTCTCTCAGAAGCTTCACCATCTGTTCTCGACCGATCACGTAAATCCCTGTACTTGGGACACAGCAAGAAGAAGTTCCTTCACTTCTTGTTGTTGTTGCTCTGTTTTCCACCTGCACTATAGCATTAGTGGCCAGATGATTCTGAATAACACAGAACATTATAGAGATATCTAACTTACAGAGACAATATCTTGTTGACCCTTCTCAGGTTTGATAGTGAATCTGGTGACGTGATTTGAGGAATCAACTTCCATGAAACCAAAACCAGAGTCATGGTCTGTAGCAGAGCTTAGTCCAACAATGGTTATATCCGCTCTACATCTTCTATGATCCTCGATTAGCGTCTTGTAATCCATTTTGTAGAGATGATATCCAGGAAGAACCAAGAACTCAGTCACTGGAAACTCTTCAAATACCCACAAGCACCTTCTTATCGCATCAGCAGATCCCTTTTGTAACACACACAGAGAAACAAAGATTTCGTGAGTAACAAGAAACAGATCTAAAAACAGGGGAAATTTTATTTGAGTGTTACTAAACCTGAAACCATCCTTGATCTTCAAGGCTCTGATAAGCGGCAATGACTTCAACGAATCTGTCTTTTCCGATTCCAAATCCACTGTAAGCTCTGGAAAGATGTGAATTGAGAGAAGTGGAATTAAACTGAGTGATTGCATAGATCTTGGTGATGTCACTGTTGATGCAATTACTGATGACTGCATCGATAAGTCTGTAGTTTGCAGCAATAGGGATTGCTCCTTTGGATCTTGTTTTGTTCAGTGGATAAAGCTCAGGGTCTGGTCCTCCTCCGAACACTATAGCTGATACACTTTGCTTCAAAGGAGAGTTTGAAACAGAGAGGTTTGGACATGAGCTTGGAACAAAAAGCTGCTTCAAGTTGTAGTTATGTCTCCATTGATGTTGGTGATCACTACTAGATCTCATCATATGGAGATTGGTCAATTTGGCAGAAGAAGAAGAAGAAGAGATCTGCATATTCGATTTATGAGCAGAGATATTGATGATTCAAGAAACAAGAAAATTGGGTTTGAGATTTGAGAATGTATAAGGTGTTGGTCTTTGTTTTGGAGATTGAAACGTGTGATGGTGAAAACCGTCCGACATTTCCTGTTGCAGACATATTTTAGCTTTGCCTTTGCTTGTGAAGCTATATCTTCCTCAAACCTCTTTAACTTGTCCTGTTTCATAAGATTTGATTCCTAGCTTCTTCGTTTCTTTTTCTTTTTTGTCCGTTATTGTAAAGAGGCATATTATTACTATTTTTATTTTTATTATTATACAGATTTATTCGATCTAAGCTGATTTCTACAGATAAAGAAGAGAAGGAATTGAAAAAGGAGAATCTTAGGAGTAGCTTGAAAAAGAAACTTCAGAGGTTTTGAGATGCACAATGTATGTATGATGTATCACATGAACCATGTGGAAGTGGAAGAAAAGTTTTATATAAGAAATCTTATATATGAGAAATATTCTCAATATTTTCATAGACATATAAGGACTATGTCCAATAAAGTTTTC
>NC_025687.1:2257102-2258332 GCF_000633955.1 Camelina sativa
GTGATGTCACTGTTGATGCAATTACTGATGACTGCATCGATAAGTCTGTAGTTTGCAGCAATAGGGATTGCTCCTTTGGATCTTGTTTTGTTCAGTGGATAAAGCTCAGGGTCTGGTCCTCCTCCGAACACTATAGCTGATACACTTTGCTTCAAAGGAGAGTTTGAAACAGAGAGGTTTGGACATGAGCTTGGAACAAAAAGCTGCTTCAAGTTGTAGTTATGTCTCCATTGATGTTGGTGATCACTACTAGATCTCATCATATGGAGATTGGTCAATTTGGCAGAAGAAGAAGAAGAAGAGATCTGCATATTCGATTTATGAGCAGAGATATTGATGATTCAAGAAACAAGAAAATTGGGTTTGAGATTTGAGAATGTATAAGGTGTTGGTCTTTGTTTTGGAGATTGAAACGTGTGATGGTGAAAACCGTCCGACATTTCCTGTTGCAGACATATTTTAGCTTTGCCTTTGCTTGTGAAGCTATATCTTCCTCAAACCTCTTTAACTTGTCCTGTTTCATAAGATTTGATTCCTAGCTTCTTCGTTTCTTTTTCTTTTTTGTCCGTTATTGTAAAGAGGCATATTATTACTATTTTTATTTTTATTATTATACAGATTTATTCGATCTAAGCTGATTTCTACAGATAAAGAAGAGAAGGAATTGAAAAAGGAGAATCTTAGGAGTAGCTTGAAAAAGAAACTTCAGAGGTTTTGAGATGCACAATGTATGTATGATGTATCACATGAACCATGTGGAAGTGGAAGAAAAGTTTTATATAAGAAATCTTATATATGAGAAATATTCTCAATATTTTCATAGACATATAAGGACTATGTCCAATAAAGTTTTCTGGAAACTAATTTATATATTTCGTTTTGTTTTCATGACTTTTTTTTTTTTTATTGGCAAGTGTCCTAACCAACAAATTAAATTAAAGGATCTCCTATTATATAATTAAGGAAATAGATTGACATCAATTTTATAACTTGACAGTATACAGTAATATGATTTGTCCTGAGAGACAAATGCACTAATCAAATAAATCGTTGATATTATCAAATATCTAAATTTAATGTAGCTTAGCACCTAAAGACAATCTCGAGACTCATCCTAATGAAACTTAGAATAAATTAATAAAATCAGGCATATATCCTCACGGAAAAAAAAACAAAACAAAATCACAGGCAAACCCTAAAACCATCATAAAAAAAAAAAAAAAAAAAAAA